>NC_140068.1:110815228-111338827 GCF_964194135.1 Talpa europaea | reverse complement strand
TCTCTTTTTTGCTCCCCAGATCGAAGAGATGGCTCCCAATGCCTCCTGCCTCTGTGTAAGTTGGGGTTTGATGAAGGGATTTGAAAGGGAAAGCACCTCCAGGACTTGGGGAGACATGGAGAGAATGGGTGTGGGCCAATGCTCAGGGAGGTTGGGAAGAAGCCTCGAAGGGCGTGAGAGGGGCACTGATCTCTACAGAATATAAGGGAAGGGTCTGTCGAGGGAACTTGGTCACCTGAGTTCTCTTTCATGACAGACCGTGGACTGTCCACATTTAGGGGTAAATATCGGAAGTGGGTTGAGCTTTGTGCTTAAGAGAGCTAGCAAGGGCCTCCCCACTGGCGCAGCGGTTGGTGAGTGCCTTGCTGCGAAGCTGTCTGCAGCCTCTGCAGTGCCGGTTCAATTCCCTGCAGGCCAGGGAGAACACCACATGGCGCAGCAGACCTCTCCTGCCTCACCTGCTGCTCCCCTCAGCAGTGTATTTCGTCAGTCTGCCTGTTCTGTTCCCCGCTCTGGCTCTGGTGAATTCTCTCACCCTCCTGCTTCTGACCTGTACCCCAGTTCTTGTATACATAAATATCTTTAAAAAAAAAAAAAAGCTGGCAAGATTAGAAACAATGAAAATATTATCCTGGGCCCCTTTCACTTTATCCTGTTTAGCATTTCAGCACTCTTAAGCTTCCTCCTCCTCCCAAAGGACACATTCACAAAAATCGTTTATCTTAATTTCTTGGTGAACTCATGCATTATCAGTTTCCTCTAATGTAGTCATGGAGGGCAGCCCTGTGAGTGTCCCAATAGGCTGCCAAGACTCAGAAATTCTTTTGGGGAGTTGTTTTGCAAGTCTGGGGTACATCTTTGGATTCTGTGTAGTTGTATTTCTTCTTTTTTTTTTTTAAACTTTTTTCTTTTCAAAGATTTCCTGTTGCCGGCAACCTGATCTGATATTTTCTGCCTGGCCACTGGTGATGTTTCAGAATCCCCACATCCTATTGGACAGTGGGGTGCAGGCAGACATTTTCTCTGTGCAGAAAGCAAATGTATCTTGGCTTCTAAAAATGGTGGGTATAGAAATCTGGAAAGATATTTGAAAAAACAGCAGGGGCCAAGATTTCCAACCTATTCCAACATGCACTCCTCCCCCTCATACTATTCTATGAGTTTAAAAAAGTATGTGTAACCCACAAAATACATTGAAATAATAATTACTTTTCCTGGGTTTCCCCCATGGTGCACCTGTTGAGCGCAGTGCTGTGAAGTTGTTGGCAGCCTCTGCAGTGTGGGTTCGATTCCCAGCCAGCCAGGGAGATTCCCATATGGCTCAGCAGACCTCTCCTGTTGCCACACTACTCCCCTCAGCAGTGCTTTCTGTCCATCTGCCTGTTCTGCTCCCCACTCTGTCTCTGGTGAATCCTCTCACCCTCCGGTGCTTCTGGCCTGTACCCCAGCCCTTGTATAAATATTTCTTTTAAAAAATGGCCTCCCCTGGTGGCACAGGCGGTTGAGCGCAGCGCAGCACAGGGCTGTGAAGCTGTCCACTGCCTCTGCAGCGCAGGTTTGATCCCAGCCAGCTGGCGAGAATCCCACATAGTGCGGCAGACCTCTCCTGTCTTGCCCGCTGCTCCCCTCAGCAGTGTATTTCAGTCAGTCTGCCTGTTCTGTTCCCTGCTCTGTCTCTGGTGAATCCAGGTCACCCTACCACGCATGTGACCTGTATCCTGGTTCTTGTATGTATAAATAAATAAGTCTTAAAATATATATAAATAAATGATTTTTTTTAATAATAATAATTACTTTTCCAAATGTTATTAACTGGCTAAAAAGAGTTCAATTTAAGAACATGATTTTTCAAGTTTATTGTTTGATTTGGTTTGGTTTTAATATTAGCTTGAGCTCTCAGATCCCAAATGGTCAGAAGTGGGTGAGCTTTATGTTCTGGAGAGCTGGCACAATTACAAACAAGGAAAATATTATCATGGGCCCCTTTCACCTAATCCTGATTAGTGGTTCAGGACTCTAAAACTTCCGTCTCTTCCCAAAAGACAGTTTCACAAAAATCATTTATCCTAAATTGTTAACAAACTGATGCATTACCTTGTATAAGACTATAGTCACAATGCAGAGAAGCTGTTATGAAGGCAATGCTTAACGCAGACAAGTGACAGTCCAGTGAAGACTGTCTGTGGCATGTAGATTTGGAAGATTTCCCATAGGAGCACAAAATGTGAATTATAACTACATTTTGAAATGTACCATTTTGAGCCATGTTTAAGTAACTCTCTAGTATTAAAGTAGAAGGTACTACCCCCATGTGACAGGACTACAGCTTCATCCAGAAACCCTGCACACAATTAAACATTCAATATCATTTTTATTTAAGCAAGGCACCACCATTTACTCTAAAACATGGGATTGCTACCCCAATGACAAAGCAATTGAGGTGACTAAAGACTTTCTTCTTCTCTGGAGCTGGTTTAAATTCCAGTGAAGCCATTAACTTCCTTCCAAGTCAGGACTGTTTTCACATCATTTCACCATCTTGAAATAACAAATACATGGGGTTTGCTCAAACCCAAAAGAAGGAGTGTGGAAATGGGTGAATTAAAACTAGAATTATTGATTAGGAAAATTTTTTGAATGGAGCATGAAGGACACCCACCCCAAATCCTTCAGGAGACCAAACAGAGATGAGCTTCCCATTTCTAGGCTATTGAAGTAGAGTTGGATATAGTCTCTAACTTCTGTGAGTGGGGCCCTAGTCTAATGAAAGGTGATAATATTCTATAACAAGTAGATGTAAGAACATAAGAAATACAGATGGACAAGAGACATTGAACACACTGTTTCTATAATATGTAGGTTACTATTGCAAAACAATGGGACATTGAAAAAGGAAACAAACAATACAGAGACTCTGTATCCTAGCCAGCTTCCTCTAAGGTAGTTATAGAGGGAAGCCCAGTGAGTGCCCCAATAGGCTGCCAAGACTCAGAAATTCTTTTGGGGAGTTGTTTTTACGAGTCTGGTGTACATCTTTAACATTTTTTCAAATATTTATTTATTTATGCAAATAAGAACTGGGGTACAGGCCACAGGTGGGGAGGATGAGAGGATTCAGCAGAGACAAAGTGGGACACAGAACAAGAAGATTCACTGAAATAGACTGCTGAGGGGAGCAGTGACGAGACAGGAGAGGTCTTCTGTGCCATGTGGGTAGGTCCCTAGGATAGACCTCGTGCTACAGAGGCTGCAAATAGCTTCACAGTGCTGTGCTTAACCCCTTTGGCCATCAGGGGTAGCCATTTGACACATCATCTCCAGGGCACTTTGGTTAAAACAAAAGGTGGGACATTATTAATGACATTTTGGGATGGGTAAGAGGTTATGCCTTAAAGGAATAAGACTGATTTCCTTGTTTGTGTTATAATCTGGAATTTCCAAAAGAGAAATTCCAGAGAAGGGAGGGACATGACTCCTTGTAAAGGAGATGGAGGATCAGACAGGCAGTGAAGGGTGAACAACTAAGGAGGGGAGCCATTCAGGGGTGGAAAAGGGGGCAACCATTCTCAGCAACTAACCCTTGTCCTTTGATGTCCAGGTGAATGTCCATTCCGAGGCATGGAATATGATGACCTTCACTGCCAACTCTAATGACAGCGTGAATAAGATCAGTGAACATGTCCGATCTCAGACCAAGGTTCCTGTGCAGGAACAGGTCCTTCTGCTCGGCTCAACAGCCCTAGAACCCCGGAGAACACTGTCCTCTTATGGCATTGACAAGGAGACAACCATCCACCTCACTCTGAAGGTAGTGAAGCCCAGTGATGAGGAGATGCCCTTGATTCTGGTGGAGCAGGGTGATGAGGGGCAGAGACACCTCCTCCAGGTGCGAAGGTACAGCTCGGTGAAACAGGTGAAAAAGATGATTGAGGAGAACACTGGTGTGCGCCCCAAGAGACAGATTGTGACTTGCAATGGGAAGAGACTGGAAAATGGGAAGACCATGGCAGAGTACGACATCAGAGGGGGCGATTATCTCTTCCTGAACCGTTACTGTATTGGGGGATGACCACCCAAGAGAAAATAAATCTTATTTCCTTTTAGTGCTTACTGGCCAATCACACCCTATGATGTTAATCTCCCAAAATTAATGAGAAACAAACGTACAGGAAAAGTAGAGTTGGTGTGGAGTACCACACCAGCTAAATCTACAATGGTTTGATTCTAACATAATTACGTGGCAATTGGTGTATAGTATGTTACTGAGAACATAAAATAAATTTTAGAGCACATTAAAAATACCATGCAAAGCCATCTTGCAATATAATGTTTACTTGGCTGACTTACAGAAAAACTAGCATTTCCTTTCCCATTCAACAAACTCATGTGTCATTAGTTTCTGTGTTCCTATATTTGACCCAGGAATTCATCTATCATATTGCGCAATAATTTTTGAGCCAAATGGAATATTACTTGTAGAGAACAGTGACATGATTATGAAGTGAGCTACTTTCCCCTGAGACGTAGATATTTTGTTTCTTGTGGAGGTTCCTTAGGAGCAGATAGGCTTTCAGAGGGAATAGGCTTTCTGAAAGGCAGGGGACTGTGGACATGTTTCTGTTCTGCATGTCCTAGGGTCTGGAGGTCCTCTCAAGAGTCAGGGAAGCTATTGGAGTGAGGGTGGACAGGCCTGGTTTCTTACTGGACCCCAACACTGCCCAAGTTCTGGCCGATTGTGCTTCCTTCTCTCTGCTTTCCTTGCTGTTACAGAGCAACCCCAATAAGAAATGGGTTGCCTGACTGTGGGTCTTCAACAGCGCACTTAAAAGGGACTCCTTAATGCTAAACTGCAGGCACACACAAAAGGTTACTAAAAGGTTTATTTATAAGAGAAGGGGAAATGAAGAAATGAATAAGTGAGGGAGAAAAAGAGGGAGATAAATTCCTGAATGTGTCCTGCCATTCCCATGACCTGGAATCCCAACGACCTACTGAGAGCTGGCAAAAATCCAAGCGCCATGAGGCCAAGAGAGAGACCCCAACTCACATGGCTGGTTATATACCCAAACAAAAAACATGGCTGCTTAACTCCACCTTCAGATCCTCGCAACCCTCCCTTTGGTGATCATGGGATTTTAGTTCCCAGTGTCTTGAATGCTGGAGACCAGTTCCAGCTAGCAGTTGTGTCAGGGATCTCAGAAAGGAGAGGACGGTGTTGGTGAAAGTTTTTCTCGCAGGGCTGAGGGGAAGTGGAACGAGGTAGGGGTGAGGAAGACACAGACACCTTAGTTCGTGCAAGTATCTCATGCTGAGGGTCTCAGAGGGTCTTTATTTATACCATAAGGCAAGCGATGGAATTACATCAGTGTAAGCATTGAGGCAGAACAGAAACAATCAATACATATTTTCTCATGAACATGTAAAGACTCCCTAGGTCTCACACCTACACGGCATTTCTCTGGTAACCTTAAGAACAATTAGTTTCCTAGGTACAGCTCATTTACTAACATGAGCAATCATATAAGACAGCACAACATTTGGCAACAATTAAACTTTCCCAGTTACAGAGTGGGTGTAAAATTCCTATTCTATATCCAATTACTAAAATCAATCTATCTCCTAGCACTCAATTAACTTGACTAATATATTGATTACTTCAAGTGGTCTAAAACAACTCATCAAATCTAAGTAAGTTCTACTGAAGTCTAACTCTTAACTAGAAATTCCTAACATCCACACGTCCTGCGAACTATTGACCTCTTGCATACACCAGGAAATGTACTGCTGCCACAAACATGCACCCCCGTATTAGCCTATGGCTTCCAAGCACAGCTGGTTCAGGGCAGCTTGTTCTCCATAGTTCTCAGGGCCGGAACATTTCCTAGCTATACCTTTAGCATTGTTTACTTTCTTTGATACTGATTCAAGGGTGAGAACAATAAATCAATTAACGTCTAGGTCCAAAATGGGTTTTCATATGCCAATTAATAACTAACTTCTGCATTAACCAAGAACAAAGAGGAGAGCTTTAGCAGGCGTTGCCATGGAGACTCCCTAGGTCAGATCTTCTTGGGAAGTGCAAGAACTCCCCTCTTCTGGGAAATACAAATTTCCCTCTTTGGGGGAGCACAGGAACTCCCCGCTTCTCGGGAGTCTCCCCCAATGCCCAGACCATGTCAAGAGACAGCATGGGAGGCACAGCCTGCCGCACTTGATGGTTCTGGTCTGGAGTGGGGGTGGAGTCCACAAAACCTGCATGGAGTTTGCTCAGGAAATCCTTTCCCCTTAATATTACTACCAGTGGTCTGTTCCATTTTTGGAAACTCTAGTCTTGTTCCATTTCACTCACTACATTTACTCCTCTGACTCACTGTTGCTTTCTCATTTCTCATTACTGGTCTCATGCACGGCTTTCTCACAACCTGACACATGTCCACCTTCTTCAGCACTAGACTAGATCCTGCTCTAGTTTTAAAACTTGCTCAAGAACCACTTCTCACAAAAGAGTTTCTCAAGTTAACCCCACCCAAAAAAACCACACTGATAAGTCCTCCTTGCTGCACTTATTGGCCTAGAGATCTGTGGTGGGCACTAGTCACCAGGCTGGTGAGCATTAGGTTGGACTAATTTCCTGTCAAGGATATGCTGCTTTTTCTAGATGGGGGTTTCCTGTAGGGTAGAGCCTTTGATTTTCTTGTCAGTTTGAGACTCTTGTTGCAGATACCATAGGCCTTCCGCGGTCTCTTCCACAATGGGAGAAAACCATAGTTAAGCATGATGTCACATGTCATCTTACCAGCATATGGATTTTCAGAGAGGGGAAAGGTTGTCCCTAAATCACGTTTTCTCCTCCTCAGTATAGGAGAAAGCTGGAGGGCCATTTCTCCCTCCCTAAACTTGTAGAAGATACAGGGATTTTCCCTCAAGCACAAGAACATTTATTCATGGGAAAGGGACCTCCCCCATCAGCTCTCAACTCTTCCAGGACAAATCTTGCAGATTATCATCTAGGAATGAACAGGCTGAAGGCTCAAGTGATAGACTTTTCAAGGTGCATTTCATCCTCAGGCCTGGACTAACACTTTTTTTTAATATTTTATTTTATGTGTTTCTTACATCATTTTTCATTATCGCACAATGTATGCATTTTCATCTTGGTTCTATTCCCCCCACAACTGCGCTGCCCTATTTTGACCCCAATCCCTCCTCTCTCCGCACCTCCCCCGCAGTGTGTCTCTGGTCTATAGTTGCTTCTTGATTTTGCTTTTTCCTTTATTATAGTTATTCTTTTTCCTGGTGCCTTTTTTAGGTTTTCTAGGTTTTTTAGGTTTTCTGCTATGAGTGACCATCCGGTATTTTTCTTTTTCTTTCTGGCTTATTTCGCTGAGCATGATCCCTTCCAGCGCCATCCATGTTGCTGCAAATTGCATGAGTTTATCTTTTTTGATTGCTGAGTAATATTCCATTGTGTATATATACCACATCTTCTTGATCCAGTCATCTATTTTTGGGCATTTGGGTTGTTTCCAAAGCTTAGCTATGGCAAATAGTCCTGCTATAACACTTTTTTCCCCTCCCCAACAATGCTCACTGTCCAGTCTGCCCTCTCCCCAGCAATCTCCTCACTGCGCCCTTCACTTCCTTATTCCTCAGGGTGTAGATGAGTGGGTTGAGGGCCGGTGTGACCACAGTGTAGAAAAGTGAGACAAACTTGCCCCGTCCCTGGTTGTAGATGTGCCTGGGTTGCAGGTAGGTGTACATGGCTGAGCCATAGAACAGGCAGACCGCAATCAGGTGGGACCCGCATGTGCCCAGAGCTCTCTTCCGGCCCCCACCCCCGCTGGTTCGCATGCCCCACACTGCGCGCGCCACGGCCCCATAGGAGGCCAGTATCACGATGGATGGCACCAGCAGGATGACCACGCGGGCAACAAACATCTGGCGCTCGGTGGCATCTCGCCTGCCACCACAGGCCAGTTTGAGCAGCGCCGGCAGCTCACAGGAGAAGTGATCCAGTCGGTAGGGTGGGCACAGCGGCTGTGTGGCCAGGAGCGCAGTTTGCGCGGCGGAGTTGGTGAGGCCGCCCAGCCAGGAGGCGGCCGCCAGTGCGCGGCAGAATTTTGGCGCAGCGAGCCCCGCGTAGCGCAGCGGGCGGCACACGGCAGCCGCGCGGTCCAGCGCCATCACCGCCAGGAGGACACCCTCGACCGACCCCAGCGCCAGGAACGTGTACAGCTGAGCGATGCAGCCGCCGCGCAGCAGCCACAGCGCGCGGCCGCGCAGGTTGACCAGCAGTTGCGGCACCACGCTCGTGGTGAAGCCGACGTCCACCAGGGCCAGGTGACTCAGGAAGTAGTACATGGGCGTGTGCAGGCGCGGGTCGCGCACGGCCAGCAGCACCAGCGCCGAGTTGCCAGTGAGAGTCAGGAGGTAGCAGAAAAGCACAACCGCGAAGAGGACCGGCTGCAGGGAGGGCCAGTCCATGAAACCCAGCAGGAGAAAGCCCTCCTCTGTGCTGTGGTTGGCCTAAAGGAGGGAAACTCCCAGAAGGTTTAGAAGCAGGACATGTGCAAAGGTGACACCATGCCTTAGAAAGAAAGGAAATCCAGGGTATGTGGGGCGAGCAGGGGGAAGGGGTAGAAACACACCCTGTGCTTGCGTAATGTTGAAACCACGGATCTGAACCCTTATGACCCGACACGTGGGAGCTGTGCTCTCTGGGGTCTGGTTTTCACAATCGGTGCATTTCAACTACTTGCCTGTTTCTGGATGGACTCCTCCGACCAATGTAGAAATCTGAATTTCCTCCTCAACACGAAACACTTTCATTTCTTTTTTTTCTTAATTTATTTTTAATCTGTACATTTTTGTTCCTCCATATGTGTACATGTTCCACTCACCTTTCAACAAGCCACTATACAGTGCTCGCTCTAGGTCTTCCCTACCCCATCCCTCTGATAAACATTAAATTCATTCACTAAGTTTGACATTTAGGACTGCTATATTTTGTTTGTGTATGTTTTTTTGTTATTTATTCTCCACAGGTGAGGGAATTCATTTGTTATCTATCTTTCACTTTTTGACTTATTTCATCTTCAGGTTGTTTTGTCCCCAAAAGCCACTATTTCATTTTTCACAGCTGTGTAGTATTCCATTGAGTATATATTCCAGAATTTCTTTATCTATTCATATGCTGACTTCAAAACAGATTTCACTCTGAGTCTCCTTCCTGCTTAGGAAATGTGTAGTGCCTGACAATAAGTGTGAACCTCCAGGCTTGCTATACCCCATACTAGGTATGTCCTATTCATTTCAGGTGCTGTAGTTCTGGTAATACAAACCTTCATTTTGCTGACCACTGAATTCTAATGTGTAGGGAATCTCTCTTACAGGCTGCTTCCAATGTCCATTCCCCTTCCACTTACTATATAGTGTGATAACCATAGTCCACATGGATCAGCTCATGTGGACCAGCTTTTAAATCAAGAGTCACTTGGGCAGAGGAAAGAACATTCAATGAGAAGTTAGGAGACTTCTCTCCACCTGGCTGACTGCCTTTGGCCAGTTATTTGATATGTTCATTTACCTTTGCTTCAATTTTTTTTTTCATGTGTAAAAGGAAATGACTTCCAAACTTCCTGTATTATCCCACAGCTCTAATTTCAATATTTTTCAAACCAGTGTAAAGAGGACATAGAAGCCTTCAGCCCTTGAAAATGGTGCTGAATCAAATTTCCTAATGGCACAAAAACCATAATGATTGACATAATGGATAAAAGGTACACAGAAATCTTTCTACTACATCTTTCACAACAGGTATCATTGTAGAGATAACTTTTTAAGGATCATATTCACTATTCTTAATTTAAAAATCAGCCCCTCATTTATTTTTCAGATTTCCAGTTTTCCCCAAATACAACATCATATTTACATGCTTCTTTCATTTTATCCTCATTTGGCAGAACAGTTATTAATGAATTCAAGAAGAAGAGTCCGAGAGTCAGACTGCCCAAATTGGAGTCTGGACCCTGCAATTTCTTGGATAAGCCACCTTGGACATGGGGCTTAACTGTTCTGTGGCCAGTTTCCCCAAATGAAAACAGAATTGTTAAGGTGGGTTCAAAACACAAAGCTCTTAGAACAGTGTGCTTACTTAGGAGCTCATAGAAGTTCTTCAGTAGAGCCTCCCCCGTGGCTCAGCAGTTGAGCGCTGGGTTGCAAAGCTGCCAGCAATCTCTGTAGCGCCAGTTCCATCCCCGGCCACCCGGGCGAGGGTCCCACATGGCACGCAGACCTCTCCTGCCGCCCACTGCTCCCCTCAGCAGTGTACTTCAGTCCTTTCGCCTGCTCTGCTCTCCGCTCTGGCTCTGGTGAATTCTCTCACCCTCCTGCGCTTCTGACTGTACCCAGTGCTTGGATAAATAAATAAATAAATAAATCTATCTTTAAAAATAAATAAATAAAATGGAGTCATACTCTTTAAAAAAAAAGTTCTTCAGTAAAGTGTAAACATTATCATCACTATTTCTTAAATCAGTAATAGGACTTAGAAGATTCCTACGCTGAGAAATGACACACTGATATATAAATTTATGTCCCCTTTCATAGACTGATCTTTACTCGCTGGAAAACTGGATAATACTCCTGTTTTTGTTTTTTTTTAAAGATTTATTTATTTACTTATATAAGCAATGGGTACAGTCAGAAGCACGGGAGGGTGAGAGAATTCACCAGAGCCAGAGCAGAGAACAGAACAGGCAGAATGATGAAATACACTGCTGAGGGGAGCAGCGGGCAGCAGGAGAGGTCTGCGGGCCATGTGGGACCCTCCCTGGCGGCCGGGACTCGAACCAGCGCAGCAGAGGCTATGGGCAGCTTCACAGCCCAGCGCTCAACCGCTGCACCACAAGGGGAGGCCCGATAATACTCCTGTTTTACAAAGTAAGGTAATTGAGGTTATATAACTTGCTATGGTCACAGCCTTTGTGAATGTTTATCAGGATTTCAACGCAGAGCTGACCAGTCCTGAGATCTTTGGAAGGTTTTTATTTGTTGTTTATTTAATAAATCAGGTTCTAATATGCTAAGAACTGCAGAGTATAACGGTACATCTTTTATTTAATTTTACATAATGGCAGTCATCATGGAGATGAGCTAAATACAAGAGATGACATTCAGACTTATGGTTCAACAGTGCTAGAGATATGGACCTATAAAATCAGATTTCCTAATTCTATGATTATATAGACACATATCAGTTCAGCCAGGCAATCATCACCATTTCCCTCCAAATATGCCAAATTCTGAAAACAGGTACAACATAACAAATTGCACAGACAACATCCTTACTACATGTATGAACAAATTCCCAAATATAGAGCTCAAACAGATGTGCGCTCTTTAACTCCCCGCTCAAAATGATCCCTCTCTAGCATCAGGAAGGCAAATTGGTTTAAAAGAAAATTCATCTTGACCTCATTAGGTATTCTAGAATATGCTTCATCTGCATGACTTACCCTCATGTCTTGTTCTCTGGCACTAGCATTTAGGCCTTCACTTTCCAAACGAGAAGTTGGTCTCTTTCTTCTGTTCTGGATGCTCTGGGTTTAAAATGTCAGTGGGCAGGATGAAAAATACTCTCTACCACATGACTGTTGATTTCTGGAACAGATGCCTCAGATCAGAGTCCAGTACCTTAGAAAGAAGACGGGTGGGCACCTTCTGGCTCATCACCAGAGGAAGGAATAGAATGTCTTTGGGCGAGAATTCACCTATGCCCTGGAAGCATCAAGACTCAGGCAGAAGTGACAAGATCTGTTCTTGAAGAACCTCATAATGGGAGATAGACAAACAAGGACTTGAGCCTTTTTGGTGGTAGCAAAGCAGCATTAGCTGGTGGAGGTGGCAGAAATGCCTCTGGGTTCTGAAGGGCATAGAGGTTATAGGGGAGGAGGGAGTGCACTGCTGGGGCCTCTCACTAGAGGAAACAGGGGAATCAACTGACGTCAGCTCCAGAGGATGCATCTCTGAGGAATCCTTGTCCCATTCCCACAACTAGTAATTGGCATGGAGGTGTCCAGAGAGGAGTCCCCAAGATGAGGAAGGGAAAATTCTAGAGGGAAAGATCTTTTACAGTGGTGTGTCCCTCGCAATGTGTGGAGGCCAGAGATGGCATGATTCTCTTTCAATATCATTTCTACTCCAATTTATAACTAGTTTGGAATCGCATTCTCTGAGTGTCATTACACTAGACATTTGAACTCAGTGACCCTCAAGGTCACATGGAAAAATTCCCTTACTTGTGTGAGATGGAGTCATCCTCAGTTTTGAGCACAGCTCTGCTTCATGCCATCAGCATTTTGCCCACTACCTCTATTGTTGCTGCCATCCTCTGCGTTAGCACCTTTTTCTTGAAGATTTTTGTTCCTGAGTCGCAAACATTCTCCCCAGTGGTGTCACTCTCATAATTCTTTGTTTTTTCATTCAGTATCTACATAGAAATTTTTCTTGCCTCTCAGTTCCTTCCTCATTAGGCATCTAGAAATTTATCACAGTCATCACCTTTCACATGTCTTTGTTTCTTTCTAAGTCCAGCAAATATTCACTTGTCAATCCTATAATTTTGCCTTTGCACATATTTTCTCATTATTCCTGCCACTCTTCACATTGTGACCCTCCCTTTGTTAAATCACCATGTTATTTAAATTCAATTCTAACCCTACCCATCCTCTACATTTCTTTGGCTGATTGTGTCTGTAAAAAAAGGCAATAACCATACTGAGAAGTTCCATTTTATATTCAAGCACACTACCTTTACTTTTTCTTTTTAGCTTTTATTAATAGTTTGAGCTCTATTTAGACAGAATAAATATATAAAGGTATATAAATTTAGGTGATTTATAATGATGTGACAACTATGTTGCAAACAAACAAATCTTTCACTACACTTTAGTTAACATTTCCTCCACCTTACATAATTTTTTTTTGCTTTTTGTTGCTATTGTTATAGTGAGACCAAAATATTTTGCTCTCAGGGCAACTTTTAAGTAAATCAAACAATTAAGTATAGTTGCTATGGCTGCATATTACATCCCGAGCATTTATTCATTTTATAACTGTAAGTTTTCACCGTTTGACTGATATCTCCCCATTTCTGCCACCCGTCAGCCCCTGCAAACACCAATATATTCTCCGTTTCAGTGAGTCAATGGTTTTAGATTTCACATATACATGAGGTCACCTGTGGCCAAAAAAGGGCACCAGGGGTCTGCAACAGCCCCACCTGGACCTTGGAATGAGAGGGGATTTCACATTGGAAGGAAGGAGGGAAAAGGGAAAGATGAAAATCCAGATTTGTTTACATTCTTTGAAAGGACGCGATTTCTCAGAAACCAGATCCTCTCTGGGTATGTTAGAGAGCAGGAGAATCCTTTAATGATTTATTAATAGTTTTTCCTGGGAGGATTCCAGGCTTGCCCTCAAACTTTGTTTAAATCCCTCTCTCGATTAGGTGGTTTCCCTATTGCCACATAGTGCATTTCATGTGGTAGAACATTTTATCACAGTTCTGGGAGAGCAGTTTTATACACCTTTACATCAGACTGAGAGCTGATCTTCCTCCAGGCTCTGCCTTCTGCACTCACAGGCTCTTTGCTCACCTCCGCCTGATGGGAAGCACTAGGTGGCTCATGCAGGCTGTCAAAGGGGATGCTCTCACTTTCACTCATTCCAAGAGTCCTTGCATCCTCTGCTTTCCTTCATCTCTCTTTATTCCTTCCACCAATTTGCATCATGCCTTCAAAAAAGCAACATTCCTGCTGGGGTATCTTTTAATAAGGTTGAAAACTAAGCCTCCACCCTTTGACAAGCTGAACATTTGAGAGGCTTGAATACATAAAAAGGAATTAATAAAGATGCTGCTGGAACCAGGCCATATGACTGATCACATTGACCCTTTCAGTGGAAGCAGAGCCATTTTACATATTTTTTACATATATTTTCATTTTTGTACAATGTATGCATTTTCATCTCAGTTATAGTCCCTTTTCTGTTTTCTACTCAATCTCTAGTGAATTCTTTCACCACCTCACCTCCAGCCTCACACTGATCTTCTCCCCACAATAACTCCTACAAAAAAAGGCCATCAAAGGGATACTACCAAATACGTTTCACAAAGCCAACATTACACTAATACCAAAACCAAACAAGGACAATACACAAAAGAGAAAACTACAGACCAATCTCTCCCACGAACACGGATGCAAAAGTCATCAATAAATTCTAGCCAACTGAATCCAACAAGGCATCCAAAAGATAATTCACCATGATCAGTGGGATTTATTCCAGGGGCACAAGGATGGTTCAACATCCAAAAATCAATTAATGTAATCCAAACACATCAACAACACCTGCTGAGAAAGCATTCAACAAAGTTCAGCATCCATTTATGATAAAGGCTCTTGAAATTCTCAGGATAGAAGGAACGTATCTTAACATAATAAAGGCCATATATGACAAACCCATAGCCAATATCATTCTCAATGATGAAAAGCTGAAAGCCTTTCCCTTAAGTCTGGAACAAGACAAGGATATCCACTCTCACCACTGCTTTTCAATATAATACTGGAAGTTCTAGACAGAACAATAAGACAAGAAAAAGGCATGTGAGGAATCCAAACAGGGAAAGAAGAAGTAAAGCAGTCCCTATTTGTAGATGATATTATAACATACATAGAGAACTCCAAAACTTCCACAGAAAAACTAATGAAAAAAATCAACCCGTTTAGTAAAGTAGCAGGGTACAAAATCAACACACAAAAATCAGCCACCTTTCTATAAACAAACAAACAGTCTGAAGAAGAAAAAATCAAGAAACCCATCCCTTTTATAATCAAAACAAAAAAAATCAAATACTTGGGAATAAACCTAAAAAGAAGAGGAGAAGGACCTATACAAATAAAATTATAAAACATTGTTAAAAGAAATAGAAGAATATACAAAGAAAAGGAAAAACACCCTCTGCTCATGGATTGGAAGTATTAATATTATTAAAAAGGCCATCCTCCCAAAAGCAATTTACAGATTCAATGCTATTCCAATAAAAATGTCCATGAAATTCCACAAAAAAAAAATAGAACAAATATTGATGAAATTCATATGGAGCCACAAAAAAAAAAGTCGATAGCCAAGGCACTACTGAATAAAAAGAAGGGGAATGGAGGTATCAAATGCCCAGATTTCAAACTATACTACAAAACAGTAATAATTTAAAAAGTATGGTACTGGAACAAAAATAGACACACAGACCAATGGAATCGAATAGAAAACCCAGAAATAAGGCCACACATATATGGACAACTAATCTTTGACAAAGGAGCAAACAAAATCCAATAGAACAAGGACAGTTTGTTCAATAAATGGTGCTGGGAAAACTGGACAGCTACAAGAAAAACAAATGAAGTTAGACTGCCACCTCACACCATGCACAAAAACAAACTCAAAATGGATTAAAGAATTAGACATAAGACCTGACACCATAAAATATATAGAACAAAATATAAGCAAAACACTAGATGACATACATCTCAGTAAAATCTTTAAAGACGCATCACCTAAAGCAAAGATAGTGAAGGAAAAGATGAACAGCTGGAACTACATCAAATTACAGAGCTTCTTCTGCATATCAAAAGGAACATTAAGGGTCTCTCCTGGTGGTGCAGATGGTTGAGTGCAGCATTTTGAAGCTGTCTGCAGCCTCTGCAGTGTGGGTTTGATCCTGGAGGGCAGACCTCTCCTGTCACCCCCTGCTCCCCTCAGCAGTGTATTTCACTCATTCAGCCTGATCTGTTCCCTGGTCTGTCTCTGATGAATCCTCTCACCCTACCGCATGCATCTGACCTGTATCCCAGTTCTTGTGTGTATGAATAAATAAATCTTTTTAAAAATATAAGTAAATAAATAATTTTTAAATAATAATTAATTTTCCCAATAGTATTAACTGGCTAAAAAGAGTTCAGTTTAAGAACATGATTTTTCAAGTTTATTGTTTAGTTTGGTTTGGTTTTAATATTAGCTTGAGCTCTCAGATCCCAAATGGTCAGAAGTGGGTGAACTTTGTGCTCAAGAGAGCTGGCAAGATTACAAACGAGGAAAATATTATCATGGGCCCCTTTCACACAATCCTGATCAATGGTTCAGAACTCTTAAACTTCCCTCTCTTCCCAAAAGACAGTTTCACAAAAAAAGCATTTATCCTGAATTGTTAACAAACTGATGCATTACCTTATATAAGACTACAGTCACTATGAAGAGAAGCTGTTATGAAGGCAATACTTAACGCGGACAAGTGACAGTCCAGTGAAGACTGTGGCATCTAGACTTGGAAGATTTCCCATAGGAGCACAAAATGTGAATTATAACTACATTTTGAAATGTGCCATTTTGAGCCATATTTAAATAACAAACTCTCTAGTATTAAAGTAGAAGGTACTACCCCCATGTGACAGGACTACAGCTTTATCCAGAAACCCTGCACACGATTAAACATTCAATATCATTTTTATTTAAGCAAGGCACCACCATTTACTCTAAAACATGGGATTGCTACCCCAATGACAAAGCAATTGAGGTGACTTAAGACTTTTTTCTTCTCTGGAGTTGGTTTAAATTCCAGGGAAGCCATTAACTTCCTTCCAAGTCAGGACTGTTTTCACATCATTTCACCATCTTGAAACTAACAAACACATGGGGTTTGCACAAACCCAAAAGAAGGAGTGGAGGAATGGGGGAATTAAAACTGGAATTATTGATTAGGAAAATTTTTTGAATGGAGCATGAAGGACACCCACCCCAAATCCTTCAGGAGACCAAACAGAGATGAGCGTCCCATTTCTAGGTTATTGAAGTAGAGCTGGATATAGTCTCTATCTTCTGTGAGTGAGGCCCTAGTCTAATTAAAGGTGATAATATTCTATAATAAGTAGATATCAGAACATAGGAAATACAGATGGACAAGAGATATTGAACACACTGTTGCTATAATATGTAGGTTACTATTACAAAACAAAGGGACATTAAAAAAGGAAACAAACAATACAGAGACTCTGTATCTTAACCAGCTTCCTCTAATGTAGTTATGGAAGACAGCCCAGTGAGTGCCCCAATAGGCTGCCAGGACTCAGAAATTCTTTTGGGGAGTTGTTTTTATGAGTCTGGTGTACATCTTTGGATGCTGTGTAGTTGTATTTCTTTTTTTTAACATTTTTCAAATATTAATTTATTTATGCAAACAAGAACTGGGCTAAAGGCCAGAGGTGGGGAGAGTGAGAAGATAAAGCAGACACAGAATAGGAAAAGAACAGGATGATTCACAGAAATACACTGCTGAGGGGAGCAGTGACGAGACAGGAGAGGTCTTCTGTGCCATGTGGGTAGGTCCCTAGGATAGACCTCGTGCTACAGAGGCTGAAAATAGCTTCACAGTGCTGTGCTTAACCCCTTTGGCCATCAGGGGTAGCCATTTGACACATCATCTCCAGGGCACTTTGGTTAAAAAAAAAGGTGGGACATTATTAATGACATTTTGGGATGGGTAAGAGGTTATGCCTTAAAGGAATAAGACTGATTTCCTTGTTTGTGTTATAATCTGGAATTTCCAAAAGAGAAATTCCAGAGAAGGGAGGGACATGACTCCTTGTAAAGGAGATGAAGGATCAGACAGGCAGTGAAGGGTGAACACCTGAGGAGGGGAGCCATTCAGGGGTGGAAAAGGGGGCAACCATTCTCAGCAACTAACTCTTGTCCTTTGATGTCCAGGTGAATGTCCATTCCGAGGCATGGAATATGATGACCTTCAATGCCAACTCTAATGACAGCGTGAATAAGATCAGTGAACATGTCCGATCTCAGACCAAGGTTCCTGTGCAGGAACAGGTCCTTCTGCTCGGCTCAACGGCCCTAGAACCCCGGAGAACACTGTCCTCTTATGGCATTGACAAGGAGACAACCATCCACCTCACTCTGAAGGTAGTGAAGCCCAGTGATGAGGAGATGCCCTTGATTCTGGTGGAGCGGGGTGACGAGGGGCAGAGTCACCTCCTCCAGGTGTGAAGGTCCAGCTCGGTGAAACAGGTGAAAAAGATGATTGAGAATGACACTTGTGTGCGCCCCAAGAGACAGATTGTGACTTGCAATGGGAAGAGACTGGAAAATGGGAAGACCATGGCAGAGTACGACATCAGAGGGGGCGATTTTCTCTTCCTGAACCGTTACTGTATTGGGGGATGACCACCCAGGAGAAAATAAATCTTATTTCCTTTTAGTGCTTACTGGCCAATCACACCCTATGATGTTAATCTCCCAAAATTAATGAGAAACAAACGTACAGGAAAAGTAGAGTTGGTGTGGAGTACCACACCAAATTTAGCTGCAGCTAAATCTACAATGATTTGATTCTAACATAATTATGTGGCAATTGGTGTATAGTATGTTACTGAGAACATAAAATAAATTTTAGAGCACATTAAAAATACCATGCAAAGCCATCTTGCAATATAATGTTTACTTGGCTGACTTACAGAAAAACTAGCATTTCCTTTCCCATTCAACAAACTCATGTGTCATTAGTTTCTGTGTTCCTATATTTGACCCAGGAATTCATCTATCATATTGCGCAATAATTTTTGAGCCAAATGGAATATTACTTGTAGAGAACAGTGACATGATTATGAAGTGAGCTACTTTCCCCTGAGATGTAGATATGTTGTTTCTTGTGGAGGTTCCTTAGGAGCAGATAGCCTTTCAGAGGGAACAGGCTTTCTGAAAGGCAGGGGACTGTGGACATGTTTCTGTTCTGCATGTCCTAGGGTCTGGAGGTCCTCTCAAGGCTCAGGGAAGCTATTGGAGTGAGGGTGGACAAGCCTGGTTTCTGACTGGACCCCAACACTGCCCAAGTTCTGGCTGATTGTGCTTCCTTCTCTCTGCTTTCCTTGCTTTTACAGGGCAATCCCAATACGAAATGGGTTGCCTGACTGTGGGTCTTCAACAGCGCACTTAAAAGGGGAAATGAAGAAATGAATAAGTCAGGGAGAAAAAGAGGGAGATAAATGTGTGAATGCATCCCGCCATTCCCCTGACCTGGAATCCCAATGACCCGCTGAGAGCTGGCAAAAATCCAAGCACCATGAGGACAATAGAGAGACCCCAACTCACATGGCTGGTTGTACACCCAAACAAAAAACATGGCTGCTTAACTCCACCTTCAGGTCCTCGCAACCCTCCCTTTCATGATCACAGGATTTAGTTCCCCGTGTCTTGATGGCTCTGGTCTGGAGTGGGGGTAGAGTCCACAAAACCTACATGGAGTTTGCTCAGGAAATCCTTCCTCCCTAACATTAAGCAGTGGTCTGTTCCATTTTTGGAAACTCTAGTCTTGTTCCATTTCACTCACTACATTTACTCCTCTGACTCACTGTTGCTCTCTCATTTCTCATTACTGGTCTCATGCACGGCTTTCTCACAACCTGACACATGTCCACCTTCAGCACTAGACTAGATCCTGCTCTAATTTTAAAACTTGCTCAAGAACCACTTCCCACAGAAGAGTTTCTCAAGTTAACCCCACCCAAAAAAACCACACTGATAGGTCCTCCTTGCTGCACTTATTGGCCTAGAGATCTGTGGTGGGCACTAGTCATCAGGCTGGTGAGCATTAGGTTGGACTAATTTCCTGTCAAGGATATGCTGCTTTTTCTAGATGGGGGTTTCCTGTAAGGTAGAGCCTTTGATTTTCTTGTCAGTTTGAGACTCTTGTTGCAGATACCATAGGCCTTCCGTGGTCTCTTCCACAATGGGAGAAAACCATAGTTAAGCATGATGTCACATGTCATCTTACCAGCATATGGATTTTCAGAGGGGCTACAGTATCCCTTAGGGAGGGAAAAGGTATTGCCAAAATTATGTTTCCTCCTCCTCCATATAGGAGAAAGCTGTGGAGGCCATTTCTCTCTCCCTTAACTTGCATCTGTAACAAGGATTTTCCCTCAAGCACATGAACATTTCTTCATGGGAAAGGGAACTCCCCCATCAGCCCTCAACTCTTCCAGGACAAATCTTGCAGATTATCATGTAGGAACAAACAGGCTGAAGGCTCAATTGACAGACTTTGCAAGGTGCATTTCATCCTCGGGTCTGGGCTAACACTTTTTTTTTCAATATTTTATTATATATATATATATATCTATATATATCTTACATCATTTATCATTATTGCACAATATATGCATTTTCATCTTGGTTATATTCCCCCCACAATTGCACTCCCATACTTGACCCCAATCCCTCCTCTCTCTGACCCCACACCAGTGCCTCTCTAGTCTATAGTTGTTTCTTGTTTTTTATTTCTCCTTTATTAAAGTTGTTCTTTTACCTGGTCCCTTATTTAGGTTTTCTAGATTCCTGCTATGAATGAGACCATCCGGTATTTTTCTTTTTCTTTCTGGCTTATATCGTTGAGCATGATCCCTTCTAGCTCCATCCATGTTGCTGCAAATTGCATGACTTATCTTTTTGATTGCTGAGTAATATTCCATCTTCATGATCCAGTCATCTATTTCTGGGCATTTCGGTTGTTTCCTAAGCTGAGCTATTGTAAATAGTCCTGCTATAACACTTTTTTCCCCTCCCCAACAATGCTCACTGTCCTGTCTGCCCTCTCCCCAGCAATCTCCTCACTGCGCCCTTCACTTCCTTATTCCTCAAGGTGTAGATAAGTGGGTTGAGGGCCGGTGTGACCACCGTGTAGAAAAGTGAGACAAACTTGCCCCGTTCCTGATTGTAGCTGTGCCTGGGTTGCAGGTAGGTGTAGATGGCTGAGCCATAGAACAGGCAGACCGCAGTCAGGTGGGACCCGCATGTGCCCAGCGCTCTCTTCCGGCCCCCGCTGGTTCGCATGCCCCACACTGCGCGCGCCACGGCCCCATAGGAGGCCAGTATCACAGTGGATGGCACCAGCAGAATGACCACGCGGGCAACAAACATCTGGCGCTCGGTGGCATCTCGGCTGCCACCACAGGCCAGTTTGAGCAGCGCCGGCAGCTCACAGGAGAAGTGGTCCAGTCGGTAGGGTGGGCACAGCGGCTGTGTGGCCAGGAGCGCAGTTTGCGCGGCGGAATTGGTGAGGCCGCCCAGCCAGGAGGCGGCCGCCAGCGCGTGGCAGAGTTTTGGCGCCGCGAGCCCCGCGTAGCGCAGCGGGCGGCACACGGCAGCCGCGCGGTCCAGCGCCATCACCGCCAGGAGGACGCACTCGGCCGACCCCAGCGCCAGGAACGTGTACAGCTGAGCGATGCAGCCGCCGCGCAGCAGCCACAGCGCGCGGCCGCGCAGGTTGACCAGCAGTTGCGGCACCACGCTCGTGGTGAAGCCGACGTCCACCAGGGCCAGGTGACTCAGGAAGTAGTACATGGGCGTGTGCAGGCGCGGGTCGCGCACGGCCAGCAGCACCAGCGCCGAGTTGCCAGTGAGAGTCAGGAGGTAGCAGAAAAGCACAACCGCGAAGAGGACCGGCTGCAGGGAGGGCCAGTCCATGAAACCCAGCAGGAGAAAGCCCTCCTCTGTGCTGTGGTTGGCCTAAAGGAGGGAAACTCCCAGAAGGTTTAGAAGCAGGACATGTGCAAAGGTGACACCATGCCTTAGAAAGAAAGGAAATCCAGGGTATGTGGGGCGAGCAGGGGGATGGGGACAGTAAGTGTGAACCTCCAGGCTTGCTATACCCCATACTAGGTATGTCCTATTCATTTTGCTGACCACTGAATTCTAATGTGTAGGGAATCTCTCTTACAGGCTGCTTCCAATGTCCATTCCCCTCCCACTTATGATCTAGATGATAACCATAGTCCACACGGATCAGCTCATGTGGACAATTCTTAAATCAAGAGTCACTTGGGCAGAGGAAAGCACATTCAATGAGAAGTCAGGAGACTTCTCTCCACCTGGCTCCACTGCCTTTGGCCAGTTATTTGATATGGGCTAGTCACTTCATTTCCCTTTGCTTCAGTTTTTTTCACCTGTAAAAGGAAATGACCTCCAAACTTCCTGTATTATCCCACAGCTCTAATTTCAATATTTTTCAAACCAGTGTAAAGAGGACATAGAAGCCTTCAGCCCTTGAAAATGGTGCTGAATCAAATTTCCTAATGGCACAAAAACCATAATGATTGACATAATGGATAAAAGGTACACAGAAATCTTTCTACTACATCTTTCACAACAGGTATCATTGTAGAGATAACTTTTTAAGGATCATATTCACTATTCTTAATTTAAAAATCAGCCCCTCATTTATTTTTCAGATTTCCAGTTTTCCCCAAATACAACATCATATTTACATGCTTCTCTCATCTTATCCTCATTTGGCAGAACAGGTATTAATGAATTCAAGAAGAAGAGTCCGAGAGTCAGACTGCCCAAATTGGGGTCTGGACCCTGCAATTTCTTGGGTAAGCAACCTTGGACATGGGGCTTAACTGTTCTGTGGCCAGTTTCCCCAAATGAAAACAGAATTAAGGTGGGTTCAAAACACAAATCTCTTAGAATAGTGTGCTTACTTAGGAGCTTATAGAAGTTCTTCAACAAAGGGTAACTATTATCAACCCTATTTCTTAAATCAGTAATAAGGCTTAGAAGATCCCTACACTGAGAAATGACACACTGGTATATAAGTTTATGTCCCCTTTCACAGACTGATCTTTGCTTGCTGGAAAACTGGGTAATACTCCTGTTTTACAGAGTAACGTAACTGAGGTTATATAACTTGCTACGGTCACACCGTCTGTGAATGTTTATCAGGATTTTAACGCAGAGCTGACTAGCCCTAGATCCTTGGCAGGTTTTATTATTGTTTATTTACTAAATCTGGTCCTAATATGCTAAGAACTGCAGAGAATAACGGTACATCTTTTATTTAATTTTACATAATGGCAGTCATCATGATGATGAGCTAAAAACGAAAGATGACATTCAGGCCTATGGTTCAACAGTGCTAGAGATATGGACCTATAAAATCAGATTTCCTAATTCCATGAGTATATAGACACATACCAGTTCAGCCAGGCAATCATCACCATTTCCCTCCAAATATGCCAAATTCTGAAAACAAGTACAACATAACAAATTGCACAGACAACATCCTTACTACATGTATGCACAAATTCCCAAATATAGAGCTCAAACAGATGTGCACTCTTTAACTCCCCACTCAAAATGATCCCTCTCTAGCATCAGGAAGGCAAATTGGTTTAAAAGAAAATTCATCTTGACCTCATTAGGTATTCTAGAATATGCTTCATCTGCATGACTTACCCTCATGTCTTGTTCTCTGGCACTAGCATTTAGGCCTTCACTTTCCAAACGAGAAGTTGGTCTCTTGCTTCTGGATGCTCTGGGTTTGAAATGGCAGTGGGCAGAATGAAAAATACTCTCTACCACATGACTGTTGATTTCTGGAACAGATGCCTCAGATCAGAGTCCAGTACCTTAGAAAGAAGACGGGTGGGCACCTTTTGGCTCCTCACCAGAGGAAGAAATAGAATGTCTTTGGGCAAGAATTCACCTATGCCCTGGAAGCATCAAGACTCAGGCAGAAGTGACAAGATCTGTTCTTGAAGATCCCCATAATGGGAGATAGATGAAGAAGGACTTGAGCCCTTTTGGTGGTAGCAAAGCAGCATTAGCTGGTGGAGGTGGCAGAAATGCCTCTGGGTTCTGAAGGGCATAGAGGTTATAGGAGAGGAGGGAGTGCACTGCTGGGGCCTCTCCCTAGAGGAAACAGGGGAATCAACTGACGTCAGCTCCAGAGGATGCATCTCTGAGGAATTCTTGTCCCATTCCCATGACTAGTAATTGGCATGGAGGTGTTCAGAGAGGAGTCCCCAAGTTGAGGAAGGGAAAATTCTAGAGGGAAAGGTCATTTATGGTGGTGTGTCCCTCGCAATGTGTGGAGGCCAGAGATGGCGTGTGCTGGAGACCAGCTCCAGCTAGAAGTCGAGTCAGGGATCTCAGAAAGGAGAGGACGGAGTAGGTTAAAGTTTTTCTCTCGCAGGGCTGAGGGAAGGTGGATCGAGGTAGGAGTGAGGAAGACACAGACACCTTAGTTCGTGCAAGTATCTCATGCTGAGGGTCTCAGAGGGTCTTTCTTTATACCTTAAGGCAAGCGGTGGGATTACATCAGTGTAAGCATTGAGGCAGAACAGAAACAATCAATACATATTTTCTCATGAACATGTAAAGACTCCTAGGTCTCACACCTACAGGGCATTTCTCTGGTAACCTTAAGAACAATTAGTTTCCTAGGTACAGCTCATTTACTAACATGATCAATCATATATGACAGCACAACATTTGGCAACAATTAAACTTTCCCAGTTACAAAGTGGGTGTAAAATTCTTATTCTATATTCAATTACTAAAATCAATCTATCTCCTAGCACTCAATTAACTTGACTAATATATTGATTACTTCAAGTGGTCTAAAACAACTCATCAAATCTAAGTAAGTTCTACTGAAGTCTAACTCTTAACTAGAAATTCCTAACATCCACACGTCCTGCGAACTATTGACCTCTTGCATACACCAGGAAATGTACTGCTGCCACAAACATGCACCCCCGTATTAGCCTATGGCTTCCAAGCACAGCTGGTTCAGGGCAGCTTGTTCTCCATAGTTCTCTGGGCAGGAACATTTCTTTCCTAGCTATACCTTTAGCATTGTTTACCTTCTTTGATACTGATTCAAGTGTAAGAATAACAAATCAATTAATGTCTAGGTCCGAATTGGGTTTTCATATGCCAATTAATGACTAACTAACTTCTGCATTAACCAAGAACAGAGGAGAGCTTTAGCAGGCATTGCCATGGAGACTCCCTAGTTCAGATCTTCTTTGGGAAGTGCAAGAACTCCCCACTACTGGGAAGTACAACTTTCCCTCTTCGGGGGAGCACGGAAACTCCCTGCTTCTCCGGAGTCTCCCCCAATGCCCGGACCATGTCAAGAGATAGCATGGGAGGCACAGCCTGCCGCAGGCATGAGTCTCTCTCAATATCCTTTCTACTCCAATTTATGACTGGTTTGGAATCGCATTCTCTGAGTGTCGTTACACTAGACACTTGAACTCAGTGACTCTCAATGTCACATGAAAAACCACCCTTACTTGTGTGAGATGGAGTCATCCTCAGTTTTGAGTACAGCTCTGCTTCATGCCATCAGCATTTTGCCCACTACCCCTCATTGTTGCTGCCATCCTCTGCCTTAGCAACTTTTCTTCTTGAAGGTTTTTGTTCCTGAGTCACAAACATTCTCCCCAGTGGTACCACTGTCATAATTCTTTCTTTTGTTTTTTTTTAAAGATTTATTTATTTATTTATATAAGAACTGGGTACAGTCAGAAGCACAGGAGGGTGAGAGAATTCACCAGAGCCAGAGCAGGGAGCAGAACAGGCAGACTGATGAAACACACTGCTGAGGGGTTCAGCGGGCGGCAGGAGAGGTCTGCGCCCCATGTGGGACCCTCACCGGCGGCCGGGGATCGAACCGGCACTGCAGAGGCTGCGAGCAGCTTCGCAGCCCAGCACTCAACCTCTGCACCACCAGGGAGGCCCATAATTCTTTGTTTGTTAATTCAGCATCTATATAGGTTATATTTTTCTCACCTCTCAGTTCCTTTCTTACTAGGCATCTGGAAATTTATCACAGTCATCACCTCTCTTATGTCTTTGCTTCTTTCTAAATCCAGCAAATATTCACTTGTCAATCCTATAATTTTGCCTTTGCACACATTTTCTCATTATTCCTGCCTCTCTTTTCACATTGTCACCCTCCCTTAGTTAAATCACTATGTTATTTAAATTCAATTCTAGCCCTACCCATCCTCTACATTTCTTTGGCTGATTGTGTCTGTAAAAAAAGACCATAACCATACTGAGAAGTTCCACTTTATATTCAAGCACACTACCTTTATTTTTTCTTTTTAGCTTTTATTAATAGTTTGAGCTCTATTTAGACGTAATAAATATATAAAGGTATATAAATTTAGGTGATTTGTGATGATGTGACAACTATGTTGCAAACAAACAAAACTTTCACTACACTTTAGTAAACATTTCCTCCACCTTACATATTTTTTTTTTTGCTTTTTGTTGCTATTGTTATAGTGAGACCAAAATATTTTGCTCTCAGAGCAACTTTTAAGTAAATTAAACAATTAAGTATAGTTGCAATGGCTGCATATTACATCCCGAGCATTTATTCATTTTATAACTTTAAGTTTTCACTGTTTGACTGACATCTCCCCATTCTGCCACCCGTCAGCCCCTGCAAACACCAAGCTAGTCTCCATTTCAGTGAGTCAATGGTTTTTGATTTCACATATACAGGAGGTCACCTGTGGCCAAAAAAGGGCACCAGGGGTCTGCAACAGCCCCACCCACCTGTACCTTGGACTGAGAGGGGATTTCACATTGGAAGGGAGGAGGGAAAAAGGAAAGTCCAGATTTGTTTGTTTACATTCCTTGAAAGGACACTGTTTCTCAGAAACCAGATCCTCTCTGGGTATGTTAGAGAGCAGGGGAATCCTTCAGTGATTTATTAATAGTTTTTCCTGGGAGGATTCCAGGCTTGCCCTCAAACTTTGTTGTAAATCCCTATCTCGATTGGATGGTTTCCCTATTGCCACGCGGTGTGATGCATGTGGTAGAACATTTTATCACAGTTCTGGGAGAGCAGTTTTATACACCTTTACATCAGAATGAGAGCTGATCTTCCTCCAGATTCTGACTCCTGCACTCACAGGCTCTTTGCTCATCTCCGCCTGATGGGAAGCACCGGGTGGCTCATGCAGGCTGTCAAAGGGGATACTCTAACTTTCACTCATTCCAAGAGTCCTTGCATCCTCTGCTTTCCTTCATCTCTCTTTATTCCTTACACCAATTTGCAACATTCCTTCAAAAAAGCAACATTCCTGCTGGGTATCATTTAATAAGGTTGAGTACTAAACCTCCACATTTGGGAAGCTTGAATACATAGAAAGGAATTAATAATGTTGCTGTGGAAACCAGGCCATAAGACTAATCACATTGACCCTTTCAGTGGAAGCAGAGCCAGGACACATTCTGCCTCAAAATTCAACATCCATGACCAGGCATCCCATCACTAACCAACCTAAAGTGACTCTCTAGTGATGAAAAGCCAAAGAAAACAGATAGTAAAAAGGAGCCCCAAATCCTACTTTGTACATGGACTTCTTCTATCTTAACCACTGCTTCTCTTAACAGTGCATTTCAATAAATCCCCCCTTTCTTTTTCTTAAGTCTCACATAAATTTTTTCCTCTTTTTTTTTCATTTTATATATTTTTTACATAAATTTTCATTTTTGTACAATATATACAGTTTCATCTTGGTTATAGTCCCCTTTCTGTTTTCTACTCAGTCTCTAGTGAATTCTTTCACCACCTCACCTCCATCCTCACACTGATCTCCCCACAATAATTCCTGCAAAAAAAAAAGGCCATTAAGGGATACTACCAAATACATTTCACAAAGCCAACATTACACTAATACCAAAAACGAACAAGGACAACACACAAAAGAGAAAACTACAGACCAATATCTCCCATGAACACTGATGCAAAAGTCATCAGTAAATTCTAGCCAACCGAATCCAACAAGGCATCCAAAAGATAATTCACCATGACCAGTGGGATTTATTCCATGGGCACAAGGATGGTTCAGCATCCAAAAATCAATTAATGTAATCCAACATATCAACACCACCTACTGAGAAAGCACTCAACAAAGTTCAGCATCCATTTATGATAAAGGCTTTTGAAATTCTCAGGATAAAAGAAACATATCTTAACCTAATAAAGGCCATATATGACAAACCCATAGCCAGTGTCATTCTCAATGGTGAAAAGCTGAAAGCCTTTCCCTTAAGGTCTGGAACAAGACAAGGATGTCCACTCTCACCACTGCTTTTCAATATAATACTAAAAGTCATAGCCAGAGCAATAAGACAAGAAAAAAGCATACAAGGAAACTAAATAGGGAGAGAAGAGGTAAAACTATCACTATTTGCAGATGATAAAATATACATAAAGAATCCCAAAAACTCCACGAAAAACTAATCAAAATATTCAAACAGTTTAGTAAAGTAGCAGAGTAAAAAAATCAACGAACAAAAATTAGAAGGCTTCCTATGTACAGTCAATCTGAAGAGAAAGAAATCAAGAAAACCATTCCTTTTATAATCAAAACAAAAAAGAACAAATAATTGGGAATAAGCATAATAAAAGAGGTGAAGGACCTGTACAAAAAAAATCATAAAACATTGTTAAAAGAGGGCCTCCCCTGTGGTGCAGCAGGTTGAGCACAGTGCTGTGAAGATGTCCACAACCTCTGCAGTGCTGGTTCGATTCCTGGCTGGCCAGGGAGAGTCCCACATGGTGCGGCAGACCTCTCCTGTCTTGCCCACTGCTCCCCTCAGCAGTGTTTTTGGTCCATCTCTCTGTTCTGCTCCCCACTCTGTCTCTGGTGAATCCTCTCACCCTCCTGCACCTCTGGTCTGTACCCCAACTATTGTATAAATAAAAATAAAATAAAATAATTTTTTTAAAAAACATTGTTAAAAGAAATAGAATACACAAAAAAATGGAAAGACATTCCTGTCCATGGATTGGAAGAATTAACATTATTAAAATGGCCATCCTCCCAAAAGCAATGTACAGATTCAATGCTATTCCAAAAAATATTGCAATGACATTCTTCAAAGAAATAGAACAAATTTTTTTTAAGATTTAATTATTAATGCGTACAAGAACTAGTGTACAGGCCTGAGGTGTGGGGGTTGAGAGGACTCACCACAGACAGAGTAGGGAACAGAAGAGCAGGCTGAAAGAAATACACTGCTGAGGGGAGCATCAGGCAAGACAAGAGAGGTCTGCTGCACTATGTGGGTAACTTCCTGGTGAGCCCAGGATCGAACTCATGCTTCACATGCTGCAGAAACCTTCTTAGTGCTGTGCTTATAACTTGCACCATGAAGGAGGCCCAAAAGAAAACAAATATTAATGAAATTCTTATGGAGCCACAAAAGACCTAGAATAGCCAAGGCAACACAGAATAAAAAGAAGAGGAAAGGAGGCATAGGACTCCCAGATTTCAAACTATACTACAAAGCAGTAATATTTAAAACAGTATGGTACTGGAACAAAAATACACACAGAGACCAATGGAATTGAATAGAAAACCCAGAATAAAAGCCACACATATATGGATTACTAATTTTTGACAAAGGAGCAAAGAATAGGCAATGGAACAAGGACAGTTTGTTCAATAAATGCTGCTGGGAAAACTGGACCACACATGCAAAAAAATTAAGCTAGAATACTACCTCACACCATGCACAAAAACCAACACAAAATGAATTAAAGAATTAGACATAAGACATGAAATCATAAAGTATAAAGAAGAAAATATAGGCAAAACACTACATGACATACATCTCTGTATATTTTTAAATACACATCACCTAAAGCAAATATAGTGAAGGAAAAGATGAACAGCTGGGACTACATCAAATTAAAGAGCTTCTGTACAGCAAAAGAGACATTAAACAAATCAAAGACACCCCAAAAATTGGGAGAAAATTTTTACACACAATACTACTGATAATGGACTGATCACAAAGACCTACAAAGAGCTAAAGAGACTCAACAAAAACAAAATAAACAATCTAGTCAAGAAATGGCAGAAGAGCTAAAAAGACACTTCTCCAAAGAGGAAATGCAAATGGAAAACAGGCATATGAAAAATGTTCAACATCTCTGATATCAAGGAAATGAAAACAAAACCACAATAAGATACCATCTTACAGCAATGAGAATAGCACATGTCAAAAGAACTAGCAACAACAAATGTTGGAAAGGATGTGGAGAAAAAAGAACTCTCCTACACTGATGGTGGGGATGCAAACTGGTCCAACAACTATGGAAAGTTGTGTGGGGATTCCGCAAACTACTAAAAATGGAGCTTCTATATGATCCAGCAATTCCACTCCTAGGTATCTAAAAAAGGACACAAAAACATCAATTCAAAAGGACACCTGCACCCCTATATTTATAGTAGTACTATATACAATAAGTAAGCCATGAAAACAATACAGATGCCAAAAAATAGATGACTGGATCAAGAAGATGTGGTATATACACAATGGAATATTGCTAAGCAATCTAAAAAGATAAACTCATGCCTTTCACAGCAACATGGTTGGAACTGGAAGGGATTATGCTCAGTGAAACAGCCAAAAAGAAAAAGAAAAATATCAGATGATTTCACCTATAGGAGGAATGTAGAGGAAACAAAACCACAGTAAGGGAATGGAGGGGTTAAATTATAATAAAAAAATTATAATCAACAGGCAACTATAAATCAGAGACATCTGCAGGGGAGGTGGAGGGAGAGGATCCAAACATGATTGGGAAGAGCACAAGGGACTATGGTGATGGTAGCAGGTGATCTGGTGGCGGGAATTTCACAGGGACTACACCTGAGAAGAGAAAGCATACATCATCAAAAACGGTGTAAAATATATATAAAATTTTTTAAAAGGCCATCAGATAACTACCCAGAGTTAGGATTGCTGGATCATATGATGGTTTTATTTTCAATTTTTTGAGAAAACGCCATGTATGAAGTAATATTTTTGAGAGTACTTTTAAGGCACTTTAAATGTCTCCCCTCCTTCCCGTTCCAGAAGTAGTGTGCCTAAGAAGGGAATAGGTGAAAATAAAATTTGAAGATGAGAGCAGTTTATTTAAGACTGGGTTTTTACAGCATTTCCTTTCCCTTTTCTCAATTCCACCTCTGCTGCAGAGCTTGCACATTTCCTGTTGCCCTCAACCTGATCTGACATTTTCTGCATGGCCACTGGTGATGTTTCAGAATCCCCCATCCTATTGGACAGTGGGATGCAGGCAGACATTTTCTGCCGTGCAACATCCAATGGTTTCTTGGTTTCTAAACATAGGGGGTGGTAGGAATCTGGAAAAATATTTGAAAAGACTGCAGGGGCCAACTTTCCAATCTGTTCCGAACATGCCGTCTTCCCCTCCATATTATTCTGTGTTTAAAAATGTATGGCTAACCCAAAAAAATACATTGATATAATTCTTTTTTCCAATTTTATTAACTGGCTAAAAAGAGTTCAATTTAAGAACACGATTTATGTCAAGTTTATGGTTTGATTTTGTTTGGTTTTGTTTTAATATTAGAGCGCTCAGATCCCATTACTCTGTGCAGAGACTTCTATGAATTTAGGTTCTACAGGGTGGACATTCTTGGATGGTCATAATAAATAGTTATTTTCATAGATTTTTCACTTTGAAGAGAATTAGAACACTCAATAATTTTTTAATTGTTTTGTTTTTTTTTTAATATTTTTTACTCACAGGAGCAATGTCCTGAGAGCATGGGAGAGGACAGTGATTAATTTGAAAAACTAGGAGCGTCAGAATGGTTGAGTCAATTCCCTGAAGTCATGCCGGCACTCCCTCTTGTCCCCATCCAAATGCTAAGAGTAGACAGCACCTTAGCTGTTTCTGAGATCACAATAGTGAATGTCCAGGAGTAAAGTGGGTAAACAGAGGCACCGTGGTGTGAGACTGGATGCAACTGTTGTGCTGTATAGGAGAAGGGAGTCAGCATTCGATTATTGGCTTTGAATTGTTGTCAAATAGTGGCTTTGGTTGACAGGTTTTTGGATGAGGTAATAAGTGGGTTAGAGAGTTCAAGACCCAGAAATATTTTGTAAAGAATATTACATAAATAAAAACTTCTGACCCTAGAAAACACTTATGAATTTTCTCCAATCATCTCATTTTATAAGGCAGAAAACCAACATCTAAGGAGACGCACAGACTTGCCCAAGGTAATGCAGCAAGTGGCACCCTTGGGAATGGAACTTAGTTTTCCTATCAGTCAGGTTATTTATCCGGGGTCTTCTCAAAGCTCACTCCCCACATCTAGTCAGGCTGGTGTGAATATACTGTTCATGGTCACATCGTTTCCGATCAGCCCCTGGGCTCCCTCGCTCTCAGGAAGGCCCTTTCCAAGCAGCAGGAAAGCCCCACCAAGTATTAAAGGTTCTCAAGCCAGTGAAGGCCCAGAGCTGCACACTGGACAGTCTTAAATCAAGATGGGGCTGGTAAGGGGCAGGCAGAGGGATATTAAACAGGGGGAAATTCTCAACAAAAAAAGAACATCATGTCTTTGAAAAAAGGAGGAAAGATAGATAGTTGAGGGAAAACGGTTTGACCATAAAGTATCTTTCTCTATTGGCTTCACTAAGCAAAATTGAAAAAAAACTCATCTGAACACCTAACCACAAAGAGCAACGTACGGAGATGGCCCTCCCAGTAGGGGATTTCCAGCAGAGCAGCTGCATATAGGCTGGTGCAAGGCCCTTGCCTCTGTCTTCTTTTTGCAGCCCGGACTGAAAGATGGCTCCCAATGCCTCCTGCCTCTGTGTAAGTTGGGGTTTAATGAAGGGATTTGAAAGGGAAAGCGCCTCCAGGACTTGGAGACATGGAGAGACTGGAGCTGGCCAATGCTCAGGGAGGCAGGGAGGTTGGGAAGATACCTCGAATGGCGTGCGATGGGCACTGATATCTACAGAATATAAGGGAAATTTCTGTCGAGGGAATTTAGTCACCTGAGTTCTCCTTTGTTTCAGACCGTGGACTGTCCACATTCAGGGATAAATAGTCGAAAGTGGGGTGAGCTTTGTGCTCAAGAGAGCTGGCAAGATTGGAAACAATGAAAATATTATCATAGGCCCCTTTCACCTTATCCTGTTTAGGGGTTTAGGACTCTTGAGCTTCCTTCCCCTCCCAAAAGAGAAATTGAAAATCTCTTCAAATCACTTATCCTAAATTGTTAACAAACTGATGCATTACCTTATATAAAACTACAGGCACTATGCAGAGAACCTGTTGTGAAAGCTTAACACAGACAAGTGGCATTCCAGTGAGGACTGTCTGTGGCATCTAGATTAAGAAGATTTCCAATAGAAGCACAGAAAATGAATGATAACTAAACTTTGAAATGTGCCATTTTGATCCATATTTAAATAGCAAACTTTCTAGTATTAAAGTAGAAGGTTCTGGGCCTCTCCTGTGGCGCAGCAGTTGAGCGCTGGGTTGCGAAGCTGCCCACAGCATCTGCGGCGCCAGTTCGATCCCCAGCTGCCCTCCAGCCACCAGAGGAGGGTCCCGCATGGTGCGCAGACCTCTCCTGCCGCCCGCTGCCCCCCTCAGCAGTGTACTTCAGTCCTTCTGCCTGTTCTGCTCCCTGCTCTGGCTCTGGTGGATTCTCTCACCCTCCCGTGCTTCTGACTGTACCCAGTGCTTGTATAAATAAATAAATTTAAAAAAAAAAAGTAGAAGGTACTGTCCCCTTGTGACAGAAATATAGCTTTATACATAAACCCTTCGCACAATGTATATTCAAGGTCACTTTTAATTAAGCAAGGCATCCCCGTTTACTCTAAAATATGGGATGTGCTAGCCCGTGACAAAGCAAATGAGGTGACTTAAGACTTTTTTCTTCTCTGGAGCTGGATTAAATTCCAGGGAAGCCATTAATTTCCTTTCAAGTCAGGACTGTTTTGACATCATTTCACCGTCTTGAAACTAACATATACATGGGGTTTGCCTAAAGCCAAGAGGGGATGGGGGAGTAGGTGAAATGCCACTACAATTATTGATTAAGAAAACTTTTTTGAATGGCGCATGAAGGCCAATTCCCCCCAAAATTCTTCTGGTGACCAAACAGGGGTGAGATCCCATTTCTAGGTTATTGAAGTAGGAGTCAGATATAGTTCCTATCTTCTGTGAGAGTGTCCTGGTCCTATTAAAGGAGATAATAATCTATAATAGGTAGATATAAGAACATGGGAAATACAGATGGACAAGTGACACTGAACACACTGTCGCTCTAATGTGTGGGTTACTATTATAAAATAATGGAATATTATAAAAAGAAAGAAACAATACAGAGACTCGTGTCCTAACCAGGTTCCTCTAAGGCAGTCATGGAGGGCAGCCCTTTGAGAGTCCCAATAGGCTGCCAAGACTCAGAAATTCTTTGGGGGAGTTTTTTGAGTCTGGTGTACGTTTGGATGCTGTGTGTTGTATTTCTTTTTTTTAATATTTTTTCAAAGATTTCTTTATTTTATGCATTCAAGAACTGAGGTATAGGACAGAGGTGCAGAGGGTGAGAGGATTCACCAGAAAGAGAGTGGCAACAGAACAGGCAGACAGACTGAAAGCAATGCTGCAGGGAGCAGTGGGCGAGACGGAAGAGGTCTGCTGTACCATGTGGGTAACTCTCTGGCCAGGATCCACCTCGTGCTGCAGAGGCGGCGGATAGCTTCATAGTTCTGTGCTTAACCCCTTTGGCCACCAGGGAGGCCCTCTAGTTGTATTTCTTTTAACATTTGACACACCATCTCCAGGGGACTTTGGTTAAAAAAAAACAAACTGGGACATCATTAATGGTCTTTTGGGATGGGTAAGAGGTATGGTTTAAAGGAATAAGACTGGTTTCCTTGTTTGTGTTATGATCTGGAATTTCCAAAAGAGAAGTTCCAGAGAATGGAGGGACACGACTCCTTGCATAGGAGCTGGAGGATCAGACAGGCAGTGAAGGGAGGGAGCAACTGAAGAGGGGGAGCCATTAAGAGGTGGAAAAGGGGGCAACCATTCTCAGCAACTGTCCCTTGTGCTTCGATGTCCAGGTGAATGTCCATTCCGAGGCATGGAATATGATGACCTTCACTGCCAACTCTAACGACAGCGTGAAGAAAATCAGTGAACATGTCCGATCTCAGACCAAGGTTCCTGTGCAGGAACAGGTCCTTCTGCTTGGCGCAACAACCCTAGAGCCCCGGAGAACGCTGTCCTCTTATGGCATTGACAAGGAGACAACCATCCACCTCACTCTGAAGGTAGTGAAGCCCAGTGATGAGGAGCTGTCCTTGATTCTGGTGGAGCAGGGTGACGAGGGGCAGAGGCACCTCCTCCAGGTGCGAAGGTCCAGCTCCGTGAAACAGGTGAAAAAGATGATTGAGAACGACACTGGTGTGCGCCCCAAGAGACAGATTGTGACTTGCAATGGGAAGAGACTGGAAGATGGGAAGACCATGGCAGAGTACGACATCAGAGGGGGCGATTTTCTCTTCCTGAACCGTTATTGTATTGGGGGGTGACCACCCTTGGGAAGGAGTGATACAGGAGAAAATAAATTTTATTTCCTTTTAGTTCTTACTGGCCAATCACATTCTATGCTAATATCCCAAAATTAGTGAGAAACAAACTTATAGGAAAAGTAGATTTGGTGTGGAACAGGGAAGAAGCTGCAACTAAATCTACAATGCTTTGATTCTAACATAATTATTTGGCAATTAGTGTACAATATATTACTGAAAATATAAATTTTTTTTTTAAGATTTATTTTATTTACACAAGAGCCAGGTACAGGCCAGATGCACAGGAGGGTGAGAGGATTCACCAGAGACAGAGTGGGGAACAGAACAGGCAGACAGACTGAAATACACTGTGGAGGGGAGCAGCGGGCAAGACAGGAGAGGTCTGCTCGCCATGTGGGTTGCTACGAGGCCAGCAGGGATCAAACCAGCACTGCAGAGGCTGCGGACAGCTTCACAGCGCTGTCCTCAACCACCTGTGCCACGAGGGAAGCCCAGACACATAAAATAAATTTTAAGGCACCTTTAAAGAAGCATTCAAAGCCATCTTGCAATTTAATATTTACTTGGCTGACTTATAGAAAAACTAGCATATCCTTTCCCATTCAACAAACTCATGGTTCATTAATTTCTGTGCTTCTATGTTTGACCCAGGAATTCATCTATCATCTTATGCAATAATTGTTGAGCAAAATGGACTATCACTTATAGAGAACAGTGACATGATTATGAAGTAAGCTGCTTTCACTGGAGAACTAGGGATTTTATGGCTCTTGTGGAGGTTCTTTAGGAGCAGATAGGCTTTCAGAGGGAACAGGCTTTCTGAAAGGCAGGGCATTGTGGGCCTGTCTCTGTTCTGCATCTCCTTGGGCCTGGGAGTTCCTCTCAAGGCTAGGGGCAGCTATCTGAGTGAGGGTGGGCAGGAGCTAGTTTCTTACTGGACCCCAACACTGCCCAAGTTCTGGCCAATTGCCCTTCCTTCTCTCTGCTTTCCTTACTACCAGTTGTCAGTTCCATTTTTGGAAGCACTAGTGCTGTTCAATTTCACTCCCTTCATTTACTCCTCTGTCACTGTCACTCTCTCATCTCTCCCTACAGGTCTCATGCATGGTTTTCTCACATCCTGACACACGTCCACCTTCTTCACCACTATACTAGTTCCTTCTTTCCTTTAAAACTTGCTCAAGAACCACCTCCCAAAGAAGAGTTTCTCAAGTTAACGCCAGCCAGCAAAAATCACGCTGATAGGTCCTCCTGCTACACTTACTGGTCTAGAGATCTGTGGTGGGCACTAGTCACCAGGCTGGTGAGCATTAGGTTGGACTGAATCACTCTCAAGGACATGCTCCTTATTCTAGATGGGGGTTTCCTGTAGAATAGAACCTTTGATTTTCTTGTCAATTTAATACTCCTGTTGCAGATAACATAGGCCTTCCATGGGTTTTCCAGACTGTGTAAAAGCCATAGTTAAGCATCATGTCACTTGTTAGCTTACCAGCATATGGATTTTCAGAAGAGCTACAGTATCCCTTGGGGAGAGGAAAAGTATTCCCTAAACCATGCTTTCTCTTCCCTGGTTTAGGAGAAAGCTGGAGGGCCCTTTCTCCCTCCCTAAACTTGCATCTGTAGAGGATACAGGGATTTTCCCTCAAGCACATGAACATTTCTTCCTGGTAAAGGGACCTCCCCCATCCGCTCTCCTCTCCTCAAGGACAAATCTTGCAGATTCTCCTTTAAGAATGAACAGGCTGATCTTTCAGCCAGAAAGAAAAAGAAATATAATGGATGGTCTCACTCATAGCAGGAATCTAGAAAACTTAAATAAGAGACCAGGAAAAAGAATAACTATAAGAAAGTAAAAATCAAAATCAACAAACAACAATGAAGCAGAGACACTATATGAGGGGTGGGGGGCGAGGAAAGGAGGGATTGGGGTCAAAATAAGGAGGTTGCAATTGTATGGGGAATATAAAAATAAAATTTAAATTTAAAAAAAAAATTCTAAAAATATTTTTAAAAATGACCAATGATGTAAAAAATGAAAAATTAATGTAAAAATTGTAAGTCCATATTTTACATAACAATTGAAGTAAAATTCTGGAAGAGCAAAAAAAAAAAAGAATGAACAGGCTGAAAGCTCAAGTGACAGACTTTCCAGGACGCATTTCATCCTCGGGGCTGGGCTAACACTTTTTTCCCTCCCCACCAATGCTCACTGTCTAGTCTGCCCTCTCCCCACCAATCTCCTTGCTGCGCCCTTCACTTCTTTATTCCTCAGGGTGTAGATGAGTGGGTTGAGGGCCGGTGTGACCACCGTGTAGAAAAGTGAGACAAACTTTCCCCGTCCCTGGTTGTAGATGTGCCTGGGTTGCAGGTAGGTGTAGATGGCTGAGCCATAGAACAGGCAGACCGCAGTCAGGTGGGACCCGCATGTGCCCAGCGCTCTCTTCCGGCCCCCGCTGGTTCGCATGCCCCACACTGCGCGCGCCACGGCCCCATAGCAGGCCAGTATCACGGTGGATGGCACCAGCAGGATGACGACGCGGGCAGCGAACATCTGGCGCTCGGTGGCATCTCGGCTGCCACCACAGGCCAGTTTGAGCAGCGCTGGCAGCTCACAGATGAAGTGATCCAGTCGGTAGGGTGGGCACAGTGGCCGCGTGGCCAGGAGCGCAGTTTGCGCGGCGGAGTTGGTGAGGCCGCCCAGCCAGGAGGCGGCCGCCAGTGCGCGGCAGAGTTGGGGCGCCGCGAGCCCCGCGTAGCGCAGCGGGCGGCACACGGCAGCCGCGCGGTCCAGCGCCATCACCGCCAGGAGGACGCACTCGGCCGACCCCAGAGCCAGCGACGTGTACAGCTGAGCGATGCAGCCGCCGCGCTGCAGCCACAGCGCGCGGCCGCGCAGGTTGACCAGCAGTTGCGGCACCACGCTCGTGGTGAAGCCGACGTCCACCAGGGCCAGGTGACTCAGGAAGTAGTACATGGGCGTGTGCAGGCGCGGGTCGCGCACGGCCAGCAGCACCAGCGCCGAGTTGCCAGTGAGAGTCAGGAGGTAGCAGAAAAGCACAACCGCGAAGAGGACCGGCTGCAGGGTGGGCCAGTCCATGAAACCCAGCAGGAGAAAGCCCTCCTCTGTGCTGTGGTTGGCCTAAAGGAGGGAAACTCCCAGAAGGTTTAGAAGCAGGACATGTGCAAAGGTGTCATCATGCCTTAGAAAGAAAGGAAATCCAGGGTATGTGGGGCGAGCAGGGGGAAGGGGTAGAAACACACCCTGTGCTTGCGTAATGTTGAAACCACGGATCTGAACCCTTATGACCCGACACGTGGGAGCTGTGCTCTCTGGGGTCTGGTTTTCCCAGTCGGTGCTTTTCAGCTACTTGTCTGGTTCTAATTGGACTCCTCCGACCAAAGTAGAACTATGATTTTCGTCCTAAACATTAAACAGTTCAGATCTCTTTTATTTTTTTCTTATTTTTTTAAAAATTCTGAACACTTTCGCTCCTCCATATGTGCACATTTCACTCACCCTCCATTAAGCCACCTTGCCAGGACCCCCTGTAGCTTTCTTTTTCATCCTGTCTTCCCTCACCCATCCTTCTGATAACCATTAAACTCTTTCACTAACTCTGACGTTTATGCCTGCTGTATTTTGCCTTGAAGTTCAGTCCCCCAAAGTCACTATTTCATTTTTTCACAGCTGTGTCATATTCCATTGAATGTATCCTCCCCAAATTCTTTATCCACTCATCTGCTGACTTGAAGACAGGTTTCACTCTAAGACTCCTTCCTGCTTTGGAAATGGGAGTGCCTAAAAATAAGTGTGGCCTCCAAGCTTCCTATACTGGTATGGCCTTTTTCTTTTTTCTTTTTTTTAATTTTTTAACAAATATTTCATTTATTTATTTTATTTATTTATACAAGCACTGGGTACAGTCAGAAGCACCGGAGGGTGAAAGAATTCACCAGAGCCAGAGCAGGGAACAGAGCAGGCAGAAGGACCGAAGTACACTGCTGAGGGGAGCAGCGGGCGGCAGGAGAGGTCTGCGTGCCACGTGGGACCCTCCTCCAGTTGCTGGGGAGCAACCAGGGATCGAACCAGCGCTGCAGAGGCTGCGGGCAGCTTCGCAACCTAGCACTCAACCGCTGCACCACCGGGGAGGCCCTGGTATGGCCTTTTTCATTTCAGGTGCTCAACTTCTGGAAATACAACCCTTCATTCTCCTGACCACTGTATTCTAATCTGTAATGAGTCCCTCTTAGAGGCTGCTTTCATTATCCGTCCCTCTCCCACTTATGACCAAGTGTGATGACCACAGCCCACACTGATCAGCTCATGTCGACCAACCTTTAAATCAAGAGTCATCAGGGTAGAGGAAAGAGACTGAACTAGAAGTCAGGGACCTGGGCTCCACCTGACTTGACTGCCTTTGGCCAGTTATTTGATATGGGGTAGTCACTTCATTTCCCTTTGCGTCAATTTTTTCACATGTAAAAGGAAGACCTTGAGCTAAATGACCCCTAAACTTCCTGTATTATCCCATAGCTCTAATTTCAATATTTTCAAATCAGTGTAAAGGGGACAGAGATACCATTAGCCCTTGAAAATGGTGCTGAATCAAATTTCTTAATGGCACAAAAACCATAATGATTGACATAATGGATACAAGGTACACAGAAATCTTTCTACTGCATGTGTCACAGCAGGCATCATTGTGCAGATAACTTTTTAAGCATCATATTCACTATACTTAATTTAAAAATCATTATGCCCTCATTTTTTTTATTTTTCAGATTGCCAGTTTTCCCCAAACACAACATCATATTTATGTGCTTATCTCATTTTATCCTCATTTGGCAGAAAAGGTATTAATGAATTCAAGAACAGGAGTACAAGACTCAGACTACCCGAATTTGAGTCTGGACCCAAAATTTCTTGGGTAAGCAACCTTGGACATGGGGCTTAACTGCTTTGTGGCTAGGTTTCCTCAAATGAAAATGAATTTGAAAGGTGGGTTCAAAACACAAAGCTCTTAGAACTGTGTGGTTACTTAGGAGCCATAGAAGGTCTTCAAGAAAGGGTAACCATTATCCCTATTTCATAAATCGGTTTTAGAAGATTCCTACACTGAGAAATGACACACTGGTATGTAACTTTATGTCCCCTCTCATAGCCTGATCTTTACTCACTGGAAAACTGGATAATACTCCTATTTTACAGAGTAAGATAATTGAGGTTATATAACTTGCTATGGTCACATAGTTTGTGAATGTTTATCAGGATTTCAACGCAGAGCTGACTAGCCTGGAGATCCTTGGGGGATTTTGTTTATTTGTTTGTTTATTTAATAAACCAAGTTCTAATATGCTAAGGACTGCAGAGAATAACAGTACATCTTTAATTTAATTTTACATCATGGCAGTCATCATGGAGATGAACTAAGTACAAGAAATGACATTCAGGCATATGGTTCAACAGTGCTAGAGATATGGACCTATAAAATCAGATTTTCTACTTCTGTGATTATATTGACACATACCAGTTCAGCCAGACAATCATCACCATTTCCCTCCAAATATGCCAAATTCTGAAAACAGGTACAACAAAACAAATTGCACAGACAACATCCTTACTACATGTATGCACAAATCCCCAAATATAGAGCTCAAACAGATATGCACTCTTTAACTCCCCACTCAAAATGATCCCTCTCTAGCATCAGGAAGGCAAATTGGTTTAAAAAAAAAGTTTGTCTTGACCTCATTAGGTATTCTAGAATATGCTTCATCTGCATGACTTACCCTCATGTCTTGTTCTCTGGCACTAGCATTTAGGCCTTCACTTTCCAAACGAGAAGTTGGTCTCTTGCTTCTGTTCTGGATGCTCTGGGTTTGAAATGGCAGTGGGCAGGATGAAAAATACTCTCTACCACATAACTGTTGATTTCTGGAACAGATGCCTCAGATCAGAGTCCAGTACCTTAGAAAGAAGATGGGTGGGCACCTTCTGGCTCCTCACCAGAGGAAGAAATAGAATGTCTTTGGGCAAGAATTCACCTATGCCCTGGAAGCATCAAGACTCATGCAAAAGTGACAAGATCTGTTCTTGGAGAACCCCATAATGGGAGATAGATGAAGAAGGACTTGAGCCTTTTTGGTGGCAGCAAAGCAGCATTAGCTGGTGGAGGTGGCAGAAATGCCTCTGGGTTCTGAAGGGCATAGAGGTTATGGGGGGGAGGGAGTGCACTTCTGGGGCCTCTCACTAGATGAAACAGGGGAATCAACTGACGTCAGCTCCAAGGATGCATCTCTGAGGAATTCTTGTCCCATTCCCATAACTAGTAATTGGCATGGAGGTGTCCAGAGAGGAGTCCCCAAGGTGAGGAAGGGAAAATTCTGGAGAGAAAAGTCTTTTATGATGGTGTGTCATTGGCAATGTGTGAAGACCAGAGAGACAGCATGATTCTCTCTCAATATCATTTCTACTCCAATTTATAACTGGTTTGGAATTGCATTCTAAGTGTCATTACACTAGCCACTTGAATTCAGTGACTCTCAATGTCACACGGGAAACCACACTTATTTGTATGAGTTGGAGTCATCCTTAGTTTTTTGTTAGTTTTTTTTAATTTTTTTTTATTTTATATATTTTTTACATCATTTTTCATTTTTAAACAATATATGCATTTTCATCTTGGTTATAGTCCCCATACAATTCCTACCACCCTTGTTTTGTTCCTACTCCATCTCCCCCCCCCACCCCACCTCCACCCTCCTGTATTGTGTCTCTGGTAGTGAAATAAGCCAGAAAGAAAAAGAAAACCAACGGATGGTCTCACTCATAGCAGGAATTTAGAAAACCGAAATAAGGGACTAGGAAAAAGACTAATTATAATAAAGTAAAAATCAAAATCCACAAGCAACTATAAACCATCCTCAGTTTTTAAATGCTGCCCTGGTTCATGCTATCAGTTTTTTGCCCAATACCCCTCATTGTTGCTGCCATCCCCCTTCTTACCGCCTTTATTTTTTGAAGATTTTTGTACCTGAGTTGCTATCATTCTCTCCAGTGGTGCCACTCTCATAATTCTTTATTTTTAATTCAGTATCTGCATAGATTGTACTTCCCTCCTCTCAGTTCCTTCCTCAATAGGCATCTGGAAATTTATCACAGTCGTCACTCTCTGATGTCTTTGCTTCTTTCTATACCCAGTATATATTCACTTGTCAATCATATAATTTTGCCTTCGCACACATATTCTCATTATTCCTGCCTCTCTTCACTTTGTTACCCTCCCTTAGCTAAATTCCCAAACTCATTTTACAAGGCTGAATTACCTAGATATGAAAACCAGATAAGGACACTACAGGAAAAAAAAAAAAAAACAACTGCAGACCGATATCCCTGATTATAGGTGAAAAATTCACAAAATATTACCAGCAAATGAATACAACAGCACATCCATTAGCAGTACATCAGGTGGGATTTATTCCTGGGATATAAGGGTAGTTCAATAAGCCGTGGTTAATATATCATAGTATAGAATGAAAGATATAAATTAAAAAAATACAAAACAATAGATGCAGGAAAAGCATTTGATAAAATAAAATTCAACATGTTTCATGATTAAAAAAAACTTTCAATAAATAGAGTATGTATTAGACCTCAAAATATTAACAGTCATCTATGACAAACTCACAGCTCACAGTATACTCGTTGATGAAAGGATGAAAGTTTGCCCACTAAGAATAGCAACAAGACACTATATCACATTTCTTTCAATATAGTACTGGAAGTTATGACTAGAGAAATTAGGCAAGAAAAAGAAATAAAAATATCCAAACTAGAAAAAAAGTATAATTTTCCCTGCAGATGATATGGACTTTTATATAGAAAATCCTAATAAGGTTGCCAGTCACACATGCTCACCTGGAGATAAGGAGAAGAGTAACCATGTCATTCTCATGGACCTTTCAGCCAGGGACTTCTGCATATAAGGCTTCAGATAGACTGAGGACACAGCCAACCCCTCTCTCCTCCAGGAACTCTGGACCTGTGCAGAGTGTGTAGTTAAAAACTACAGATAACCGGGCCTCCCTGGTGGTGCAGGCGGTTGAGTGATGCACTGTGAAGCTGTCTGCAGCCTCTGCAGTGCCGGTTCCATCACCGCCAGCTGCGGAGAAACCCACATGGTGCAGCAGACCTCTTGTGTCTCTCCCACTGCTCCCGTCAGCAGTGTATTTCGGTCATTCTCTGTCTGTTCTGTTCCCCACTCCATCTCTGGTGAATCCTCTCACCCTCCCGCACATCTGGCCTATACCCCGGTTCTTGTATGAATAAAATATATCTTAACAAAAAAAAACCAAAAAACAAAACTACAGATAATCACAGGGAACAGAGCCTATAAAAAGGGGGTTTCTTGGCTGCTGGTAGTCAGCATGGGGTTTCAGGAGTAGTACCTGGCTCTCCCCTCAACATGCTTTCTTGGGCTTCCCCTGAGAGATTCCAATTTGCTACTGCTGGAAAGTACAGAATTCCATGTACAGAAGAGTACAGAAGATCTAATACAGCAAGATGGGCAGGCAAAAGATACAATGAAAGGCAACTTGAGACCACAAGGAACATGTCACCACAAGGGAAAAACTCTTTAAAACCCAACCACAAAGATATGAAAGATCTAAACCAGAAGGTTTAAAACAAAGGGTGTAAAATTCCCATGATAAAGAAATTTTTAAAAAAATGAAGCAAATACAGAGGGGGAAATAACTTGAAAAATAAAATTAATGAACAGGAAATAAAAACAAAAGATTTAAACCAGAAAGTAAGGGAACTGCAGGGTGCATAGTATCAATAACAGAGCAAAAACAATTTACAGAAAACTACAGAAGCAAATGAAACTATATGGAGAATTGAATTAGTGAAATTGAAGATCATAATGTACAAAGGACCCAGGTGAAAGAAGAAGCTAAATATAAAGAAAAAATAATGAAGCAATATGCCAAAAGCTATCCAACTCTGCTAGGAAAGGCAACATAAGGATAATGGATATCACAGACAGGGAAGAGAGAGAGAAAAGAATAGTTAATTCAAAGAAATAATACAGACAAACTTCCAAACCTGGGGAAGGAAATATATACACAAATTCATGGAGCCAAAATAATACCTGGCTATCTAAATGCAAAAAAACCTACACCAAGACACATAAGCTTGAACCTACCAAAAATTCAAAACAGAGAAAGAATATTTAAGCTAGTTAGGGGGCAAAAGCAAATAACATGTAAAGGAAACCCCATAAGAGAGAATTCAGGTTTCTTGGAGGAAACCCTATAGGCAAGGAGAGAACAGAATGACATATTCAAAATAATCAATGAAAAAAACTTGCAACCAAAACATTATGTCTTATAAGACTCTTCTTCAGATGAAGGAGAAATAAAGACCTCAAACAAATAAATTGAGGTAGTCTTCCAACACTAGTCCCCCCTAAAGAAATATTCAAAGAGGCTCCCTTGCCTAACTCAAAAAGATGAAACTGCGAGGGCCTGCGCACAAACACACACACACACACACACACACACACACACACACACACACACTGAAGAACTAGGTAGAACCAGAAAACTAAAAATAAATCCTCATATGTTAATTATCACCCTGTAGTGGCAGGATGGGCATGGAGCAGGTTTTCTGATCCCGCAGATGGGTAAAGAAGGAGTCCTGGAGCCCTGTGTGGCTTTCTTAGGCTTTTATTGAGCTGTTACATGTAGAGCTGTGGGGGAGGGAGGGTGCAGAAGGCCAATAGGCCTCCAGGCCCTAGACAAGTCTTCGCTCTGGGTTTCTCTGGCCCCTTTCTCTCTTTCTCTCTCCTCTCTCTCTCCTGCTTCTTCTGCTTGCTACTTCTCTCCACCACCATCTCTGTACTCTTCCCATGGTCCACAAAAGTAAACAAGACAGCTTACAACAATGTAACAACTGCAGGTGCCCCATCAGGCAGGGCAATCCTAATGGTGGGAGGGCAGAAAAGCCTGAAAAACCATTTACCCTACAGACCCTAAATGTAAATGGACTAAAATCAATAATCAAAAAGCATAGAGTGAACAATTGGATCAAAAAACAAAACCAAATTTTATGTTGTCTCCAAGAGACATGCCTGAATGCTAAAGATAAACACAGGCTCAATGTAAAAGGTTAGAAACTACACCTACAATCAAATGAGGTCCAGATAAAGATAGGGACAGCCATACTTACATCAGCTAAAGAAAGTAACAAAAGCCAGAAATTTGCACTACAGAATGACTAAGGAATCAATACATCAAGAAGACATAACACTCATCAACATATACACCACTGAACAAGAACCATCCCAGGTACTGTGAAGTCCTCTGATCCTCTGAAACCCTGCCAACCACTCAACCTGCCCAGTAAGTGCCTGGACCACACCAGGGAGGAGCCAGAGCCACCTCAGGCCTCATGACATCCCATGAGGTCCTGCCAGCACACATTCCACCTGAAAAGAACCCAGAATTCCACCAGAGGAAGAGCCAGAGCCACCCCAGTCCTGAGAGGCCCTGCCAGAGGCACACCCTGAGCAGCAAGAACCTGGACCAGTATTGGGAGAAGAACCACACCAAATAGAAGCCTCACCTACAGCAGCACAGCCCCAATGCAAATAATGGGGGAAAGGAAAACATGACAATGGCCAGTGAGCTCTCAGGGGGATAATAAATGGAGACAGACAAATCCCCAGAAACCAACTAAAAAGACATGGAAAGATATGTTCTTCCTATCAGATACAATGTTCAAAATTACCATGAAAAGGAAATTCAAATAAAACTCAGAAAATCAAATGAATGTCCCTAGAAATAAAATCAATGAACAGAAGAATGAAATTAAAACTTTAAATAAGAAAGTAATGGGGATACAAGATATAAAAAAACTATTAGAGGAGATGAAAAATTCTGGAGAAAACTATGGAAATCAAATAAACTAAATGAAAGAATGAATCAGTAACCTTGAAAATGGGAATGAAAAAGAAGCCAGCTATAAGAACTGAGAAATGAAGTAAAAGAGAAAAAAAAAGACACACTTCAAAAATGATCTGGCTCCTTGACAGAAGGCAATATATTAATGGGTATCCCAGAGGGGAAAGACAGAGAAATGGACAGAGAACTTATTTGAAGAAATAGTAAAGAAAAGCTTCCCCAAAACAGAAAAGTAGCTAAATATACAAATCTGTCAATCTAAAAGAACTCCAGGGTAGCTAAGTAAAATGAGACCTATGCCAAAACATGCAGTAGTAAAAATTCATCAGTTCAAGACAAAGAAAGACTATTTAAGCAGGCAAGTGTAACAAGCAGATAAATTGTAAAGGAACCCTGGTCAGGCTAACATTGGACTCTTTGAAGAAACACTACAGGCAAGGACATAATGGAATGATGTGGTGAACACACTTAAATATTAGAACTGCCAGCCTAGAATACTCTATCCTGCAAAATAAGGAGACTATCCTTCAAAAAAGAGGGAGAAATACAGAGCTTCTCAAACAGAAACTGAAGTAGCTTATAAATACTAAACTCTCCTCCATGAAACATTGAAAGGAGTTCCCAAATATCAATCAAAGAGTGGAGCGTGCACAAATAACTACACAAGGCAATAGACAGAATCACAAAATGAAGGCCAAAATGGCATCTGCAAAAGTTAATTAATCAATAATCACTCTTAATGTAGCAATGATGCAAAGACACCTTACTAAATGGTAGAAAATACTTGCACATACATTTGACAAGGAACTGTTATCACATTTCTACAAAGAAAGAAAAAATAGCCCAATCAAAAAATGGGCAGAAGAAATAAACAGGCCCTTCTTCAAGACATACAAATGACAAAAAGGCACATGAACAAATATTCATCATCACTTATCATCAGGGAAATGTAAATCAAGGCCACAATGAATACCACCTCACACCTATGAAGATGGCCCATGTCAAAAAGACCTGAAACAAGTGCTGGCAAGGATGTGGAAAAAAAGAATCCTTTTTACTCCTGCTAGGAGTGTAAATTGGCCCAACCTTGAGGGCAAACAGTATGACAGTTTCTCAAAAGTTTACAAATGGAGCTGCCACAGGACCAGCAATTCAAGACTGACAAAAACAAAAACGCTAATTTAAAGGGAAACATACATTCCCCTGTTTATTGCAGCACTATTTACAATACCCAATCTACAGAAGCAATCTAAGTGCCCAAAAACAAATGAGTGGATTGAGTGATGTGTTCACGGAGATAAACATATGATTTTGCAGCAATATAACGGAGCTGGAAGTGTTTATGCTAAGTGAAATAAGTCAGAAGGAGAAAGACAAATACTAAATGGTGTTATGTAATCTGGAATATAGAGGAACAAAACAAAGTGTCAGATAAAGACAAGTTTGAAAGGTAGCTCTTGAAAGCTAACTATAGAACTGAAACATCCACCAGAGGAAGAGGGGAAGGAGGAGTATTAACAATGAGGAAAGGAGCACAGTCATCTATGGTGTGGGCTCTGAGAGATCAGGTGGAAGTTGCACTATGGTAACTGTAAATGAAGGGGGGTATCCTATACTTCCAAAACACAAACAACAATATCAGTCAACATTACCTCAATTTTAGTAGTGGGAAATTTAAGAAACTCAAAAAATGGTGATCCTGATGGACAGAATCCTAATGTTACCACAATTAAAAGCATAAATTATTATTTTTGAAAAGAGAAACTCAAAAAATATGTATATACACCACAAGAAGAAGCATCAAAGTACATTAGGCAACTATTACCAAATCTGAAACAAGACATTACCAGCAACACAATTATCATCAGGGACTTCAATAGCCCATTTTCACCAATGGATAGATCAACCAGAGAGAAAATTAACAAGGAAACACTAGCCTTAAACTAGGAATTAAGACACATGGACTTAAAGGACATTTTAGGACACTGCAAACAGAAAGGATGAAATCACATTCTTCCCAAATGCACATGGAATATTCTCCAGACTTGACCACATGCTGTGTCACAAAATAAATATCCATAAACTCATAAAGACTAAATAATATCAAAGAAGTTCTTTGGTCACCATGGTATCAAACTAAAATCAACCTTTAAAATGAATGAGGAAAAACTTCTAATATATGGACAACAATATTCTCAACAACCATTGGATAAACAAGGAAATCAGAGAAGAAATTTTAAAATGCCTGGATACGAATAAAAACAAAGACAGCCTAAAAGATAAACAGCTGGGACTACATCAAATTAAAGACCTTCTGCACAGCAAAAGGGACAATAACCAAAACAAAAAGAAACCCCACCGACTGGGAGAACATTTTTGCACACAACACTAATGATAAAGGACTGATCACAAAAATCTACAAAGAGCTGATGAGACTCAACAAAAACAAAGAAAATAATCCAGTCAATAAATGGGCACAAGAGCTAAAAAGAAACTTCTCCAAAGAGGAAATACAAATGGCCAACAGGCATATGAAAAAATGTTCAACATCACTTGTAATCAGGGAAATGCAAATCAAAACTACCATGAGATACCATCTCACACCAGTGAGAATGGCACATATTAAAAAAACTAGCAACAACAAATGTTGGCAAGGATGTGGAGAGAAAGAAACTCTCCTGCGCTGCTGGTGAGAGTGCAAACTGGTCCAACCACTATGGAGAGCTGTGTGGAGATTCCTCAACCTACTAAAGAAGGAGCTTCCATATGATCCAGCAATTCCACTCCTAGGTATTTACCTAAAGGACACAGAAACATTAATTCCAAAGAGCACCTGCACCCCTATGTTTATAGCAGCACAATTTACAATAGCTAAGCTTTGGAAACAACCCAAATGCCCAAAAATAGATGACTGGATCAAGAAGATGTGGTACATATACACAATAGAATATTACTCAGCAATCAAAAAAGATAAACACATGCAATTTGCAGCAACATGGATGGAGCTGGAAGGGATCATGCTCAGCAAAATAAGCCAGAAAGAAAAAGAAAAATACCAGATGGTCTCACTCATAGCAGGAATCTAGAAAACCTAAATAAGGGACCAGGAAAAAGAATAACTATAAGAAAGAAAAAAATCAAAATCAACAAACAACTATGAACCAGAGACACCCTATGCAGGGGAGGGGGGTGGTGGGGAAAGGAGGGATTGGGGTCAAAATAAGGGGGTTGCAATTGTATGGGGAATATAAAAATAAATTTTTTTTTAATTTAAAAAAATTTAAAAAAATAAAGACAGCCTATCAGAACATATGTGATACAACAAAAGCAGTACTCAGAGGCCCACTTTAAGAAACAATATCCAGCAATTCCACTCCTAGGTATTTACCCAAAGGACACAGAAACATCAATTCCAAAGAACACCTGCACCCCTATGTTTATAGCAGCACTATTTACAATAGCTAAGCTTTGGAAACAACCCAAATGCCCAAAAATAGATGACTGGATCAAGAAGATGTGGTACATATATACCATGGAATATTACTCAGCATTCAAAAAAGATAAACACAAGCAATTTGCAGCAACATGGATGGCGCTGGAAAGGATCATGCTCAGCGAAATAAGCCAAAAAGAAAAAGAAAAATACCGGGTGGTCTCACTCATAGCAGGAATCTAGAAAACCTAAATAAGGGACCAGGAAAAAGAATAACTATAAGAAATAAAAAAATCAAAATCAACAAAAAACTATGAACCAGAGACACTTTTTGGGGGGTGGGGGGCGGGAGAGGAGGGATTGGGGTCAGAATGGGGGGGGTTGCAATTGTATGGGGGAATATAAAAATAAAATTTATTATTTAAAAAAAAAAAGAACTATGCTATGGAAAGTCAAAATCAAAGTTGTCCTATTCCAAAAATAAACATCTACTATGGTGAAAAAAAAAAAAAAAAAAAGAAACAAGGTTGTTTCTTTACAAGCGTAAATAACAACCTTACCTCTCACCTCAGGAAAACAAAAGACAAAGAACAAATGAAAACAAAAGCAAGTAAGAGGAAATAAATAACAAAAATTAGAGCAGAAAAAATAAAATGGAAATCAATAGCTGTTTCTTGAAAAAATATGAACAAAAAAGACAAATGGCTAACCAGGCCCACAAAGAAAAAGAGGGAGAAAATTCAAATATGTAGGATTAAAATCACAGCAAAAATCCAAGGATAATAAGAGTATACTATGAACATTTATGTGCAAATAAGTTGAATAACCTAAATGAAATGGACAAATTCTTAGAATTATATAATAATCATCTGAGACTGAATAGGGAAGAAATAAAAAACCTGAACAAAAAATTAAAGCAAGGAAATTGAAACAATAAACCAAAAGAAAGATATGATCACTCAAGCTAGGACTCTATATAATGTTGAATAGTAGTACCTGATCTTCAATGAAAAGCTTTCCATTGAGAATGAAATTAGCTGTGGGTTCTCATATATGGCTTTTATTGAGTTTTTCAAAGGTTTTTATCATAAATGATTTCTGAATCTTATCAAATGATTTCTCAGAATCTTCAATAAATGCTTCAATATGACCACATGTTTGCTTGTTTTTTTCCATTTTGTTGATGTGGTAAATTACATTGATTGATTTTCAGATTTTGAACCATCCTTGTGTTCCTGGTATAAATCCCACTTTGTCATGATGGATAATCTTTTTAATGCATTGTTGGAGTCAGTTGGCTAAGATTTTGTTGAGGGCTTTTGCATCTGTGTTCATTGGGGAGAAGAATATGGAGGTTTAGGGTCTCCACTGGATATGAAAAGCCTGTTGTGATAACCCCTTTAGAGCCCCAGATAACTCTCACTGTGGGGAACAATTTGATCAACTTTTTGGTGGACACTGGAATAACTCAGTTTTGAATCCTAAATTAGCTCAAACCAACAACAGGACTGTACCAGTTACTGGGCTTATGAGAAGGCCAGAACAAAAAGCCTTCCTACAAATCTAGAATAAACCTCCAATATAGCTCCCTATACATGCAAGCAGTGCCACAACTTGGCAATGACCTCTTAATTAAATTTAATGCATAGGGCCTCCCCGGTGGCGCAGTGGTTGCACGCTGGGTTGTGAAGCTGCTCGCAGCCTCTGCAGCACCAGTTCGATCCCCAGCTGCTCCCCGGCCACTGGAGGAGGGTCCCGGATGGCGTGCAGACCTCTCCTGCGGCCTGCTGCTCCCCTCAGCAGTGTACTTTGGTCCTTCTGCCTGCTCTGCTCCCCACTCTGGCTCTGGTGAATTCTCTCACCCTCCCGAGCTTCTGACTGTACCCAGTGCTTGTATAAATAAATAAATAAATAAATCTTTAAAAAAAAATTAAAAAAAAAAAAGATGTCTCAGGCACATAATGCTTGTTGCTAGCAAGCACCCTTGGATCTTGCCCATATAGTTTCTCCACCTACTGCTTGAACACTTTCATGACGAGGTGGATGACTTCCCACACAGTGAACAATCCAAAAGAAAGTATAAGGAGATAGTCATAATGCCACTATGATCTAGCCTTGAACAACATCACCTACCATCATTCCTGCCACATTGTGTTTGTTAAAAATGAGTCATTAAGTGAAGCTCACACCGAGAAGGAGGAGATGTAGTTTCTGCCTTGGGTTCAATTAAAAATCACCATAAGGGGCCTCCCCGGTGGCGCAGCGGTTGAGCGCTGGGTTGCGAAGCTGCCCGCGGCCTCTGCGGCGCCGGGGGTTGCGAAGCTGCCCGCGGCCTCTGCGGCGCCGGTTCGATCCCCGGCTGCTCCCCGGCCACCGGAGGAGGATCCCACATGGCGCGCAGACCTCTCCTGCCGCCCGCTGCTCCCCTCAGCAGTGTACTTCAGTCCTTCTGCCTGCTCTGCTCCCCGCTCTGGCTCTGGTGAATTCTCTCACCCTCCCGCGCTTCTCACTGTACCCAGTGCATGTATAAACAAAACAAACAAACAAATAAATAAATAAATAAAACATGCCTCTATTTAAAAAATAATAATAATAAAAAAATAAAAATAAAAAATAAAAAAAATCACCATAAGCCCAAATATCCATTATTAGGATTTATAAGTTGGTGAATAAATTAGGATATGTCTATACAATAGAATACTAAAAGTCATTAAAAAAGACAGGACTGTTCATTTATAAAACCACATGGATGAGTCTCAATGTTGCTCAGAATATAGCACATCAAATGTGAAAGAATGAACACTGAATGAGTCATTTCATGTGAAGTCCTAGAACAGGCCAAACAATCTAAAGTGATAGAAATAAGACTAATGGTTCCCTAGACCAGGGAGAGGGGAGAATTATTGTAAATAGGCATGAGTAACTCCTGGAGTAATGAAAATATCTCCACTAAGGTGGTGTTTGCACAGATGAATTCATTTCTCAAAACTCAGATTATTATCTGTGCATTCTACTATGCAAATTGTATCTCTAAAAGGAGGAAGAAACCAAAAAGCAAGGGGTATTGAATAAATTCATCAAATATTTGAGAGAAAAGACTGGAAATATGGTACATTCAGGAGGTGGTGGTAAAAACAAAACAATACCCTCCTACTCCCCAGTGACACTGAGAAGCAGTGAGTAGCCTTGTTATTTAGCAAAGGGAGCACCATTTCTAACATATTTCCTATAGATCGCCCCCTCTCTTCTTAACCATTATTAGTGACAGTGGCTAATTGGGATTTGTAAGGCCCCAGAGTCTTGGCAGAATTAATGAGCTGTTTTCCTCCGTGGGAAGAGAGTCCTGGGATCCCTCCCTCTATCACCTCACCAAGCTTCCCTTTCTGCTTACAGAATAACTAAGTTATTTTAGTTGGTTTCCTAGATTAAAGAGGAGGGGCCAATAGCAGAAAGCTCTGTGTAAGGAGGTACCTCTGGCTTCACACGGTCAGCAAAGTGATGTTGGGAGGTGGTTGGTAGGTGACCTCTTCAGGCAGCCCGCCTGGGTGCAAACCTCAGCACTGGTGCTTACTAGCTACACTTTCCAGAACAAGGGACTTCTCCTCTGTGTGCTTTCATTTCTTTATCTGAAACAGGATAAGATCACTGTAACCACATCTTTAAGTCATTATAGGAGCCATATACTCTAAAATATTTTAAAAATTGGTTGGGGAAGTAAGCAGCAATAATAATCACTCTAAGTATTACTGATATCTAATCTCTAATCAACTTCAAGGGTATATTTCTCCATGTGAAGATCAAACTTCTAGATCCAGACAGTGCAGAAGTTCCATGTCATGAGGACACTCTAGCAGCAAGGCAATGAGGAAATTCTGACTTGATTGTGGGTAAGTTACAAATTATTCACCTACAGCCATCAATTTCCACATATCCACAATAGTGTTTGGAATCAAACAGGGTCTAGAATCCTGGCCCTAGCATTTATTAACTAGATAACCTTGAGCAAATTACTTAACCACTTTTATATGTAAGACCATCTCTTCTGTAAAGAAGGGATAGAATTAACTTTTCCAGGGTCATTGTGAGATCCATATAGTCAGGAAATTTTCTAATGTAGGGCCTAGTATAGGAAGCATTCAACAGATGCTAACTGCTAAAGCAACACATCTGATAACTATATAGCTCCTAGTAAGTGGTTGACTCTTTTGCAATGAACAAAGGAATAAATGTATGCATGAATATGAAATTAATGGGAAGCTGGGAAAGTAGTGTTTGCCTTTTGTTGGTGTCAGAGAAAAGAAGGACCAGGAGAAAGAGCATTAAGGAAAAAACAAATTATGAAAGAGAACAAGAAAGAGCAGAGAGCCAAAGGAAGGAACAAACAGAAGAGATTTAGAAATAATAAATAGAAGATGTAAGAACACACATTGCCATGAGACTAAGAATGTGAATAATTCTACCTTCCTAAGATTGTTCTCAGAAGACCTCCAGTTCCTACCTCTTCTGTGTCCTGGTGCAGTATCCCACAGCAAAGATCCAGGTCACATTCTCCAGAAGGTGTTCCTTGACTCACCCACCCAGATTCCTACTTTCCTATGTAGGCAAAGATCATGATCTTTGCTTTATCTGCCTTCAACAGCAAAGTGGACAATTGCTGAGATATGAAAGATATGATGATTATAAAATTTTAAAGGAATAATCGAATAGCATTTACCTCTTCAAGGGGAAAGAAGGAGGGACACACCGAAAGACTGCTCTTAAATTGGGACTGGGTAGCAAGTACACCACGTGTTTACTTTATTTTTCTGTAAAGCCCATAGATATAGTTTATATGCTCTTTATTTTTCAAATAAACAATTTTTTAAAGTAACAGATCTTATCCTCAAGGGGGAAAGTACTGATGAAGGAAGGGATACAGAAGATGACCAAGAAAAGGAAGTCCTGATTGAAAGGGAAAGAGATGTGGCTTTTATCATAAAATAGAAACCCTGTGGTGAATTGAGCACCATGACACCCATAAACTCCAAGAGCACTTTCTGCCAACTCATTTGACACTTTACCCCCTACATGACCTTCCTAAGATTGTTCTCAGAAGACCTCCAGTTCCCACCTCTTCTGTGTCCTGGTGCAGTATCCCACCGCAAAGATCCAAGTCACATTCTCCAGAAGGTGTTCCTTGACTCACCCACCCAGATTCCTACTTTCCTGTTTAAGCAAAGATCATGATCTTTGCTTTACCTGCCTTCAATTTCCAGGGGTCTGGAGAGTTTTTCAAGCATTCCCCACCATTGACCTTGTCCATGAGGTCACCACTCCCTCCATCCACTCAGCATCTCCTGGGGATCCCTGAGACCATCAACTTGTACTTTAGGGTATGTTGCTTTTGTGGCTAAGGAAAGGCCCTAAAGATACCCAGATCACATGTAAGTGAGTGCCACTGGATCTTCTATGAGAAAAAATGCTATAAAGAACATTATTAGCACAATTGAGTATAGACCATGACCATGGTTAATGATATTTTATCAATGTTGGATTTCCAAATTTAATAACTGTACCATATTGACACAAAAGTATTTCCTTTTGCTTAGAAACTATGTGCTAAAGTAAGGAGGGAAGAGGCCTTATGTAAGGAACTCACTTCTTAATAGCTCAGAATAAATATAATAGTACATATAAACAAAATGATGAAAAGTGAAAAATACTAACAATTTATATATAAAAACTATTTAAATCCAAAATAGTAAATGGAACTAAGGATCATTAAACAAATTCTAACTTCAGCATAAATCTCAACTCAGTGTATTTTTATATTGATGCAATTTTATCAGAAAGAGAAATTTTTTTTAAAGATTTATTTATTTATTCATACAAGAACAGGGGAACAGGCCAGATGCACAGGAGGTAAGAGGATTCACCAGAGACAGAGTGGGGAACAGAACAGGCAGACTGACGAAATATACTGCTGAGGGGAGCAGCGGGCGCGATAGGAGAGGTCTGCCTAGCCATGTGGGACCCTCGCCGGCTGGCCAGGATCAAACCAGCACTGCAGAGGCTGCAGATAGCTTCACAGCACTGCGCTCAACTGCCTGCGCCACCAGAGGAGGCCCAGAAAGGGATTTTTTTTTTTTAAATTGTACTATATGTCTAGCTTCTAAACCCCAATATCTAGAGATTATTGCTATAATAAAGCAAGTCACCTAGGAACATTGTTGGTTTTATTTGGCTACATTGAACATAATGTTAAGATGAGTGTAGGGCTTTTCATTTTTAGAAAATGCTCTTGCACTTGGTTTAATAAATCACAATTTTTAAATGGAAAAAGATCTAGTAATTATCTCTATGGTGAGGTCTCTTCACACACAGAAAAAGCATTCTATATTCCTACATTCTGTCTCTGGTAACTCCTATACAAATATGAATGAAATAGATAAAACATGAATGATTCTGAAAATTTTTGCCCCAGCAGAGAAAATAACCCTGAAAAGATATTTGTGAAGGGGAAATTCAGCCAAAAGAACTTAATGTATAATCCTTCCTGGATAGATAAGAAAACCTTGATAGTTCCCACAGTACTCAGAACAAGAGAGGTGCTCAATAGCTGATTACTGAATTAATGAAAATGAATTAACAAATCCACATTTCACATCAGCTTTTTTTCCCTTCTACTACAACAGTAAGTGTAAAGTACCAGTGTGAGACTTCATCTTCTTTCCAGCACTTTTATGGTTTCCTCATTCCCAAAAGACAAAGTCCAATCAAGAGAAAAAAGAGAAAGAGCTGCTGAAAGGTAATAAGGACTGAGTGAGTGAAGGCAGAAGAGAAACAGCCACCTGGATCCGCTGACAAGCACCCAGGCTGAGTTTTAGAAGACAGGTTGGGCTCCTGCCTCATAGCTCTCTCCCTCTAGGTCCACAAGGAACTGGCCATGGTCAACCAAAGCTCCCCAGTGAGCTTCATCCTTCTGGGCTTCTCTGCACACCCAGGACTTGAAAGGATCCTCTTCGTGGTGGTCTTGATTTCTTACCTCCTGACCCTGGTGGGCAACATATGCATCATCCTGCTGTCTCTGCTGGATCCCAGACTCCACTCCCCAATGTACTTTTTCCTCTCCAACCTCTCCTTCCTGGACCTCTGCTTCACCACAAGCTGTGTTCCCCAGATGCTGATCAATCTCTGGGGCCCCAATAAGACCATCAGCTTCCTTGGTTGCTTTGTCCAGCTCTTCATCTTCATGTCTTTGGGGACCACTGAGTGCTTCCTTCTGACAGTGATGGCCTTTGACCGCTATGTGGCTGTCTGCCAGCCCCTCCACTATGCCACCATCATCCACCCCCGCCTGTGCTGGCAGCTGGCCGCTGTGGCCTGGGTTTCTGGCTTAGTTCAATCACTTGTCCAGACACCACCCACCCTCCGCCTGTCCTTTTGCTCCCACCAGGAGATAGATAACTTTTTATGTGAAGTCCCTTCTCTAATTCGAATTGCCTGTGGAAACACCAGCTACAATGAGATCCAATTAGTTGTGTCCAGTGTGATCATTGTCGTTGTGCCCTTCAGCCTAATCCTTGTTTCTTACGGTGCTATTGCCCGTGCGGTACTGAAGATTAAATCTGCAAAAGGACGAAAGAAGGCTTTTGGGACATGCTCCTCCCATCTCCTTGTGGTCACCCTCTTCTACAGCTCAGTCACTGCTGTGTACCTCCAGCCCCAAAATCCCCACGCCCAAAAGAGGGGCAAGTTCTTTGGTCTCTTCTACGCAGTGGGCACTCCTTCTCTTAACCCCCTCATTTACACCCTGAGGAACAAGGAGATAAAGAGGGCATTCAAGAGGTTGCTGGGGAAGGATGAGAACTCCAGGGAGAGCTGAAGGAGAACTGCTTGTGGCTTTCTAAGTTATGAAAGCTTCTCTGTGATTAGTGAGAATTTTGAGATCCCCAGTATGCAACTTTCTCCACACACACCCCCAAATACTGCAGTGTTTCACTGACCATGTGTTACTTAAGCGAAAATAAAAAGTGGGGAGGAAAGGGCAGGGAAGAAAGAGGGATGTAGGGAAGAAAGAACTGGGTTAAGGTAGGTATCTCTGACTCCTTAATTGTAAATACTGTCATCCAGCTAATTATTAATATTTTTACTCTTCTCCTTCCTGTTTGTACTGTTTGCCCTACTAGAGGTTACATAACTCTGCCATGCCCACCATTCGCTATATTATCTCTCTCCAATTTTTATGGCATATACAGAGACATTTATCATGCACCCTGGAGAACTTATACATGTCCATAAATATCACACAAGCATAGTCTTGAAACACAGCTAATCTGAAACTTGGTAGGATATCTTCTGATCTTTCTGCATCATGAGAGAATGGGAGACTTGTTAAGACCTCTAAAATTATCTTCAACTCTCCCTGTATCTTCTGAGAAACTATCATGAGACAGTTCCTTAATGCCTTCCATGTTATATGACTTCCCTACATCCTTTAGTATATAGCTACAAAATACACTGGAAACAGGAACATGAAAAACATGGTATGCAACATTGTCAAGTAGGATTTGTCCCAGGGATTCAATATTGGTTTAAAATCTGTAAATTAATTAATGTAATTTATCATATCAATAGAATAAAACTCAAAAATTTTATGATTGCTTCAATAGAAAAGAAAGCATTTGTCAAAATTCAATACTCTTTTATGATAAAAAGCACAATTCACGATAAAAAGTTTCTCATTGATTCCTCAACCTACTAAAGATAGAGCTTCCATATGATCCAGCAATTCCACTCCTAGGTATTTACCTAAAGGAGACAGAAACATTAATTCCAAAGAGTACCTGCATCCCTATGTTTATAGCAGCACAATTTACAATAGCTAAGCTTTGGAAACAACCCAAAAGCCCAAAAATAGATGACTGGATCAAGAAGATGTGGTACATATATACCATGGAATATTACTCAGCAGTCAAAAAAAGATAAACACATGCAGTTTGCAGCAACATGGATGGAGCTGGAAGGAATCATGCTCAGCGAAATAAGCCAGAAAGAAAAAGAAAAATATCGGATGGTCTCACTCATAACAGGAATCTAGAAAACCTAAATAAGGGACCAGGAAAAAGAATAACTATAAGAAAGAAAAAAAATCAAAATCAACAAACAACTATGAAGCAGAGACAAACTTTGGCAGGGACAGGGAAGGAGAGATTGGGGTCAAAATCAGGGGGTTGCAATTGTATGGGGAATATAAAAATAAAAAAAAGTGAAAAAAATAAAAAATGAAAATAAATAAATCTTAAAAAAAAAAAAGAGTTTCTCATTGACTGTATAGGGCTATAGATTCAATAAAATCTCTATCAGAAAACTAGAAGACAGGCCTCCCCTGGTGGTGCAGGCAATTGAGTGCAATGCTGTGAAGCTGTCCAGTCTCCACAGCACCGGTTTGATCCTGGCTGGCCGGCAAGGGTCCCACATAGAACCGCAGACCTCTCCTGTCTAGCCTGCTGCTCCCCTCAGCAGTGTATTTCGTCAGTCTGCCTGTTCTGTTCCCCACTCAGTCTCTGGTGAATCCTCTCACCCTCCACACATCTGGCCTGTACCCCTGTTCTTCAATAAATAAATAAATAAATAAATAAATAAATAAATAAATAAATAAGTCTTTTAAAAAAAGAAAAGAACCCCCTCTGGCCTGCAGTCCAAGCCCAGAGGGGAGCAGGAACCCACCGCCGGGGCAGACCAGGCGCACAGGGGAGTGTGTCCCCACATCGGCATTTTAGAACAGGGACCTTTCTCCAGTAAAGGCTGCTTGAAACTGACAGATGACTCCTGGAAGAACCAGAGGGGAACAGAGAAGCCCACCCAAGATGCCGGCAAGTCCCAACAACACAGTGTCCCAACGCATACGGCAAATTAGAAAACAGACAGTAGGGAGGAGAAGAACCACACACAACCTAGCAACTCTCCAGAGAAAAAGCACACCACAAAAAGAAAGCCAGCCCCCAGATTGCAACGACAATAACTTGGAAGAATTTCTGAGCCTTCCAGAAAGAGAATTTAAAATTGCCGTGATTAAAAAACTGACAGAAGTCATAAAGGAAAACAATGATAAGGGAAAAATAATCAACGATCAGAAGAATGCAATTGAGTCCCTAGAGAGGGAAAACAATGGTCAGAAGAAAGAAATTGAGTCCCTAAAGAGGGAAGTAAAAGAAATGCAGGAGATCAAAGAATTAATGGAAGAACTAAAGAATTCTGGGAAAAGCAATGAAAGCAGAATAGATGAAATGGAAGAACGAATAAGTAATCTTGAAGACACAGAAATAAAAAGAACCAAAACAGAGAAGGAAAGAGAAGTACGAAGGAAAAAGAACGAAGAAAGACTTCGGGAACTATCTGACTCCATGAGGAAAGGAAATATAAGAGTTATAGGAATACCAGAAGGAGAGGAGAGAGATGTAGGAACAGAGAAAATATTCAAAGAGATAATTGAAGAGAACTTCCCAAATGTGAAGAAGGAGCTGAAAATTGATATACAAGAAGCAAGAAGAACACCAAACTTCCACGACGAAAGGAAAAATACAGCAAGACACATAATAGTAAAGCTCCCAAGAATCCAGGACAAGGAAAAAATAATGAAGCTGGCAAGAGGGAAGAAACAGATAACATTCAAAGGAAAACCAATCAGGCTGACATCAGACTTCTCCGAAGAAACACTACGGGCAAGGAGAGAGTGGAAGGACATAGTCAACAGACTCCAAGAAAACAGATGCCAACCAAGAATACTCTATCCCGCAAAGCTCTCCTTCCTCTTTGAAGAAAGAATATGGACCTTCCCAGACAAACAGAAACTCCGGAATTTCATTGCAACTAAACCCCCACTCCAAAAAATACTACAAGGAGTCCTAAAGCCAGAACCTCAGAGCGACGAATAACAATGAAAGAAGGCCAAAAAAAAAAAAAAGTTATTAAAAGAATAAATAAATAAAATCAAAGGAAAGACAAACACAATGGCAAATACAGATGTTAACATATCAATATTAACTCTAAATGTAAATGGACTAAACTCTTCAATAAAAAGACACAGAGTTGCAGCCTGGATTAAGAAACAAAACCCAACCTTTTGCTGTCTCCAGGAAACACATTTAGCTACAAAAGATAAAAATAGGCTCAAAGTCAAAGGATGGAAAACAATCCTACAAGCAAATGGGCCAAAAAAGAAAGCAGGAACAGCTATACTTATATCAGATAAAACAGATTTCAAACTCAAAAAGATAAAAAGAGACCCCAATGGTCACTACATTATGATCAAGGGGACAATACTTCAAGAAGAAATAACACTCATTAACATATACTCACCAAACGAAGGAGCACCAAAATATATCAGACAACTGTTGTCCTCTCTGAAAACAGACATCAGAGAAAACACATACGTAGTGGGAGACTTCAACACACCACTATCAACAATGGATAGATCAACAAGACAAAAAATAAGTAAAGAAACCAAAGCTCTAAATAAAGACCTAGAGCAATTGGGCTTAACAGACATCTATAGAACACTAAACCCCAAAAAAACGGAGTACACATTTTTCTCAAGCGCACACGGATCATTCTCCAGGATCGATCACATACTGGGGCACAAGACAAACATCAACAGATACACCAAGATTGAAATCATATCAACCATCTTTTCTGACCATGAAGGCATCAAACTAGAAATAAACCATAAAAAGAAGGCAAGGAACTTTCCTACCTCATGGAGATTAAAAACCACACTACTGGAAGACCATTGGACTAATGAGGAGATCAAAGAAGAAATTAAAAAATTTTTTGAATTGAACGACAAGGAGGACACCAATATCCTAAATGTATGGGATGCAGCAAAAGCAGTAATAAGAGGAAAATATATAGCAATAGAAGCTCACATCAAGAAACAAGAAAGAACGCAAAGAAACAACCTAATCTCGAAGCTCAAAGATCTAGAAAAAGAACAACAAGAAAACCCCAAAATCAGTAGAAGAAAAGAAATAATAAAAACCAAAGCAGAAATAAATGAAATTGAAACTAAAAAAACAATCCAAAAGATCAATGAAACCAAGAGCTGGTTCTTTGAAAAAATCAATAAAATAGACAAACCCCTAGCCAGGCTCACAAAGGAAAAAAGGGAGAAAGCACAAATAAACAGGATCATCAATGAAAGAGGAGAAATCACAACGGACACAGCAGAAATCAAAAGAATAATCAGTAACTACTATGAACAGTTATATGGAAACAAGTTTAACAATCTAGAGGAGATGGACAAATTCCTACAACTCTACAATCACCCAAAGCTAGATAAAGAAGAAATAGAACACCTAAACAGACCAATTACAATTAGCGAAATTGAAATGGTAATCAAAAACCTCCCCAAAAACAAAAGCCCAGGACCTGATGGATTTACAAATGAATTCTACCAAACATTCAGAGACGAATTAGTGCCTATCCTTCACAAACTCTTCCAAAAAATTGAGAAGGAAGGGACAATACCAAACACGTTCTATGAAGCCAACATTACACTAATACCAAAACCGAACAAGGACAACACAAAAAAGGAAAACTACAGGCCAATCTCCCTAATGAACACTGATGCAAAAATCCTCAATAAAATTTTAGCTATCAGAATCCAACAATGTATCCATAAGATAATTCACCACGACCAAGTTGGATTCATTCCAGGGGCACAAGGATGGTTTAACATCCGAAAATCAATCAACGTTATCCAACACATCAACAAAAAGAAATATAAAAACCATATGATAATATCAATAGATGCTGAGAAAGCTTTCGACAAAGTGCAACACCCATTCATGATAAAAGCCCTTGAAGTTCTTGGGATACAAGGAACATACCTCAACATCATAAAGGCCATCTATGACAAGCCAACAGCCAGTATCATTCTCAATGGTGAAAAGCTGAAAGCAATTCCATTAAGATCTGGAACAAGACAAGGATGTCCACTCTCACCATTGCTTTTCAATATAATACTGGAAGTCCTAGCCAGGGCAATAAGACAAGAGAAAGACATCCAAGGAATCCAAATAGGAAAAGAAGAAGTCAAACTATCACTATTTGCAGACGATATGATATTATACATAGAGAACCCCAAAAACTCCACAGAAAAGCTAATTCAACTCATCAATCAGTTCAGTAAAGTGACAGGATACAAAATCAACACGCAAAAGTCAGTAGCCTTCCTATACACAAACAATAAATCTGAAGAAGAAGAAATCAAAAAGACCATCCCTTTTGTTATTGAAACAAAAAAAATCAAATATTTGGGAATAAATCTAACAAAAGAGGTAAAGGACCTATACAAAGAAAACTATAAAACACTGTTAAAAGAAATAGAAGAAGACACAAAGAAATGGAGAGACATCCCCTGCTCATGGATTGGAAGAATAAACATTATTAAAATGGCCATCCTTCCAAAAGCAATATACAGATTCAATGCTATTCCAATCAAAATTTCAATGTCATTCTTCAAAGAAATAGAACAATTATTGATGAAATTCATATGGAATCACAAAAAACCCCGAATAGCCAAAGCTCTCCTGAAAAAAAAAGAAGGGAATGGAGGCATCAGACTCCCAGACTTCAAACTCTACTACAAAGCCATAATCATCAAAACTGCATGGTATTGGAACAAGAACAGACATACAGACCAATGGAATCGAATAGAAAATCCAGAAATAAACCCACAGATTTATGGTCAACTAATCTTTGACAAAGGAGCAAAGACTATGCATTGGAGCAAAGAAAGTTTGCTCAATAAATGGTGCTGGGAAAACTGGGTCGCTACCTGCAAAAGAATGAAGCTTGACCACCACCTCACACCATACACAAAAATCAACTCAAAATGGATTAAAGAACTAGACATAAGACCTGAAACCATAAAATATATAGAAGGAAATATAGGCGAAACACTACGTGATCTGCACATCAAAGACATCTTTACAGACACATCACCCAAAGCAGTGATAGTGAAGGCAAAGATAAACAGCTGGGACTATATCAAATTAAAGAGCTTTTGCACAGCAAAAGAGACAATAACAAAAACAAAGAGAAACCCCACCAACTGGGAGAACATTTTTGCACCCAACACTAATGATAAAGGACTGATCACAAAAATCTGCAAAGAGCTGATGAGACTCAACAACAACAAAGAAAATAATCCAGTCAAAAAATGGGCAGAAGAGCTTAAAAGAAACTTCTCTGAAGAGGAAATGCAAATGGCCAACAGGCATATGAAAAAATGTTCAACATCACTTGTCATCAGGGAAATGCAAATCAAAACTACCATGAGATACCATCTTACACCAGTGAGAATGGCACATATTAAAAAAACTAGCAACAACAAATGTTGGCGAGGGTGTGGAGAAAAAGGAACTCTTCTGCACTGTTGGTGGGAGTGCAAACTGGTCCAACCACTGTGGAAAGCTGTGTGGAGATTTCTGGACCTACTAAACATAGAGCTTCCATATGATCCAGCAATTCCACTCCTAGGTATTTACCCAAAGGACACAGAAACATCAATTCCAAAGAACACCTGCACCCCTATGTTTATAGCAGCACTGTTTACAATAGCTAAGCCTTGGAAACAACCCAAATGCCCAAAAATAGATGACTGGATCAAGAAGATGTGGTACATATATACCATGGAATATTACTCAGCATTCAAAAAAGATAAACACATGCAATTTGCTGCAACATGGATGGCGCTGGAAGGGATCATGCTCAGCGAAATAAGCCAAAAAGAAAAAGAAAAATACCGGATGGTCTCACTCATAGCAGGAATCTAGAAAACTTAAATAAGGGACCAGGAAAATGAATAACTATAAGAAAGTGAAAATCAAAATCAACAAAAAACTATGAACCAGAGACACTTTTAGGGGGGCGGGGGTGGGAGGGGAGGGATTGGGGTCAGAATGGGGGGCTGCAATTGTATGGGGAATATAACAATAAAATTTATAAAAAAAAAAAATAAATGTAAACCTATGAAAAAAAAATAAAAAAATAAATCATGAAAAAAAAAAAAAAAAGAAAAAGGAAAAAAAAAAAAAAAGAAAAAAAGAAAAGAAAAGAAAACTAGCAGACTTCTTTGTACAATTGAAAAGCCAATTCTATATTTCATATAGAATTACAAGAGATCCTCTAGAAGAATGTAAGATTCACACTACCCAATTTCAAAGCTTACCTACAAACCAGCAGTAAGACGTGCAGTGTGGTAGTGGCACAAGGATAAGCATAACTGTTAGTGGAATAAAATTGAGAGTTTGGAAATAAGCACATGTATATAAGGACCAATGATTTTCAACAAAGGTGCAAGACTGTTTGTTGGGGGGAAAAAAGTGTCTTCAATAAATGGTGCTGGGACAACTAAATAGACATACGCAAAAGAATGAAGTTAGACACCAAACACCATATAAAAAATAACTAAAACAGATCGAAGATGTAAATAGAAGAGCAAAAATATAAAATTCTAAGGGAAAAAAATATAAGAATAAATACTAATCACATGAAATTTGCAAATGATTATTAGATATGACACCAAAATCATGTGCAACAAAGAAAAAATCATAAATCATACTTCATCAAATTTAAAAGTTTTACACTAAGAAAGTCATCAAGAAAGTGTACCACCAGGGCCTCCCTGGTGAAATTGTACGCAGCCTCCGCAGCATGAGTTCGATCCCCAGCCGACCAGGGAGCAACCCACATGGGGAAGTCCTCTCCTGTCTCACCCACTGCTCCCCTCAGCAGTGGATTTCGGTCATTCTGCCTGTTCTGTTCCCCACTCTGTCTCTGGTGGTTCCTCTTACATCCCGCATCTCTGGCCTGTGCCCCAGCTCTTATATGCATAAATTAATAAATCTTTACAAAAAAAAAAAGTGTACCACCAAGAAAATGTGCCAAGTCAAACACTGATAAGGTACTTGTATCTAAACCTCATGCCCATGAGAAGGAGCCATACCAAAAATGGAAAAAAAGAAAAGGAAAGAAACAAGTGTTGGTGAGGGTGTGGAGGAAAAGGAGCCCTGGTATGCTATTGGGTGTAATGTAGACTAGTCATAAAAAATAGTATGAGATTTCTCCAAACACTGAAAATACATCTACCATAAGATCCAGCAACTCCACTCCTCAGTATCTATGCCAAAATATAAAAACAGGGCCTCCCTGTTTGCGCAAAGGGTTGAGACGCAACCTATGAAGTTGACCGCAGCAACTGTAGCACGAGTTCCACCCCTGGCCAGGGAGCCACCCACATGGCACAGCAGACCTCTTCTGTCTCGCCCGCTGCTCCCCTCAGCAGTGTATTTCAGTAGATCTGCCTGTTCTGCTTCCCACTCTGTCCCTAGTGAATCCTCTCACCCCCACACACACACACCTCTGACCTGTACCCCAGGTCTAGTCTGCATAAATAAATAAATATTTTAAAACAAAAAACAAAAAATATATAAGCACTAATTTGAATTGATATCTGCACTCCTGTATTCATTCCAGCACTATTTGCAATAGACAAGCTATGAAGACAGCCTCAGTGCCCAAAGATAGATGAGTGGATAAAGAAGATGTGGCATATTTACACAGTGCAACACCATTAAGTTAGTAATACAAAAGATAAGATCTTGCCATTTGTGATAACATGGATGAAACTGGAGGATTATGCTAAGCAAAATAAGTCAGATAAAAGTCAAGCACCAGATGATTTCACTCATATGTGGTATATAAAGAAACAAAGCAAAGGAACAAAATAAGATAAAGCAAAGAAAAACCCTTGAAATCTGACAACAGAACTAATGCTACCAAAGGCAAGATGGGGAAATTGTGAACAAATGGGGAGGGTCTCAGTGAACCATAACAGAGGATTATTGGCTGTTTAGTGGTAGGTATAGTATGATAACACGTTTTTGGAGAGGTATGAACCTATAACCTTAAAATATATGGAGCTATAAATCAATGTTACCTCAATAAACACTTTTTATTAAATAAATTAATAAAAATTAATTAATTAGTTAAAATAAAATATATAGGACCTCCCTGGTGGTGCAATATGAAGCTATCCGCAACTACTGCAGCACAAGTTCAATCCCTTGGCCATTCAGGGAGCTACCCACATGGCACAGCAGACGTCTCCTGACTTGCCCACTGCTCCCCTCAGCAGTGTATTTCAGTAATGCCCCTGTTCTGCTCCCCACTCTGTCTCTGGTGAATCCTCTCACCCCCCGCACCTCTGGCCTCTACCCCAGTTCTTGTATGCATAAATAAATAAATCTTTTTTTAAATAATAAAAATTAAAAAATAATAATAAAATATATAAATCCCTCTTATAACTCAATGATAAAGAGGCAAGCAAAATTTTAAATGGCCAATAAGTATAAGGAATGATACTCAATATGGTTATTCACCAGGGAAGTGCAAATCAAAATCACAGTAAGATGCCAGTCATACCACTAATTTTATTTTATTTTTTTATTTAAATATTTTATTTTATATAATTCTTACATCTTTTTTCATCTTTGCACATTGTATGCATTTTCATTTTGGTTATATTCCCCATACAATTGCACCCCCCACCTTATTTTGACTATAGTCCTTCCTTTCCCCACCCCTCCCTCACCCCCTCACCCCCCGTATTGTGTCTCTGGTTTACAGTTGCTTGTTGATTTTGATTTTTACTTTGTATTGATTAGTCTTTTTCCTGGTCCCTTATTTAAGTTTGCTAGATTCCTGCTATGAGTGAGACCATCCGGTATTTTTCTTTTTCTTTCTGGCTTATTTCGCTGAGCATGCTCCCTTCCAGCTCCATCCATGTTGCTGCAAACTGCATGCGTTTATCTTTTTTGACTGCTGAGTAATATTCCATTGTGTATATGCACCACATCTTCTTGATCCAGTCATCTAGTTTTGGGCAATTGGGTTGCTTCCAGAGCTTAGCTACTTTAAATTGTGCTGCTATAAACATAGGCGTGCAGGTGCCCTTTGGAATTACTGTTTCTGTGTCATTTGGGTAAGTACCTAGGAGTGGAATTCCTGGATCATATGGAAGCTCTATGTTTAGTAGTTCAACAAATCTCCACAGCTCTCCATAGTGCATATCACTAATTTTAAAAAAGAAAGAAGAAAGGAAAGAAAGAAGGAAGGGAGGTAAAAGAAGAGAAAGTGGAAGGGAGGATCAAATATCAAGAGAAAGAAGAAACAACAAAAAGCAGTTGGAAAAAGAAAGTTTTGTCAAGATGTGGGGGACGAGGGCCTCCCCGGTGGCACAGTGGTTGAGCGCTGGGTTGCGGGGCTTTCCACAGCCTCTGCAGCACTGGTTCGATCCCCAGCTGCTGGGAGAGGGTCCCACGTGGCGCACAGACCTCTCCTATAGCGCCCACTGCTCCAGTGTACTTTGTCACTCTGCCTGTTCTCTCCGCTCTGGCTCTGGTGAGTTGTCTCACCCTCCCGCGCATCTGACTGTACCCAGTGCTTGTATAAATAAAATAAATAAATCTAAAAATAAATAAATGAATAAATAAAGCTATGGATTTCTCTTAAAAAAAAAAAAAAAGATGTGGGGGATGAAAAATGGTACACCTTCTTGGAAATAGTTGGGCAGTTCCCCAAAGGTTAAACATAGTGTAACCTTATGACCCAGCAATTCCACTCTCTTGTGTTTATACCCAAGAGAATTAAGAATGTGTGTTGATACAAAAATTTGTGCCTGAATGTTCATAGCACGATTATTCACAATAGCCAAAAATGTGGAAATAACCACAAAGTTCATCAACTGATAAAAGGATAGGAAAGAGAAAATACACGATAATCCTTGATTATAGTGTGATAACATAAAGGAAGGAAATGCTCAAAAAATGGGTGAGCATATCAAAAATGCAGAGAAATCAACTTAAAGGAGCTCTGAATGTCAAATATCATACAATCTGTATAACAAAATAATAAATAAGTAATGGATAGAGAATGAAGTAGTATCAAGTAGTCATTGCTGATATAAAGAAAATCACAGACCAGGGAATCAAATAAAAAACCCAGAAATAGGGCCTCCCTCGTGGCACATGGGGTTAAGACACAACACCATGAAGCTATCCACAGCCATTGCAACAGGAGTTCAATACCCAACCAGGGAGGTGACCCACATAAGGCAGCAGACCTCTCCTGTCTCACCTGCTGCTCCCCTCACTAGTATATTTCAGTACATCTGCCTGCTCTGCTCCCCACTCTATCTCTGGTAAATCATCTCATCCCCCACACCTCTGGCCTGTACCCAGTTCTTGTATGCATAAAGAAATAAATCTTTTTTAAAAACCATAAATAAAGTCACACATACATGGACAATTGATCTATGATAAAGGAGCAAATAATATGCACAGAAACAATGATAGTTTGTTCAATTAATGGTGCTGGTAAAACTGGACCACCACATGCAAAAGAATGAAACCTGATTACTGCCTCATACTATGCAAAAAACCAACTCAAAATGGATTAAAGACTTGAACATAAGACCTGAAACCCTAAAATATAGAGAAGAAAACATAAGCAAAACACTCCATGACATACATCTCAGAAACATCTTTAAAGACTTTTTCCCCTGAAGCAAAGGAAGTAAAGCAATGATAAACAGCTAGGATTACATCAAACTAAAAAGCAAAAGAGACAATAACCAAAGCAAAGAAACATCCTACTGATTGGGAGAAAATATTTGTACTCCACACAACTGATAAGGGACTGATTTCAAAGATCTACAAATAATTCATATAACTCAACCAAAAAAAGCAAACAATCCAGTCAAAAGATGAGCAGAAGAGCTAAAAAGACACTTCTTCCAAGAGGAAATGCAAATGGCCAACAGGTATATGAAAAAATGTTCAACATCACTTATAATCAGGAATATGCAAGTTAAAACCACAATAAGATACTACCTCACACCAGTGAGAATGGCACATATTTAAAAAAAAAAAAAATGCCAGCAACAAATGCTGGTGAGGATGTGGAGGAAAAGGAATTCACCTACACTGCTTGTGGTCCAACCACTATGGAAAGCTGCATGGGGTTTCCTCAAATCACTAAAAATGGAGCTACCATATGACTCAGCAAATTCCCCTCCTAGGACTCTACCCAAAGGACACAAAAACACTAAATCAAAAGGAAACCTGTACTCTGATGTTTATCACAGCACTATTTATAACAGATAAGATATGGAAACAAGATAAATGCCCAAAAATAGATGACTGGATCAAGAAGATGTGGTATATATACACAATGGAATACTATTCAGCAATTAAAAAGATAAACCCATGCCATTCGCAGCAACATGGATGGAGCTGGAAAGAATTATGATCAGTGAAAAAAGCCAGAAAGAAAAAGAAAGATATCAGATGGTTTCACTTATAGGAGGAATACAGAAAACCAAATAAGGGATCATCAAAGTAAAAAAAGAAGACAAAACTAGCACACAACTATAAATTGGAGACAGTCAGCAGGGGAAGGGATGGAGAGAATTTCAAACAGTGGCAGAAAGAGCACAAGAGACTATGGTGATGCCGCACAGGTGACTGCATGGTGGGAATTTTGTGCAGACAACAGCTGACAGGAGAAATCAAACATTGTACAAAAATGAACAATGCTGCAAAACATATAAATATTTTTGAAATATAAATAAATAATTATTGCTTTATATTTTATAATTATTGCTTTATAAATTTGAGGCCTGGAAATGTGATACCACCATATCTCTTTCTTCTTTGTCAAGATTACTTTTGTTATTCCATACGAATTTCTGTAGTGTTTGTGCTAATTCTTTTTAAAATGCCAGTGATCTTAATGTAGTCCCCGTGTTTATCTTCACCTGTTTTCCTTGCATCTACAGATGAATCCCCAAAAATGTTTCTGACGTGTATGTGACGTATTTTGCCTCTATATTTCTTTGTATTTTATGGTCTCAGGATTACATTCAACTATTTTAATCATTTTGAGTTGTTTTATGTGTATGGTATGAGAGTGTAGTCTAGTTTCATTCTTTTGCAATGCCACTCCATTTTTCCCAGTACCAATTATTGAAAAACGTTTCTTATTTCAACGTAAATCCCTTGCTCCTTTGTCATAGATTAGTTGACCATATATATGTGGCTTTATTTCTGGGTTTTCAATTCAGTTCTATTGAATTGTGCGTCTGTTTTTGTTCGAATACCGAGCTGTTTTTATTACTATGGCTTTGTAGTATAATTTGAGTTTTGGGAGTGTGACACCTCCATTCTTCCCCCTTTTAGTCAGAAGAACTTCAGCTATTCAAGGTTTTTGTGATTTCAGAAGAACTAAAAGGTTCTATACAGGAAAAGAGATAGTAACCGGGCCTCCCCGGTGGCACAGCGGTTGAGCGCTGGGTTGTGAAGCTGCCAGCAGCCTCTACAGCGCCGGTTCAATCCCCGGCTGCTCCCCGGCCACCGGAGGAGAGTCCCACATGGCGCGCAGACCTCTCCTGCTGCCCGCTGCTCCCCTCAGCAGTGTACTTCGACCTTTCTGCCTGCTCTGCTACCCGCTCTGGCTCTGGTGAATTCTCTCACCCTCCCGTGCTTCCGACTGTACCCAGTGCTTGTATGAATAAATAAATAAATAAATAAATAGATAGATAGATAGATAGATAAATAAATAAATAAACCTTAAAGAGAGAGAGATAATAAACAAAACAGAGGCATCCTACAGAATGGGAGAAAATATTTGCACACCATAAAACCAATAAGAGGCAAATATCAAAGGTCTATAGAGAGCTTTAGCAACTCAACAAAAACAAAGCAAAAAAACAGAAACAAAAAATGGGCAGAAGAGCTGGAAAGACACTTCTCCAAAGAAGAAATGCAAATGGTCAACAGGCATATGAAAAAATGTTCAACATCACTTATTATCAGGAAAACCACAATGAGTTACTACGTTACACCAGTAAGAATGGGCCATACTTAAAAATTGGAAACAACACATGCTAGCAAAGATGTGGAGAAAAAGGAAACCTTTACACTGCTGGTGAGAATACAAACTGGTCCAGCCACTATGGAAAGCTGTGTGGAGGACCCTCAAAACATTAAAAATGGATCTACCATATAATCCAGAGATTCCACTAGAGGAATCTACCCAAAGGACACAAAAACACTAATTCAAAAGGAAACCTCCACCTTATGTTTATTGCAGCACTGTTTACAATAGTCAAGATAATGGAAACAAGCTAACTGCCCTAAAAATGATGACTGACTCAAGAAGATGTGGTATATATACATGATAGAATACTACTGAGCAATCAAAAAAGATAAACTCATGCCATTTGCAGCAGTGTGGACAGAGTTGGGAAGGATTATGCTAAGCAAAATAACACAAAAGGAAAAAGAGAAATATCAAATGGTTTCACTTATAGGTAGAACATAGCAAAACTGAACAAAGGGTCAAGGAAAAGACAAAACTTGCAAGCTGAGCATAGATATTAGGTAAACAGCAGGGAGGGAGAAGAAGAGAAGTCAAAACGGGGAGGGGAGAGAGCACAAGGCCCTATGGTGACAGATCACAGGTGTATGGTGGTGGGAGAGCTAGAGGGACTAACCTGAAAGAAGAACAATGATGTAAGAAGGTAATTAACTTTTTAGAAATATGTCAATAAAAATGTTTTTTTAACTTTTTCATGAATTTTCAAATCAGTTGTTAATTATAGCCATTATTAAAAACAAGTTAAACTTATAAGTATTATAACCAAACTTAAATAAAGTAGATTAAAAACAGTGGATTTTTTAATGCTGTTTTATGTTTGTTCATCTCTGCTCTTGTTTATGTCTACTGTGTCTGCAGGATAAATATAAACATATAGTGCAGTCATAGACCTATGTATAATGTATGCATAGTAGTATTTCCTATTCGCTTCTTTCCAATTCTGCATTTTCAGAGATGTCACATTGACAGTTTACAATTGGCTGGGGCGGGGATATGTACACTACAGAAATCAGCAAATGCTATAAATCAAGGCTTTTTTGTCTTAAGTTCCAGCATACCACTGTCCACATCCCTTTGGACCATATTATGACATGAGAGTTAGAACATAGTCCCAGGCCAAAGCTGTAACATACACCATGTAAAGGTAAATTGCTTCTGGTTTGCTTCTTGTATTTCAAAAGAACTCATTTCACCAGCAGCCAATAAGCACATAGCATGGACCTGAAGCCATGTTAATCAGGCACAAAAGCTACAACCCGGTTACCCCGTGGTTGAATTTGTGCTCGTCCTTTGTCATCCTCCATGGTTCACCTGGCTTTTGCAGTGACTAGACTGCTGAATTAAATAAGGACCCAACAGTAACAACCACATCTGCAGGCCCATGGATTCATCAGGATCTGGACGAGGGCCAGGATACCATTTAATAACTGACCCCACAGGCCCCCACTCTAAGCAGGGAAAGGCATGATAATGATTCAGCTACATCATGAGCATTGACTTAGTGTCCCACGTCATCTTCCCACCCTAGGTACTATAGTACCACATTAATACAGTGTGGTCCAACTCAAAAAGAACTAAATGCAAAAAAAAGGAAGCTTAGAACTTTTAAAAAATGGAACCTGAACGGATGAATCAAAGTTTGAGGGAAATAGCTGGACGCCTGGGGGATTGCTGGCAATGCTGGAAGGAGAGATCACCCCTTCTTCCCACTGACAAAGAAAGGCTGTGGGTAAACTTTTTGCCTTCCAGGGTGATGCTATTTCTGGCATTATACCTCTAGATAGTCCCCTGCTCCCTCCACAAAAATTAAAGACTGATTAATTGTCTGTAGACTGTGGAACCCCAGGGCCTAAAGAGAGTTAATGAGAACTTCCTCTCCATGGAATGGGAGTCCTGGGAACCCTCCCCACCCCCGCCATGCCATGTCAGCCTTTCCACCTCCAGTGTCAGTAGAGCAGAGGTTAACCTCTCACCAGACCAGGAGCAAAGCCTGTCAACAAAGTCAAAGCGCTCCTTCACCAAGAGGTACATGACCCCCTTGGCCTCACCTTCCCTGATGGACTGATATTTGCACAGTCTCTGCACCAGCCTGTGTGGGCTCAAACATCAGCTGCAGGCCTCCTTAACTAGATAGTAAGCTTGAAGATTTTTAAACTTTCCTTTCCTCAATTTCTTCGTAGTCAAAGAAAGGTCATAGTACATTGTGTTGTGAAGAGCTGAAAGTATGCTGGGAAATTTTATTTTTTTTAATATTTTATTTTATATAATTCTTACATCATTTTTCATTTTTGCACAATGTATGCATTTTCATTTTGGTTATATTCTGCATACAATTGCACCCTCCACTTATTTTGACCCTAATCCTTCCTCTCTCTGCCCCTCCCCCCGGAAGTGTGTCTCTGGTTTATAGTTGCTTGTTGATTATGATTTTTACTTTCTATTAATTAGTCTTTTTCCTGGTCCCTTATTTAGGTTTTCTAAATTCCTGCTATGAGTGAGACCATCCGGTATTTTTCTTTTTCTTTCTGGCTTATTTCGCTGAGCATGATCCCTTCTAGCTCCTCACATGTTGCTGCAAACTGCATGTGTTTATCTTTTTTGAATGCTGAGCAATATTCCATGGTGTATATGTACCACATGTTCTTGATCCAGTCATCTATTTTTGGGCATGTGGGTTGTTTCAATAGCTTACCTATTGTAAATAATGCTGCTATAAACATAGGGATTCAGGTGCCCTTTGGAATTAATGTATCTGTGTCACTTGGGTAAATACCTAGGAGTGGAATTGCTGGATCATATGGAAGCTCTATCTTTAGTAGGTCAAGAAATCTCCACACAGCTCTCCATAGTGGGTTGGGCCAGTTTGCACTCCCACCAGCAGTATAGGAGAGTTCCTTTTGCTCCATATCGTCACCAACATTTGTTGTTGCTAGTTGTTTAAGTATGTGCCATTCTCACTGGTATGAGATGGTATCTCATGGTAGTTTTGATTTGCATTTCCCTGATTACAAGTGATGTTGAACATTTTTTTCATATGCCTGTTGGTCATTTGCATTTCCTCTTTGGAGAAGTTTCTTTTTAGCTCTTCTGCCCATTTTTTGACTGGATTATTTTCTTTGTTTTTGTTGAGTATCATCAGCTCTTTGTAGATTTTTGTGATCAGTCCTTTATCATTAATGTTGGGTGCAAAAATGTTCTCCCAGTTGGTGGGGTTTCTCTTTATTTTGGTTATTGTCTCTTTTGCTGTGCAGAAGCTCTAATTTGATGTAGTCCTAGCTGTTTATCTTTGCCTTCACTATCTCTGCTTTGGGTGATGTGCCTGTAAAGATGTCTTTGAGGTGAATGTCATGTAGTGTTTCGCCTATATTTCCTTTTATGTATTTTATGGTTTCAGGTCTTATGTTTAATTCTTTAATCCATTTTGAGTTGATTTTTGTGCATGGTGTGAGGTAGTAGTCAAGCTTCATTCTTTGGCATGTAGCGACCCAGTTTTTATGCTGGGAAATTTTAAATGAGCAGTGGGGCATCAGAGCTCTATTGGAATGTTCACCAATTTCCATAATATAAATATTCCTGCCATGGCTGATACAGTGGTTTAATATTTATCTGAAAAAAAAATCCTGAAAATGAGATAACCAAGAGCTCGTATGAGCCCACTCCAGCACATCACACGTCCTTGCTCTTAAAAAGGTGCCTCATCTGAAGCATTAGCAACCCTAGTATGATCAAGACCTAACTGACAACTCAAGGATGCTCATTCTTCTTTATTTTGTTAAGTTTTCCTCTTGATATCTAAGTGGAGGATAGGCACCCATTAAGAGTTTTGTCATCACTGACAGAATAGATTTGTATTTGACCAGGAGTGAGTCAAAAGTTCGTTCTCCTATGAGACATTAGTTTCCTCAAAAAGGGAGCACCAGATTAGAATTAAACAGAGTATAGAATCTTGGCTTTTGTACCTTCTGGCTAAATGACTTTGGACAAGTTATTTAACCTTTCTGAGACTGTTTGCTTCTGGGTAAAATTAGGATCATGATGTCTTCTCTCTGCAGGATTGCTGTGAGGATCCCCTGTCCAGGGAGCTGCTTGGCACCGTGCTCCCCACATAGCAAGCACTCAACTAATAGCATCTGCTGACAGCAATAGCAGGTAACAATCACTGTCTGCCTCAGATATTTGTACAGTAATGGCAATTTACGTGCTGAAAACCGAATAAATGCATAAGCTTATGAATGAAGATGTCAGAGACAAAGGGTCTAGGAGTAAAAATGACAAAAAGGAAGCATGGAAAAGACAGTGATCACAAAAGAAGGGAAAGAGTCACTAAGAAATAATCTAGAGAGATTCAGAAATAAGGCAGAGAAAGGGGGTGAACTGCTTTTTCTCTTGGGCATTAGCAAAGTGCCTTACCTTATAAGTGTAAAAAGTTGTTTAGATAAAAATGCATGGATAAAACAATGGTTGGATATTAGTTAGAGTAATAAAGTTTATGTTATACAGAAAACAAATGAGAGAGGGAGTGCTAATGGGTCCGGTCTTCTTTTTTTTTTTTTTTAAAGATTTATTTATTTATTTATTTATACAAGCACTGGGCACAGTCAGAAGCGCGGGAAGGCGAGAGAATTCACCAGAGCCAGAGCGGAGAGAAGAACAGGCAGAAAGTCCGAAGTACACTGCTGAGGGGAGCAGCGGGCGGCAGGAGAGGTCTGCACGCCATGTGGGACCCTCACCGGTGGCCGGGGATTGAACCTGTGCTGCAGAGGCTGCGGGCAGCTTCTCAGCCCAGCGCTCAACCGCTGCGCCACCAGGGGAGGCCCGGGTTGGGTCTTTTTAATGAAATATACCATTGTTGTTTTTCATAAAGTACCGTACTTGTAACATTTTGACAGTATGGGATTTCTCCCCTCAGGTGTATTCATCATCTCTCACTCCATCAAAGCACCCTTAGTCCTCCACTAGGTCCCCCCTCCTCAGCCCTCCCCCTCTCCTGGATGCCTCAGATCTATGGTTGCTTTCCAGGGTTGGTTTTAATGTTTGTCTTTGACCCTTTGTTTGATTTCTCTATAGCCCATGGTATGAGGTTTCTTTTGGGGGTGATGATGTTCAGAAGCTGATAGTATTGGTCACATAACTTGAGAATATACTCAAACTCATTTGAGGGTGAATTTTATAGTATGTGTGCTATATACCAAAAATAGAAAACAGAGAAATGATTAATGAAAAAGTTAATATTTGGACTTTGGAGTGGGAGGGTAATGGGAAACTGGAGCTTCAGAATACTTGAAATAGGTCCAGATGGCTTCACAAATGAATTCCACCAAACATTCAGCAGGCAATTAGTCCTATCCTACACAACCGCTTTCAAAAAATAGAAAAAGAAGGAATACTACAAAAATACTTGAAATATTTGTTCAGTTACATATCCTCATTGGTGGCCATACCAAGGACTCACTTTATGCTTTACTCACACTTCAGTTTAAATATGTAAGAATATAAAAACTGTTTAGATATGTCCTACAAGGGAGAAAAGAAAGAACCAATCAAAAAAGATGAAAAATAGTTATCTCAGGAAACAAGGAGATACAACGAAGCTTAAACATTAAAGATGGAGACCCTCTGACTGGAGGTGTTCATGCCACCTTAAGGCCCCCAGGGCACTTTGGCAACTGTCCCCCACCACTACTGTCAACTGGCCCCCAGTGGCCTCCCTATGTCCACTAAGAAGAGAGGACACTGAGTCCTTTTGTCTCAATTCCCAGTGTCCACAGGCTCTCGCCCCACATCCAAGTTGGCCACCTATGTCCCAACACTTCTCTCTGTTGAAGAAAACAACTCACTTCCCTCCTCCAGGAAGCTTTCCCTTATATGCCCTCCCTTCACTCTGCAGACCCTTTTCTCTCCTCATTCAGTGTGATGGCGTTGCTCACCTCTCAGTCTTTGAGCATGCCCCTATGAACTCCTCCATGACTTTAACATTCTTAAGGGCTCCCTTGCTTTCTGCCCTGAAGCTTCTCAAAGCAGGGACCGAGCATGTGGATCAATTTCACAACCAGTGAACACTGCCCATTCAATGACTGAGAGTAAAAAAGATCTAAGAACGGGGTCTCTAGACATGAAACTCTCTCTCACAGATAAAACAGTCCATCATTGATATACTTTACAAATAAAGAAACATAAATGGAATGTGAATAACTAAAAAATCATCAATGGCTAGAGAAAGAGCAACCGCACAGAGAAAATTTATATTCAGAAAATTCATTCAAAATACTGCACTTTGGGGCTTCCCTGGTGTCACAGGGGTTAAAGACATTGCTATCAAGCTATTGCCAGCCACTACAGCACTAGTTCAATCTCCAGCCAGCCAGGGAACAACCCACATGGTGCAGCAGGCCTCCCCTGTCGTGCCTACTGCTCCCCTCAAAGTATATTTCAGTAGATCTTCCTGGTCTGCTCCCCAATCTGTCTGGTAAATCCTCTCACCTCCCCACACCTCGGGTCTACACCTCACTTCATGTATGCTTAAATAAATTAATCTTTAAAAAAAAAAACTGTACTTTTCCAGTTCTTCCAACAAATATATAAGAGATAATACAACACTTAGACCAGCACTTGCATATAATGTATGTAATAAATGCATGTTGAATTAATTTTAACATAAGCCTCCTTAGCATCTACCTAGTAATCCTGAGATACAAATGTGAGGTTCCCTCTGTTTCCAACACATGGTTTCCTCATTCCCACTGAACCTTGGAGGAACAGGGAGCTGTTAGAAGGTGGTGCGCATGAAAAGGTGCTACCTGAGAACAGCAGAAAGAGGGACTTGTGCCTGGTACCGCCCAACAAGCACTCAAGCTGAGTTTTAGAGACAGTTGGGCCCCTGCCTCACAGCTCTCTCCCTCTAGGTCCACACAGGAACAGGCCATGGTCAACCAAAGCTCCCCAGCAGGCTTCATTCTTCTTGGCTTCTCTGCACACCCAGGACTTGAAAGGATCCTCTTCGTGGTGGTCTTGATTTCTTACCTCCTGACCCTGGTGGGCAACACATGCATCATCCTGCTGTCTCTGCTGGATCCCAGACTCCACTCCCCAATGTACTTTTTCCTCTCCAACCTCTCCTTCTTGGACCTCTGCTTCACCACAAGCTGTGTTCCCCAGATGCTGATCAATCTCTGGGGCCCCAATAAGACCATCAGCTACTTTGGTTGCTTCATCCAGCTCTTCATCTTTATGTCTTTGGGGACTACTGAGTGCATCCTTCTGACGGTGATGGCCTTTGACCGCTATGTGGCTGTCTGCCAGCCCCTCCACTATGCCACCATCATCCACCCCCGCCTGTGCTGGCAGCTGGCCGCTGTGGCCTGGGTTTCTGGCTTAGTTCAATCACTTGTCCAGACACCACCCACCCTCCGCCTGTCCTTTTGCTCCCACCAGGAGATAGATAACTTTTTATGTGAAGTCCCTTCTCTAATTCGAATTGCCTGTGGAAACACCAGCTACAATGAGATCCAATTAGTTGTGTCCAGTGTGATCATTGTCGTTGTGCCCTTCAGCCTAATCCTTGTTTCTTACGGTGCCATTGCCCGTGCGGTACTGAAGATTAAATCTGCAAAAGGACGAAAGAAGGCTTTTGGGACATGCTCCTCCCATCTCCTTGTGGTCACCCTCTTCTACAGCTCAGTCACTGCTGTGTACCTCCAGCCCAAAAACCCCCACGCCCAAGAGAGGGGCAAGTTCTTTGGTCTCTTCTACGCAGTGGGCACTCCTTCTCTTAACCCCCTCATCTACACTCTGAGGAACAAGGAGATAAAGAGGGCATTCAAGAGGTTGCTGGGGAAGGATGAGAACTCCAGGGAGAGCTGAAGGAGAACTGCTTGTGGCTTTCTAAGTTATGAAAGCTTCTCTGTGATTAGTGAGAATTTTGAGATCCCCAGTATGCTACTTTCTCCACACACACCCCCAAATACTGCAGTGTTTCACTGACCATGTGTTACTTAAGCGAAAATAAAAAGTGGGGAGGAAAAGGGAGGGAAGTAGGGAAGAAAGAACTGGGTTAAGGTAGGTATCTCTGACTCCGTAAACGTAAATACTGTCATCCAGCTAATTATTAATATTTTTACTCTTCTCCTTCCTGTTTGTCCTATTTGCCCTACTAGAGGTTACATAACTTTGCCATGCCCACCATTAGCTATATTATCTCCCTCCAATTGTTATGGCAATATGCAGAGATAGCTAACATGCACACCCTGGAGAACTTATACATGTCCATAAATATCACATAAGCATAGTCTTGAAACACAGCTAATCTGAGACTTGGTAAGATATCTTCTGATCTTTCTGGATCATGAAAGAATGGGAGACTTGTTAAGACCTCTAAAATTATCTTCAACTCTTCCTGTATCTTCTGAGAAACTATCATGAGACAGTTCCTTAATGCCTTCCATGTTATATGACTTCCCTACATCCTTTAGTCTATAGCTGCAAAATACACTGGAAACAGGAACATGAAAAACATGTTATACAACATGGTCAAGTAGGATTTATCCCAGGGATGCAATATTGGTTTAAAATCTGTAAATTAATTAATGTAATTTATCATATCAATAGAATAAAACTCAAAAATTTTATGATTGCTTCAATAGAAAAGAAAGCATTTGTCAAAATTCAATACTCTTTTATGATAAAAAGCACAATTTATGATATAATGTTTCTCATTGATTCCTCAACCTACTAAAGATAGAGCTTCCATATGATCCAGCAATTCCACTCCTAGGTATTTACCTAAAGGACACAGAAACATTAATCCCAAAGAACACCTGCACCACTATGTTTATAGCAGCACAATTTACAATAGCTAAGCTTTGGAAACAACCCAAAAGCCCAAAAATAGATGACTGGATCAAGAAGATATAGTACATATACACAGTAGATTATTACTCAGCATTCAAAAAAGATAAACACATGCAATTTGCAGCAACATGGATGGAGCTGGAAGGGATCATGCTCAGCGAAATAAGCCAGAAAGAAAAAGAAAAATACCGGATGGTCTCACTCATAGCAGGAATCTAGAAAACTTAAATAAGGGACCAGAAAAAAGAATAGCTATAAGAAAAAAAAAATCAACAAACAACTATGAAGCAGAGACACACTTGGGGGGGGAGGAGGAATTAGGGTCAAAATCAGGGGGTTGCAATCTATGGGGAATATAAAAATTTAAAAAGTGAAAAATAAATAAATAAATCTTTAAAAAAGTTTCTCATTGACTACATAGGTCTATAGATTCAATAAAATCTCTATCAGAAAACTAGAAGACAGGCCTCCCCTGGTGGTGCACGAGGTTGAGCACAATCTTGTGAAGCTGTCCACAGTCTCTGCAGCACCGGTTCGATCCTGGCCGGCCAGCAGGGTCCCACCTGGCACTGCAGACCTCTCCTGTCTAGCCCGCTGCTCCCCTCAGCAGTGTATTTCGTCAGTCTGCCTGTTCTGTTCCCCACTCTGTCTCTGGTAAATCCTCTCACCCTCCCACACATCTGGCCTGTACCCTTGTTCTTCTATAAATAAATAAATCTTTAAAAAAAGAAAAGAAAACTTGCAGACTTCTTTGTACAATTGAAAAGCCGATTCCAAATTTCATATAGAATTACAAGAGATCCTCTGGAAGAATGTAAGATTCACACTACCCAATTTCAAAGCTTACCTACACACCAGCAGTAAGACGTGCAATGTGGTAGTGGCACAAGGATAAGCATAGTTGTTAGTGGAATAAAATTGAGAGTTTGGAAATAAGCACATATATACAAGGACCAATGATTTTCAACAAAGGTGCAAGACTGTTTGTTGGGGGGAAAAAAGTGTCTTCAACAAATGGTGCTGGGACAACTAAATAGACATACGCAAAAGAATGAAGTTAGACACCAAACACCATATAAAAAATAACTAAAACAGATCGAAGATGTAAATAGAAGAACAAAAATATAAAATTCTAAGGGAAAAAAACATAAGAATAAATACTAATCACATGAAATTTGCAAATGATTATTAGATATGACACCAAAATCATGTGCAACAAAGAAAAAATCATAAATCAGACTTCATCAAATTTAAAAGTTTTACACTAAGAAAGTCATCAAGAAAGTGTACCACCAGGGCCTCCCTGGTGGCACAAGGGCTTAGGCACTGTAAAGAGGTCTGCAGCCTCTGCAGGACGAGTTCGAACCCAGCCGACCAGGGAGCAACCTACATGGGGAAGTCCTCTCCTGTCACGCACTGCTCCCCTCAGCAGTGGATTTCGGTCAGTCTGCCTGTTTTGTTCCCCACTCTGTCTCTGGTGGGTCCTCTCACTCCCTGCATCTCTGGCCTGTGCCCCAACTCTTATATGTATAAATCAATAAATCTTTACAAAAAACAAAAAGTGTACCACCAAGAAAATGTGCCAAGTCAAACACTGATAAGGTACTTGTGTCTAAACCTCATGCCCATGAGAAGGACCATACCAAAAACGGAAAAAAGAAAAGGAAAGAAACAAGTGTTGGTGAGGGTGTGGAGGAAAAGGAGCCCTGGTATGCTGTTGGGTGTAATGTAGACTAGTCATAAAAAATAGTATGAGATTTCTCCAAACACTGAAAATACATCTACCATAAGATCCAGCAACTCCACTCCTCAGTATCTATCCCAAAATATAAAAACAGGACCTCCCTGTTTGCGCAAAGGGTTGAGACAAACCTATGAAGCTGTCCACAGCAACTGCAGCACGAGTTCCATCCCTGGCCAGGGAGCCACCCACATGGCACAGCAGACCTCTTCTGTCTCTCCCGCTGCTCCCCTCAGCAGTGTATTTCAGTAGATGCCTGTTCTGCTCCCCACTCTGTCCCTGGTGAGTCCTCTCACCCCCCACACCTCTGACCTGTACCCCAGTTCTTGTATGCATAAATAAATAAATCTTTTTAAAAAACAATAAATATATATAAACACTAATTTGAATTGATATATGCACTCCTGTATTCATTCCAGCACTGTTTACAATAGACAAGCTATGAAGACAGCCTCAGTGCCCAAAGATAGATGAGTGGATAAAGAAGATGTGGCATATTTACACAGTGCAACACCATTCAGTTAGTAATACAAAAGATAAGATCTTGCCATTTGTGATAACATGGATGAAACTGGAGGATTATGCTAAGCAAAATAAGTCAGATTAAAGTCAAACACCAGATGATTTCACTGATATGTGGTATATAAAGAAACAAAGCAAAGGAACAGATTAAGATAAAGCAAAGAAAACCCTTGAAATCTGACAACAGAACTAATGCTACCAAAGGCAAGATGGGGAAATTGTGAATAAGGGGGGGAGGGTCTCAGTGAACCATAACAGAGGATTATTAGCTGTTTAGTGGTAGACATAGTATAACATGCTTTTAGAGAGGTATGAATCTATAGCCTTAAAATATATGGAGCTATAAACCAATGTTACTTCAATAAACACTTTTTATTAAATAAATTAATAAAAATTAAGTAATTAATTAAAATAAAATATATAGGACCTCCCTGGTGGTGCAAGGGGTTAAGCATCAGCACTATGAAGCTATCCGCAACTACTGCAGCACAAGTGCAATCCCTTGGCCATTCAGGGAGCTGACCCACATGGCACAGCAGACCTCTCCTGACTTGCCCACTGCTCCCCTCAGCAGAGTATTTCAGTAATGCACCTGTTCTGCTCCCCACTGTCTCTGGTGAATCCTCTCACCCCCCGCACCTCTGGCCTCTACTCCAGTTCTTGTATGCATAAATAAATAAATCTTTTTTAAATAATAAAAATTTCAAAAATAAAATATATAAATCCCTCTTATAACTCAATGATAAAAAGGCAAGCAAAATTTTAAATGGCCAATAAGTATAAGAATGATACTCAATATGGTTAGTCACCGGGAAGTGCAAATCAAAATCACAGTAGGATGACAGTTATATCACTATTTTTAAAAAAAAAGAAGAAAGGAAAGAAAGAAGGAAGGGAGGTAAAAGAAGAGAAAGTGGAAGGGAGGATCAAATATCAAGAGAAAGAAGAAACAACAAAAAGTAGTTGGAAAAAGAAAGTTTTGTCAAGATGTGGGGGATGAAAAATGACACAGCTTCTTAGAAAGCAGTTGGGCAGTTCCCTAAAGGTTAAACATAGTGTAACCTTATGACCCAGCAATTCCATCTCTTGTGTTTACACCCAAGGGAATTAAGAATGTGTGTTGATACAAAATTTGTGCCTGAATGTTCATAGCACGATTATTCACAATAGCCAAAAATGTGGAAATAACCACAAAGTTCATCAACTGATAAAAGAATAGGAAAGAGAAAATACATGATAATTCTTGATTATAGTGTGATAACATAAAGGAAGGAAATGCTCAAAAAATGGGGAGCATATCAAAAATCCAGAGAAATCAACTTAAAGGAGCTCTGAATGTCAAATATCATACAATCTGTATAACAAAATAATAAATAAGTAATGGACAGAGAATGAAGTAGTATCAAGTAGTCATTGCTGATATAAAGAAAATCACAGACCAGGGAATCAAATAAAAAACCCAGAAATAGGGCCTCCCTGGTGGCGCATGGGGTTAAGACACAACACCATGAAGCTATCCACAGCCATTGCAACAGGAGTTCAATACCCAACCAGGGAGGTGACACACATAAGGCAGCAGACCTCTCCTGTCTCACCTGCTGCTCCCCTCACTAGTGTATTTCAGTATATCTGCCTGCTCTGTTCCCCACTCTATCTCTGGTAAATCATCTCATCCCCCACACCTCTGACCTGTACCCAGATCTTGTATGCATAAAGAAATAAATCTTTTTTAAAAACCATAAATAAAGTCACACATACATGGACAATTAATCTATGATAAAGGAGCAAATAATATGCACAGAAACAATGATAGTTTGATCAATTAATGGTACTGGTAAAACTGGACCACCATATGCAAAAGAATGAAACCTGATTACTGCCTCATGCTATGCACAAAAACCAACTCAAAATGGATTAAAGACTTAAACATAAGATCTGAAACCCTAAAATATAGAGAAGAAACATAGGCAAAACACTCCATGACATACATCTTAGGAACATCTTTAAAGACTTTTTCCCCTGAAGCAAAGGAAGTGAAGCAATGATAAACAGCTGGGATTACATCAAACTAAAAAGCAAAAGAGACAAAAACCAAAGCAAAGAAACATCCTACTGATTGGGAGAAAATATTTGTACTCCACACAACTGATAAGGGACTGATTTCAAAGATCTACAAAGAATTCATATAATGCAACCAAGTAAAGCAAACAAACCAGTCAAAAGATGAGCAGAAGAGCTAAAAAGACACTTCTTCCAAGAGGAAATGCAAATGGCCAACAGGTATATGAAAAAATGTTCAACATCACTTATAATCAGGAATATGCAAGTTAAAACCACAATAAGATACTACCTCACACCAGTGAGAATGGCACATATTAAAAAAAAAAAAAAATGCCAGCAACAAATGCTGGTGAGGATGTGGAGGAAAAGGAATTCACCTACACTGCTTGTGGTCCAACCACTATGGAAAGCTGCATGGGGTTTCCTCAAATCACTAAAAATGGAGCTATCATATGACTCAGCAAATTCCCCTCCTAGGACTCTACCCAAAGGACACAAAAACACTAAATCAAAAGGAAACCTGTACTCTGATGTTTATCACAGTACTATTTATAACAGATAAGATATGGAAACAAGATAAATGCCCAAAAATAGATGACTGGATCAAGAAGATGTGGTATATATACACAATGGAATACTATTCAGCAATTAAAAGATAAACCCATGCCATTCGCAGCAACATGGATGGAGCTGGAAAGAATTATGATCAGTGAAAAAAGTCAGAAAGAAAAAGAAAGATATCAGATGGTTTCACTTATAGGAGGAATACAGAAAACCAAATAAGGGATCATCAAAGTAAAAAAAGAAGACAAAACTAGCACACAACTATAAATTGGAGACATTCAGCAGGGGAAGGGGTGGAGAGAATTTAAAACAGTGGCAGAAAGAGCACAAGAGACTATGGTGATGCCGCACAGGTGACTGCATGGTGGGAATTTTGTGCAGACAACAGCTGACACGAGAAATCAAACATTGTACAAAAATGAACAATGCTGTAAAACATATATAAATATTTTTGAAATATAAATAAATAATTATTGCTTTATATTTTATAATTATTGCTTTATAAATTTGAGGCCTGGAAATGTGATACCACCATATCTCTTTCTTCTTTGTCAAGATTACTTTTGTTATTCCATATGAATTTCTGTAGTGTTTGTGCTAATTTCTTTTTAAAATGCCAGTGATATTAATGTTGTCCCAGTGTTTATCTTCACCTGTTTTCCTTGCGTCTACAGATGAATCCCCAAAAATGTTTCTGACATGTATGTGACATATTTTGCCTATATATTTCTATGTATTTTATGGTCTCAGGTCTTACATTCAACTATTTTAATCATTTTTGTTGTTTGATGTGTATGGTATGAGAGTGCAGTTTCATTCTTTTGCAATGTCACTCCATTTTTCCCAGTACCAATTATTGAAAAACTTTTCTTATTTCAGTGTAAATTCCTTACTCCTTCATCATAGATTAGTTGACCATATATATGTGGCTTTATTTCTGGGTTTTCAATTCAGTTCTACTGAATTGTACGTCTGCTTTTGTTCGAATACCAAGCTGTTTTTATTACTATGGCTTTGTAGTATAATCTGAGGTTTGGGATTGTGATATCTCCATTCTTTCCCCTTTTAGTCAAGAGAACTTTAGCTATTCAAGGCTTTGTGATTTCAGTTGAACTAAAAAGTTTCTGTACAGCAAAAGAGATAGTAACCAAACCAGAGGCATCCTACAGAATGGGAGAAAATAGTTGACACCATAAAACCAATAAGAGGCAAATATCAAAGGTCTACAGAGAGCTTAAGCAACTCAACAAAAACAAAGCAAAACAAAAAAACAAAAACAAAAAATGGGTAGAAGAGCTGGAAAGACACTTCTCCAAAGAAGAAATGCAAATGGCCAACAGGCATATGAAAAAATGTTCAGCATTACTTATTATGAGGGAAATGCAAATCAAAACCACAATGAATTACCACGTTACACCAGTAAGAATGGGCCATACTTAAAAATTGGAAACAACACATGCTAGCAAAGATGTGGAGAAAATGGAAACCTTTACACTGCTGGTGAGAATACAAACTGGTCCAGCCACTATGGAAAGCTGTGTGGAGGACCCTCAAAACATTAAAAATGGATCTACCATATGATCCAGAAATTCCACTAGAGGAATCTACCCAAAGGAACAAAAACACTAATTCAAAAGGAAACCTCCACCCCTATGTTTATTGCAGCACTGTTTACAATAGTCAAGATAATGGAAACAAGCTAAATGCCCTAAAAATGATGACTGACTCAAGAAGATGTGGTATATATACATGATAGAATACTACTCAGCAATCAAAAAAGATAAACTCATGCCATTTGCAGCAATGTGGACAGAGTTGGGAAGGATTATGCTAAGCAAAATAACACAGAAGGAAAAAGAGAAATATCAAATGGTTTCACTTATAGGTAGAACATAGCAAAACCTAACACAGGGTGAAGGAAAAGACAAAACTTGTAAGCTCAGCAGATTTTAGGTAAGCAGCAAGGGAGGGAGAAGAAGAGAAGTCAAAACGGGGAGGGGGGAGAGCACAAGGGCCTATGGTGACAGATCAGGGGTGTATGGTGTGGGAGAGCTTGAGGGACTAACCTGAAGGAAGATCAATGATGTAAGAAGGTAATTAATTTTTTAGAAATATGTCAATAAAAATGTTTTTTTAATTTTTTCATGAATTTTCAAATCAGTTGTTAATTATAGCCATTATTAAAAACAAGTTAAACTTATAAATAATATAACCAAACTTAAATAAAGTAGATTAAAAACAGTGGGTTTTTTATTCTGTTTTATGTTCATTCAACTCTGTTCTTGTTTATGTCTACTGTGTCTGCAGGATAAATATAAACATATAGTGCATTCATAGACCTATATATAATGTATGCATAGTAGTATTTCTTATTCGCTTCTTTCCAATTCTGCATTTTCAGAGATGTCACATTGACAGGTTACAATTGGCTGGGAGGGGATATGTACACTGCAGATATCAGCAAATGCCATAAATCAAGGCTTTTTTGTCTTAAGTTCCAGCATATCACTGACCACATCCCTTTGGACCATATTATGACACAAGAGTTAGAACATAGTCCCGGTCCAAAGCTGTAACATACACCATGTAACGGTAAACTGCTTCTGGTTTGCTTCTTGTATTTGAAAAGAACACATTTCCCCAGCAGCCAATAAGCACATAGCATGGACCTGAAGCCATGTTAATCAGGCACAATAGCTACAGCCCGGTTACCAAGTGGTTGAATTTGTGCTCGTCCTTTGTCATCCTCCGTGGTTCACCTGGCTTTTGCAGTGACCAGACTGCTGAATTAAATAAGGACCTGACAGTAACTGAATTAAATATGTAACTGAATTAAATAAGGACCCGACCCTGCACCCTAGGTGGCAGTGACCTGTCATTTCCTTTGGACTGTGATATTTTCTTGGCTTATTGCCTTTGTAGAGAAACTGTGCAGATCCAGGGCTTCCACTGGGCCAGCCCCCACTACCTACCTCATTTCAGTCCACAGACCAAAGACCCAAGGTGGAGATTCTGCCAGCTACCAAGCATGTGCCTTCAATTACTTTTGGGAACTACAGAAATGACTACTGGGTAGGCCTATGGATTCCAGGATCTGGATGAGGGCCAGGATGCCATTTAATAACTGACCCCTCGGGCCCCCACTCTAAGCAGGGAGAGGCATGATAACAATTCAGCTACATCATGAGTATTGACTTAGTGTCCCACGTCATCTTCCCACCCCAGGTATTATAATACCACATTAATACAGTGTGGTCCAACTCAAAAAGAACTAAATGCAAAAAAGGAAGTTTAGAACTTTTAACAAATGGAAGCTGAATGGATGAATCAGAAGTTTGAGAGAAATAGCTGGACGCCTGGGGGATTGCTGGCAATGCTGGAAGGAGAGATCACCCCTTCTTCCCACTGACAAAGAAAGGCTGTGGGTAAACTTTTTGCCTTCCAGGGTGATGCTATTTCTGGCATTATTCCTCTAGATAGTCCCCTGCTCCCTCCACAAAAATTAAAGACTGATTAATTGTCTGTAGACTGTGGAACCCCAGGGCCTAAAGAGAGTTAATGAGAACTTCCTCTCCATGGGATGGGAGTCCTGGGAACCCTCCCCACCCCCGCCATGCCATGTCAGCCTTTCCACCTCCAGTGTCACCTGAGCAGAGGTTAACCTCTCACCAGACCAGGAGCAAAGCCTGTCAACAAAGTCAAAGTGCTCCATCACCAAGAGGTACCTGACCCCCCTGGCCTCACCTTCCCTGATGGAATGATATTTGCACAGTCTCTGCACCAGCCTGTGTGGGCTCAAACATAAGCTGCAGGCCTCCTTAACTAGATAGTAAGCTTGAAGATTTTTAAACTTTCCTTGCCTCAATTTCTTCATAGTCAAAGAAAGGTCATAGTACATTGTGTTGTGAAGGCTGAAAGGATGCTGGGAAATTTTAAACGAGCAGTTGTGGAGCATCAGAGCCTTATTGGAATGTTCACCAATTTCCATAGTATAAATATTCCTGCCATGGCTGATACAGTGGTTTAGTATTTATCTGAAAAAAAAATCCTGAAAATGCGATAACCAAGAGCTCATATGAGCCCGCTCCAGCACATCCCACATCCCTGTTCTTAGAAAGGTGCCTCATTAGAGGCATTAGCAACCCTATTATGATCAAGACCTAACAGACAACTCAAGGATGCTCATTCTTCTTTATTTTGTTAAGTTTTCCTCTTGATATATAAGTGAAGCCAGGCACCCATTAAGAGTTTTGTCATCACTGACAGAATAGATTTTTATTTGACCGGGAGTGAGTCGAAAGTTTGTTCCTCTCCTATGAGACATTAGTTTCCTCAATAATGGAACACCAGATTAGAATTAAACAGAGTATAGAATCTTGGCTTTGGTACCTTCTGGCTGAATGACCTTAGACAAATTATTTAACCTTTCTGAGACTGTTCATTTCTGGGTAAAATTAGGATAATGATGTCTTCTCTGCAGGATTGCTGTGAGGATCCCCTGTCCAGGGAGCTGCTTGGCACCGTGCTCCCCACATAGCAAGCACTCAACTAATGGCAGCTGCTGACAGCAATAGCAGGTAACAATCACTGTCTGTCTCAGATATTTGTACAATCATGGTAATTTACGTGCTGAAAACCGAATAAATGCATAAGCTTATGAATGAAGATGTCAGAGAGAAAGGGCCTAGGAGTAAAAATGACAAAAAGGAAGAGTGGAAAAGACAGTGATCACAAAAGAAGGGAGAGAGTTGGGCCTCCCCTGGTGGCTCAGTGGTTGAGCACTGGGCTGAGAAGCTGCCCGAAGCCTAGGCAGCGCCGGTTCGATCCCTGGCCCCTGGTGAGGGTCCCACATGGCATGCAGACCTCTCCTGCCGTGCCCGCTGCTCCCCTCAGCAGTGTATTTAGTCCAGTGTATTTAGTCCAGTGTATTTAGTCAGTCTGCCTGTTCTGTTTCCCGCTCTGACTCTGGTGAATTCTCTCACCCTCCCACACTTCTGACTGTACCCAGTGCTTGTATAAATAAATAGATAAATCTTAAAAAAAAAAAAAGAAGGGAGAGTCACTAAGAAATAATCGAGAGAGATTCAGAAATAAGGCAGAGAAAGGGGGTGAACTGCTTTTTCTCTTGGGCATTAGCAAAGTGCCTTACTTTATAAGTGTAAAAAGTTTAGATAAAAATGCAGTATAAAACAATGGTTGGGATATTATTTAGGGTAACAAAGTATATATTATACAGAAAACAAAGGAGAGAGGGAGTGCTAATGGGTCCAGTCTTTTGAATGAAGTACCATTGTTGTTTTTCATAAAGTACCATACTTGTAACATTTTGACAGTATGGGATTTCTCCCCTCAGGTGTGTTCATCATCTCTCCCTCCACAACAGCACCCTTAGTCCTCCACAATGTGCCCCCTCTTCAGCCCTCCCCCTCTCCTGGATGCCTCAGATCTATGGTTGTTTTCCAGGGTTGGTTTTAATGTTTGTCTTTGACTCTTTGTTTGATTTCTCTATAGCCCATGGTATGAGGTTTCTTTTGGGGGTGATGACGTTCAGAAGCTGATAGTATTGGTCACATAACTTGAGAATATACTCAAACCCATTTGAGGATAAATTTTATACTATGTGTGCTATACGCCAAAAATAGAAAACAGAGAAATGATTAATGAAAAAGTTAATATTTGGACTTTGGAGTGGGGGGGTAATGGGAAACTGGAGCTTCAGAATACTTGAAATAGGTCCAGATGGCTTCACAAATGAATTCTACCAAACATTCAGCAGGCAATTAGTCCTATCCTACACAAACTCTTTCAAAAAATTGAAAAAGAAGGAATACTACAAAAATACTTGAAATATTTGTTCAGTTACTTATCCTCATTGGTGGCCATACCAAGGACTCACTTTATGCTTTACTCACACTTCAGTTTGAGTATGTAAGAATATAAAAACTTTTTAGATATGTCCTATAAGGGAGAAAAGGACAGTGGCAGAAAAGAAAGAACCAATCAAAAAAGATGCAAAAATAGTTATCTCAGGAAACAAGGAGATACAACGAAGCTTAAACATTAAAGATGGAGTCCCTCTGACTGGAGGTGTTCATACCATCTTAAGGCCCCCATCTTAAGGCTGCACTTTGGCAGCTGTCCCCCACCACTACTGTCAACTGGCCCCCAGTGGCCTCCCTATGTCCACTAAGAAGAGAGGACACTGAGTCCTTTTGTCTCAACTCCCAGTGTCCACAGGCTCCCACCCCACATCCAAGTTGGCCGCCTATGTCCCAACAATTCTCTCTTTTGTAGAATACAACTCACTCCCCTCCTCCAGGAAGCTTTCCCTTACATGCCCTCCCTTCTCTCTGCCGACCCTTTTCTCTCCTTCACCCAGTGTGATGGCGTTGCTCACCTTTCAGTCTTTGAGCATGCCCCTATGAACTCCTCCATGACTTTAATTCTTAAGGGCACCCTTGCTTCCTGCCCAGAAGCTTATCAAAGCAGGGACCGAGCATGTGGACCAATTTCACAACCAGTGAACACTGCCCGTTCAGCGACTGAGAGAGTAAAAAAGATCTAAGAATGGGGTCTCTAGACACGAAACTCTCTCTCACAGATAAAACAGTCCATCATTGATATACCTTACAAATAAAGAAACATAAATGGAATGTGTATAACTAAAAAATCATCAATGGCTAGAGAAATGATCAACTGCACAGAGAAAATTTATATTCAGAAAATTCACTCAAAATACTGCACTTTGGGGCCTCCCTGGTGTCACAGGGGTTAAAGACAGTGCTATCAAGCTATCGCCAGCCACTGCAGCACTAGTTCAATCTCCAGCCAGCCAGGGAACAACCTACATGGCGCAGCAGGCCTCCCCTGTCGCACCTACTGCTCCCCTCAACAGTTTATTTCAGTAGATCTGCCTGGTCTGCTCCCCTCTCTGTCTGGTAAATCCTCTCACCTCCCCACACCTCTGGTCTACACCCCAGTTCTTGTATGCAGAAATAAATAAATCTTTAAAAAAAAAATACTGTACTGTGCCAGTTCTTCCAACAAATATATAAGGGACAATACAACACTTAGACCAGCACTGGCATATAATGTATGTAATAAATGCATGTTGAATTAATTAATTTTTACATAAGCCTCCTTAGCATCTACCTAGTAATCCTGAGATACAAATGTGTTTTCAGCACATGGTTTCCTCATTCCCACTGGACCTTAGAGGAACACGGAGCTGCTGGAAGGTAGTGCGCACAGAAAGGTGTTGCCTGAGAACAGCAGAAAAAGAAACTTGCACCTGGTACAAGCACTCAGGCTGAATTTCAGAAGACAGCCTGGGCCCCTGCCTCACGGCTCTCTCCCTCTAGGTCCACACAGGAACAGGCCATGGTCAACCAAAGCTCCCCAGCAGGCTTCATTCTTTTGGGCTTCTCTGAACACCCAGGACTTGAAAGGATCCTCTTCGTGGTGGTCTTGATTTCTTACCTCCTGACCCTGGTGGGCAACACATGCATCATCCTGCTGTCTCTGCTGGATCCCAGACTCCACTCCCCAATGTACTTTTTTCTCTCCAACCTCTCCTTCTTGGACCTCTGCTTCACCACAAGCTGTGTTCCCCAGATGCTGATCAACCTCTGGGGCCCCAATAAGACCATCAGCTTCCTTGGCTGCTTTGTCCAGCTCTTCATCTTCCTGTCTTTGGGGACCACTGAGTGCATCCTTCTGACAGTGATGGCCTTTGACCGCTATGTGGCTGTCTGCCAGCCCCTCCACTATGCCACCATCATCCACCCCCGCCTGTGCTGGCAGCTGGCCGCTGTGGCTTGGGTCATTGGGCTGGTCGAATCAATGGTCCAGACACCATCCACCCTCCGCCTGCCATTCTGCCCCCACCGGCAGGTGGATGATTTTGTGTGTGAAGTCCCGGCTCTCATTCGACTCGCCTGTGGGGACACCACCTACAACGAGATCCAGATGGCTGTTGCCAGTGTCATCATCTTGGTTGTGCCCCTCACCCTCATTCTGATCTCTTATGGTGCCATTGCCCGTGCAGTGCTGAGGATTAAATCTGCAACAGGGAGAAGGAAGGCTTTTGGGACATGCTCCTCCCATCTCCTTGTGGTCACCCTCTTCTACAGCTCAGTCATCACTGTGTACCTCCAGCCCAAAAACCCCTATGCCCAAGAGAGGGGCAAGTTCTTTGGTCTTTTCTACGCAGTGGGCACTCCTTCTCTTAACCCCCTCATCTATACCCTGAGGAACAAGGAGGTAAAGAATGCTTTCAGGAGGTTGCTGGGGAAGGACAAGAACTCCGGGTAGAGCTGAGGGAGAGCTGCTTGATGTGCTTTCTAAGTGAGAGAAGATTCTTTATGCTTTTGTCAGGAAGTGTGTGTTCCCCACCCCTCCATCTTCCTCACACCATTAGGTCACAGCAATGGATCATAGCCACGTGTGTGAGTATGTGAGTGTGTATGTTGTGTGTCTGAATGTGGGTTGTGTGCAGGTGTGAGTGTATCTGGTATGTGTGTGAGAGAGAGAGAATAGAAGTGTGGTGAGGGGAGGTATGCCTCTCTGTATCAAAGATTATAACAATCAAATCTAATACTTTCTCTTTTCTCCATTTTATGTTTACCAGCCCTCACCTATACAGTGATGTGCCTAGTTTTATCATTATCACTTCTAAATGATTTCCTTTGTCATATCATCCTAATTTCTTCACTGTCTACTCCCTACCTACCACATTTTCTTTGCTTCTTCCTCAAGTTTATTTTCCCTTCCTTATGTATCTGATTTGAATTCTTGTTATATTTTATCCAGCAAATGACAGCAGGGAGAGAGGAAGCTGATGATCAGGTAACTTTATAAACTGACCCAGGAACATGCATATTAGTGTAACAGTGTAACTTTCCTGCCCTGTCCTAAGGAAGGGTGGAGCTCGGCAGGGAGAAGGGAGAATAAAGACCGGAAAAGGACAGGAGAGGGAGTAGAGGTGGAAAGAGATGGAAAAAGAGGACTGGAGGAGGCATGTGAAGGAGAAAAACGTGAAGAAGCTGAGCTTGCTTCTCTGCCTTGGATTTGTACCAGGGACTTGGAAGCCATAAGGAGACACCCGAAACAGACATGAGTGAGAGACCCATGGGGAGGCTGACGATGGCAGACTTTATCTTGATTTTGATTTTGCTCTTTTCCTTCCAGACTTGCCTGGCCTCTTCTGCTCCTTTCCTATGGGTCCCCACCCTATGGTTGCCTGAGGCTTATGGCAAGCTATTGGATCTCAGCAGCCCGGCTTAGGGACAGCCTATGAGAGGATGGGTAACTCCGGGTGCTTGATTTGGAAACTTGTTCTTTCTCTTTCTCTTCTCTCTTTTGCACACTAATTATTGCACATTAACTGTATTAAGTTCTTTTCTATTGAAGGTCTTATGCACTACAGTATCTTTGTCTTGATGCGGCATATGATAGAACCCATTTAGAGCAGATAGGTTTGGGGGCCCCGGGGTACTCCTCTCCTTTTGCCCTGTAACATTAGAACTAAAATCCAAGCCCTGTGACTTCTACTCAGACAACCTCTCAAATGCAAGCTGTTTCTTTCATAATGTAATCAGTATCCTTAGACTTGAAGCCAGAAGAGGGCCTTAGAGAGAAAGCTTAACTTTTTCGGATCTAGTATTCTTCTTTTACAGTATCCACAATCCCAGGTAAACCACAGCTCACAAAAGGAAACATCTTTATGTTAATGGTAGGACAATTTTGGCAATGCGGACTTTGGTGCCATCTACTGTTATGATGTGGTATTTCACCTAGCACCCCAGGTTTGACCTAGGACGGTTCTACCATCATAAATCCTATACCCTGCTCAGAAAGATGACAGCTACTGTAATGTCATAATTAAGTATTTGTAGAATGAGCATGATATTCCATTTGTCATTTAATTTATGCACGTTGACTCACTTAATCCCTGTAACAACACTATGAAACAGATAATATCATTCTCCTTTCCCAGTACAAATTAAGGCAACTTAGAAATGTCGAAGATTTAGACCCAGGAGGATTAGCTCAAGTCTCCATTCTATTAGCCCCGCCCCTCTTGATACAAATAATGTCTGACCAGTCCGGGTGAAAAGTCTCAACTTCTCAATGCACTTTGAGGAAATCATCCATGTCTAGAAATACATCTAATTTGATTCCTCCAACTGAAGGATATTTGCTTCCTGGGAGTAGGAGTTGATCAAGTGCTTCAAAGTACTGCATGGGACTAAGAATCAATGCTGCCCTCAAAAGAATCTCCTTACAGCTTATGGTGTGTGTTCCTGACTCAGTGCCCCACTAAACTGCAGACTCCCAGAAGGCAAGAACCAGCTGTTGCAGAAATTAGCCCCTAATTGATTTTATAAATGGACAAATGAATAAATGGGTAAATGAATGATCAAATGAATAAATCTCTCCCAAGAATGGTTAACAGGTTCTATAAATCCCAATCCCACAAATGTTATCTCCCAGCTTTTCCATGTCAATGACAATACCAATTTCTCTTTGAGGACATTCTAGCAAAATAAGAAAGAGAAAATTCTTAGTTTTATTGTAGTACCAAACCAAAGTGACCTAGATTAAACACTTATCTTGGAATCAAGGTAATCAGAATAAAAGGAATCAGATAAAAGAATCAGAATAAAAGGAATAAAAGGATTCTTTTTTCCAGTTGTCACTTATTCAGTAGCTTCTCTGTATTTCTAAAATAATATGTACCTACCTCCTTAAATATTTACCTTCCTAATGTAACTCCTTCCACACCTTTCCATCTTAAAACATGGCATACTTCAATTTCCACATGGTAAACTGATTCAAAGGAATCAGAATAAAAGAATAAAGTACATTAGTGCTTGGGTGGTGTGGACCTCAGAGAATTCCTCCTAGTGGTTTGAACCACAGCAGAAAGAACAAAATTAATATAAAAAGTTGTCACTTTACCACGTGGAAACTGAAGTATGCCATGTTTTAAGATGGAAAGGTGTGAAAGGAGTTATACTAGGAAGGTAAATGTTTAAGGAGGTAGGTATATATTATTTTTGAAATATGGAGAAGCTACTGAATCAGTGACAATTGGAAAAAAGAATCCCTTACCTTATGTATACTTAAAAGCTGTAAGATTTAAGTCTTGTGAGGATGACCTATGCACCTAACACTTGAGTTGGAAGTATTTAAGGGACATTATTCAAGCACCTCACAGTGTGGGTTGCCTACTCAAGTATGGTTGCCATTCACTTCAAAGAGCTCTTTGGGTCATAAATAGGTCCTGATGGACAGGCCCAGGCCTGCTGCATCCCTCCAGCTCCCAAAAACCAGTCCTCCTGGTTTCCCCTAATCACTGACTAGTGTAAAGTTACCAGAATTTGTCATTCCAAAATACACTTCTTTGGCATGTGGACTATTTTGGGCTGAAGGTGACTGAGAACCAGTAGGTGCATGAGCATTCTAAAAACAGTGCACACGTTATACTTTTGCCAAGGAAATTTACATTTGTAAAGGTGTCTCCCTCTCCGGTACCTGGAAGAGGACTCAAACCTCTCTCAACTCTGAGCAACTGGGAAGGTACTAAGTCCTAAATCTGCACAGCAACTAAACAACCCTGGCTCATCTAACACTCTCCCCAATCTGTCCCCATCACCCAGAATCCCAAACCATTTTTCCTTTGTTTAGCCTAAAATGGCATATAAACCCAGTTCTAACCACCCATATGCGGGTCCTCATCACCGAGCAGTCCATGTCTGTGCACAGTGCACATGGCAGAAACTTGTTTTCCTCTCACAATCAGTCTTTGCCAACCTTCGAGACCCCTAGCTAGAGAACCTAAGCTGGAGAGAGAGGAAAGATAATTTTTCCTCCTCTCTCTAATCTCCCTCCCTCTACTGCATTGGAGACCCCCACCCCCACCCCGCGCGGAGCCCACTGGTGCAGGGGCTCATCTTCCCTGAGAGCTCCTAGCGTATCCTTCCTTGCTCTGGGGGACCATGTAAGTGGATGCCATATGGGTTAAGAATTTTAAATATTAACCCTCATTTGGGGGGGAAGATGTCACCTGATATGGAGCCCATCTTCTGACTCCCCTCAGGCTAAAGGACCATAAAGGACAGAGTAAAGAAATCTCTGCTTCTAAAGCCAGAGTGAAAAAACTCTCACCAGAGTAACCAAAGATTACAAGAGAGTGGGAGGAGCGACAACTGGCAAATAGGACTACGTGTGAGATAACAGCTGGCCCAGAATTATGCAGAAGGACCCAAAGGCCTGGTGCCAGGCGGGAAGCCAGCAAACAGACAAGAATGGGTGATCCATATGGGAGGGGAGCAAGGTGTGTGGCAAGGTGAACACTTCCTTTGGAGTAGGCAGACCAGATGCAGTGGCTCATTTTTTTCCGAAAAAGTCTATGAGTCTGCTAATCCGAAACAGCCTATTCGGCCACCATTTTGTTACCTACAGTTCTAAATCCCAAAGCTGGATCACACTGGGAAGGATATGCATCACAAGGCATGACCAAGAACCCCCCCAGGGGGCTGATGACCCATGCATAAAACGTATTCCCCCTGACTTAAAACATCACAAGGTATGACCAACAACCTGGGGGGGTGGGCAGGGAAGCCAACGACCCATGTATAAGCTGATCAGTGGAAAGTCTTGTTGATAAGATTGAAATGTGTGGCTACGTTTCAATCTAGCTCTGGGGAACTAGAGCTTGATCTCAATTACAATACCAAGCCATCAAGCAGATGAGTGCCTGGTCTTCCCCTTTTCCTTTCACCTTCTTCCCCTTTTTTCTCCGTCTTCCCCTTACAATTGATGCTGTATAATTCTTCCATCCATAAAAAGGCCAGGATCTTGCTCTTCAGCAGCATCCTGCATTATGTAGCCTGCTCCACAACTTCCGTTTCTTCATCAGTGTGGTTGCCCAACTGCAACATGTGATAATATACTTATCCCATCTGATGTGGGACTATGCTCATCCCACCAAGACATGAAGCTTGTTTCCTCCCTTGAATTTGGACGTGGCTTTCTGGTCACCAAGACCGATGAGCTAGAACAGAAGTAATGCTATGGGACTTGCAAGTCTGGCAAAATAACAGATGCAGCTTCAACCCAGCCAGCTCCCTCCGATCATCTCCACCTCAGGGCCCTCACCTTTGGAATCTGGTCACCGTGTCATGCGGGATCCCAAGCCACTTGGAAAAGCCTTGTGCAGGGGAGTGCTGCCACTGACAATCATCTCCTGCCACTAGAGCCTTCAGGCCCCAGGCTTCAAATCTCCAGGGGTCTCCCCACGGTCCCTTTTGAGTTCCTGACCCACAGAAACATGAGATGATGATTGGTTTAATTAAGACACTGTTTCAGTGAGAGTTTACTCAACAAAACACACAATGTGAATGGTGGCTCTCCTCATTAACCTGTGAGACTCCGCACAAGCCTTCCTCTCCCCAGACAGCAGTTGTAAGTACACAGCACCTTACTTAAGGCGTCATTTGAGCATAAAAACTAGACTGCAAGATGCCCAGCACTCCCGGTTGCTCTCTTAAGCGATCTTATTTCATCTTTCCACCCTGAGGATGTATATCCAGTGAAAGCCCATCCTGCTCACAGCTCTACCCTCCCTACTCCCCGTGCCTATCACAGCAATTCCCCAATCAGAACTTGACTGAAAAGATAACAAAGTGCTCACAAAATGCTTTTTAGATGACTGGGTCATCTATTGTGTACTAGTAGTACACACTACTACTCAGCAATCAAAAAAGATAAAACTCACACTACTTGCAGCAACATGGATGGAGCTTATGCTCAGTGAAATAAGTCAAAAGAAAAAGAAAAATATCAGTGGTTTCACTTATAGGAGGAATATAGGGACCCTAACACGGGGTCAAGAAAAAAAAAAAAGACAAAACTAGCAGGTTAACAATAGAACTGAGATGAAAAGGGAGAGGGAAGAGCACAAGGGACTATGGTTCCCCGGTGATCTGGTGGTGGGAATTTTATGAGGACTACACCTGAGCAGAAAACAAACATTATACAAAAATGAACCATGTAAAACAAATACTATTTTTTAAAATGCACTTTAATAAGTGACTAAAATAGGGAGGCCACAGGCCGTCAGGGGCAGGCAGGGGCCACAGGCAGGCAGTCCAGATCCCAGTGCTCCAAAGTCGGAGATCTGAAGCTGAGTGCACAGCACCTGGCCAGAGGCAGGGAGGGTTAGAGAAGCCCAGGAGCCAGGCCCGAGATGGCCAAGTGGTGGGGGCACGGACTTGGTTTCTGTGCTCCTACTAGACAAGAATGTCCAGCTCACCCTGGCCACAGTAGAACTTCTGACCCTTTATTCATAATTCACACCCTGTCCATGTGTCAGAAAGTTTGAGGTGGTCATTCTGGGGTTTATGTTCTACCCAAAATCAGAATATGCTCCTGCAACCACCTCTGAAGCCAGCTACTCATTTTGCACACTGCAGGCTTACCTCCTCCAGTCTTCTTCTCCTTAAGACTATTCCACTGTGAGAAGAGGGAACTCAAATGGTTCAAAGTAGATGTTCACAGTAGAATGGTTTTCAAGTACTGGTCTAAGATTTTAGCCGGTCTGTGCTTGCATGGAATTCCAGAAATCGGACTTAAACAAGATGATGAATTGACAGGGCCTACTCAGCCCTTGGGACTCTTTTGCAAAAACGTGAGAATTGCTTAAAAAATCAGTACCAAAGGAAAAGAAAAGCTGAGCTTCAAAAAAAGCACTTCTCCAAGAGGACAAGTAGAACTATAGAAGTCCCAGACACATTTCTTTTTCTGTTAGGCAGTCAATACTTTCATTTAACTAGCAAACTCCTTCCGAGATGTTCAGCATTCTTAGAAAAGGCTTTTAAGGTTGGAAGCCCTCAGGGGCCATCTCCTCCACTATCTCCTAACTGCCAGCATTTTTTTGTTTTTCTGTTCCTAGACAGTCCTTGTATCTGTTCAGTGCCATGCTCTAGGCACCCAGGGCTGGCCATCACTGTCAGACTTGGCACGCGGCACTGACGGTGGCAAGCATGCACCCAACATGCTCTGGACCAAGAGCCAATCTAAGCCTAGTCTTCACTGCATGGAGGAATGTGAGGTGGTGATGATGATGGTGACAAGACGGTATTATTCTCTTCCACAGAGTGCAGGGAAGAGAGAGATTGAGAAACTTTTTCCCATGTGGTGAATTTGACTCCAAAGCCCACATTTTTAACCACTAATGTCATCACTAATCTCAGCCTTGTGTCCTGCGTTGTCTGCTAAGCCCTCAATGGATCAATAAAACACCTCTTCCCACCCCTCTACTTCAATGAATTTTAACATGGAGACCTCCACATCTCCCTTCTCGGACTCAACCCGCTGCGTTCACAGTATGGGACCAGGTGCTGAGTCACACTGTTCACTGATTTATTGAGATTTGAAAAGATCCTTCCCCAAGAGACACTACATTGTGAAAGGGATGCCCCTGGCCCCATAGGTCCGTTTGTCCATCTCAATAGTGAGGAGTGCCTTCGTTCGGCCAGGATTCTCACTGTCTACTAGAAGCAGTTCCCCAAACCTGTCCCCATTTCTTCCTTAATCCCCTCAGAAAAAAAACAAAAAAGCAAAGGAGACAATCTTGGCACAGGGTGACTATGAGTGGACTGAGGGTGGCTCATGAGTGCAAAGGAGAGTGGGGAAAGTTCTAGCAGAAACCAAGTATTCCAAGAGAGGGGGTGACTGGCCCCATGGACATTAAGGGGGGAAAAGTGCTTAACAATGTGCAGGGTGGACACCTACGGCTCTGCTGGACGAGCACAATGAGTTTAAGGTGCAAAAAGAAGGTACAGATGGACCCATGAGAGCACACAGGGGAAATGAATGGGTGAAATATGAATCAAGCAATTGGGAAAGACGAAACTCAGCACGCCAGAAACAGGGCACACACCTGCTCAAGCGTGCCAGGGCACACGCATGACTGGGCGAGAGGGCACCCTCAGCTATGAGTGAAGGGAACACATGTGGCCATAGGGAGGTGCAGAAGGCACATGTGGGAAGCGAGCATGAACTCAAGCAGGTGCCATGAGAACACGCAGAGGAGGGGAGGCCATGGTGTGGGGGGCAGCGTAACACAGAGCAGAGGCAAGGCATGTGTGAACACTGGCAAGAAGAAGGCCCAAAGAAGCAAAATGCAAGGGAGACAAAAGTTGGGGATGTGTTGAGGGGCAAGTGGGATGAAAGGAGAATATGATGGCGAGAGAAATGGAGAAGTACCTGTTGGGACAGAAAGAGCACTTTGGGGAGGCCCCTGCTGGATGAAAGCAGAACACAAAGGCAGAGGGAGCTGGGGGTGCCATGGCAACAGGCAGGCGGTGTTTCACAAGAGAGGACATATGCAGCGAGTCACTGAGATGCTTCAAGCGAGGTACAAACTAAATAGGAAGTAGTGATATAACATTATATGGAGGAGGAAGAGAGAACACAGTCTGTTTCCCAGTGTTCTAGAGGCCCGGATAACCCCAGGACTCACAGAGGGGTCTGTATTTACAAGAGGTGGGTTGGGGTAACATGTTCCTCCCACCGGGACATGGGTCCTCTGCTGGCTCCCCACTCCCTCCCCTTCTCCCTTGACTGGCCTGTCCTCCCTCACAACTCCCTCACTTGTACAGCAAATGGACTCGACTCCCATCACAGCTAAGCCGGTCAGGAGGCTCTGGAGGCCCCCTAGGCAGACTCCCGGAGGGGTCTGGGGGTGTCGGAGGGTGACGCCGCGAACGGAGCTGCTGCCGAGACTGGAGCTGATGGCGCAATTCAGAGACACGCTCTTCTTTCTGGAGGAAGGAAAGCAGAATGTGAGCAAAAGAAGTCATGACGGGGTCGGGAGGAGGTACTGGAGGAACAGCAGAGGAAACCTGGAGGACATATAAGGGTAGCTGGACAGAGAAATTAAAAGAACAAGGAAAGCCAAAGGAACATAGTGGGGACATCAGTTGAAAAAAGAGAACAAAAAAAAAAAAGAGAGAGAGAGAAAAAAGAAAACAGGAAAGAAAGGTCAGAGGATGCAGCTTCCAATAACTCACGCAGAGATCTGTGGCAACCCAGCCTGAATATGCCCCAGGCACAGAGAATACCTCGGGATCTGCCCACGTTCCCCTCACAGGAAAAATTCACTCAACACTCAGCTCCCTGCTGTCCCCCACAGCCCACGGCCACCCCCTTGCTGCCTCCAGGGCTCAAGTCAACAGCACAGGCCACGCTCCAGAGCCCCCTCCCACCCGATGAAGCTCAGTCATTTCCCCTTCCTGTCCTCGCCCTCTCCCTGGCAGTTTTCTCCTGAGACCCTCTCTCAATAGATTACACACCTGAACCACTATCTCAGGCCCTGCCTCAGAAAACCCCACCTGAGCTGTGGGACCCCAGGGACCACCCCCACCTCACCCCATCACCACTCACCTCAGCAATGATCTTCTCCAATTCTCGGTTCTCCTTTTCCAACAGCCGGGACTTCTCCTCCTCGTTGTTGTTGGTTGATGACCCTGTCTTCATAGTGTCCTGTGCCTCAGACTGCCATTCCCCTCGGGTGATCAGCCTGCGCATCTGGGGGCGAACATTTGGGGCATGGGGTGCTGAGCAGGAGCTGTCAGCCATTAGCTGAGTGGGTGGAGGGTTGGAGTCAGAATGAAAATGAGAGGGACCAGCTGGGACCCAAACAAGGGAGAAAGAGGGAGGAGGGACAGGGGAGGGCAGAGAAGCGGGGTGTGAGCTGGAGAGGATGGAAGAACACCAGGCTCACCTTGGGCACGAAGAGCACAACCAGAGTGATGTAGGAGGAGAAAACTATGGCGAGAGAGGCAAAGGCAAAGGCCGCATCCTGCTGGCTGGACAGGATCATGGTGACCGGGGCAGTGATGAGGCACAGGACCTGGGGACACAGCGTGTTTGGGGAGCCTCAGCCTAATCTGCAGGCTCAGACAGCAAGCAGGGTTTTCTTTCCGAGAGTCTGAAGACTGGTCCCCGGTGAACTCCCCACTTGAAAGGACTTAAACTGGGGTTCATCCTCCACTCCAGACTGAGAAGAATCCCAAACGAATTATCCCAAACCAGTTCCTGCTCTAGGTCAAGGTAGGGGTCACCTCCCTCAAGGCAGGAACTCCCTTGATCTCTGGACACATCCAGGCTCTCAAAAGTCCCTGGGCCAGCAGGCGGGAAATTTCGCTTGTGAATCAGACCCTACACAGAAGGGTTACTAATAGGCAATTCATTGGGTGGTTGTGTGAAGATAGTGTCGATATTGTGCTTTATCAGCTATAAAGTGCTTTATAGGTCTGAGGCATTAAAAAACGTTTTAAAACTTTCACCCAACTGATCCCAGGCATGATGCCCGATTCTTCCCAGGTCACCGAATCTGAGCTGCAGTCAGCCCACGGCCAACCCAAGTGTCCAGGGAGCTCACCGCCACGTTGTAGATGGCCATGCCCACAGCCCGGTGGTCATTAATCTTCTCAGTGGACACACTCTTGGTCTCATAAGCAAGAAAGATGCCCAGCAGTAGCAGCAGCCCCTTGTATCCATAGAAAATGCCTAGAACGGCAGGAAAATGTCACCTGGGCAACAAGACCTTCGTGCACTCATCCACTCCCCATCCTCTGTGCCCTGACCTGCTACTGCTCCTCCTTATACCTCCACAATGAAAAGGGGACCCCTTCTCCACCCAGCCCCTCTGACTCACACACCCTTCCTGTTTACACCCCCCCCCCCTTTCAAATCCACCCATCCTACCCAGACCTCACCGCTTCCTCCTGAACTAGAACCAAGTCACACAGGAAGACACTGGTCATGAGCAACTGTCCATAAGGCAAAGGCCTGGGTGACACAGCATCTGACCCCCTGACCTTCCCTAGGTGGGAAGACAGCTTACCAGTTTGAGGGTAGTCTGGCACTGTGGTCATCAATGACAGCGATACATCAATGACAGCGATACATCAATGACAGCCAAGGGGGCCTAAACCCAGGTCCTCCAAGCCCCGGTCTTACTGTAGGGAGCTGACCACAGAGAGTGCCAGGCTAGAGATGAGGTGAGACCGCCCCTCTGCTGAGTGCTAGTGCTGCTCATCCCTGCCTTGGGCTCTGAGCTCCTCACAGCAAAACACTAACTGCCCTCCATTCTTGGAAAAGATCAGAGCAGTAATACAGGAGGAGTTGAAACTGACTGACACAAGCTCTCTGACTCTCTTTCCAAAGACCCTTGTCCCTCAATCTGCTGCAGCCTGCCCCCCGGCCCCCATGTCCCACACACCAAGCCACGTATTCATCTTCTTGGAGCTGCAGTGCTCCAGTTGAGGCAGAATAGACACGTCGATATCTTCCTTTGGTTCCTCCTTGGCAAAAGTCTAAGGGAGAATTAGGGCCACAGGAAAGATGGTTACCACCCCCCGCTACCCTCCCCACCTCTGCTAAGTCCCCAACTCCCAGCTCTGCGCCCGCTTTCCTCTGAGACTCAATAATGAGGCCAAGTCCCACTTTAGCTGGAAGCATTTTCTTTAACACCTGGGAAGTGTTTGTTCCTCTACTTTCCATGATGCCTGGATCTTTCCCAGGTCCCCACCCCTTCCTTTTTCCAGATGTGTCCAGAGGCCTCTGATGGGGATCATTCTAGGAATGATGAGGGAAGCTGCTGACAGTAGAAGGCGAGAAGGCTTTACTTCTCGAGGCCACCACAGCCCTGGAGGCCCTGACCACAGAGAGCCCTGCTGGGCCTCCTGACACCCCTGCATCCTCGCAAGCAGTACCTCAATGGTCCGGTGCAAGGGATCCACAATCTGCCAGATAGCGAGAGTCAGGATATCCATGCCCACCAGCAGGCCCACAGTGGCATACAGCTTCCAGGGCTCCAGGGTCTGGGCAAACACAGGAGCACAGGCATGTCGGGACTCTTCTAACCCCTGAGAGCCAAGGAGCTAGGGGCTGAGGGGTCAGCGCAGCTCACCTTTCTCCACTCCTTTTTTTCCTCCTTCTTTGTGAAGACCGTGTGGACCCACCAGATCTTGGTAAACATGGAGCCGTAGCCCAAACTAAAGCCCAAACCCAGGAGCCAGAGGCGGGCCTAGGAGAGGAGAGAGGGCAGGGCAGGTAGGTGGGTCAGTAGGAGTAGCTGGGGCTGTGTCAAGGGTGGGCGGGGCTGCAGAAGTGAACATATGACTATGCAGATGGACTAGGGCTACACCACAAGACGAGGAGGACAGGACGGGCCAGTAGGCAGGCTCCCCCTTTCCACAGATTTCTCCCATTCATTATCTGCTTTTTCACTAGGGTGATCTTGCTAAAACTTCTGGGTTTGAATGACTAAACACCTATGACCATCCGCCAATGTCTACAGGTTGCAGCCTGACTCCAGATGTGGCACAAGAACCGTCACAACAGGGGCTCACCTCACTACCCCACACTCCAGCCAGGCTGAACTGCTCACTCTCCCTGGTCTAATCTCTTCCATGTCTTTGCTGAACACGCGGTGTAATACTTCAATACTCCAATGCCACATCTTTTTTTTGAAGTATGCCAACTATTCTGAGGGGGAGCTGCTTCCTCTTTGCTCCCACATCACTTTGCACTGAGACTTCTCATATTGCACTACATTTAATTATGTGCTTCTCCCACTGCATTCTGGTCTCACTGGGGACAGATAGTCTCTGATGAAATGTCTGTGCATGTGTGTACAAATATCATTTGCATAGATGCATGATCGGGACAGACCCAGCACCCAAGAAAGAGGAGTAAAGATGGGCAAGAGGAAATGGAGGAAACTCCCACCAGCTGAACACAACAGAGAACCACACAATATCACAATCTGATGCCATCTTTCCCCATAGCTCCAGAACCTTCCATGCACCAAGAGTTCTGCAGTGTTACCATGGTCCTCCCCACAATGTTACCATGGTCCCTCCCCCCAACTCTCCCAGCTGTTAGTTCAGATCTCTGCCTCCAGTCTTCTAAACCCTGACTCAGGCTCCCACGGGAAGTCCACAGTTCTTGTTCTCAGCCCCCACCCACACACAAGCCATTGTTCAGGGCTCTTTGTGCAGACCCCCTTCCTCGGCCTTCAATATCTCCCTCCTCTTCTCTGCAAGGCATGCCATGGCAACCTTGGAACTGAAACAAGTCCAGAGGCACAGAAAAAAGGGATGAGGCAGACAGAGGCCAGAGGGGTGAGAGGAGAGATGAGAAGGAAAAGCAAGGAACCATCCATCACAGAGGGAGCTGCTGAGCCGGCAGGAGGGGACCCGCCCACCCTCTCCTCACCTGACAGACGAAGGGGAACTGGTTTCTCCCGATGTGGTGGCCGTCCAGTCCGAGGGGGAAGACAGCAGCCAGAGCCAGTGAGCAGCCCACAGCAGTCAGGTTGTTCAGGTTGGGCTGCGAGTTCTGGATGTAACTAGGGCAGGGGCAGGCGGAGGGCAGAGGGAGAAGAGCAGAATTACCCTCTCCCCCAGAGAGGTCCAGCTCTCCGAAGGCCACACAACAGCGTGACCCGGCCTCAGGGTCAAGGGAAGACAAGCTTGGAGCAGGCAGCAGCCACGAGAGACAAAGCCAGCTGGGCCACAGGGCTGGAGATAGGGCCACAGCCTGGAGATGGGGCCAGAGGCCTGGAGATGGGCTCGGAGCCGGAGCTGCTGTCCAGAGTTCTGCACTGCTACCCAGTCCCGCAGGCTTTCCACTTTTCAGTTAGCTGCTCTGGAGCAGGGAGGAGAGTTATATCTGGTTCTCCCCCCATCACTCTCAGTGGTCACTGGGAAAACAGGAAGCCAGAGTGAAAACCTCTGACCCCAAGAGTTATGCAGGTTTTATTTTAACACCCTCCAAGGGGCATATAGTTATCTTGGGGAGGCAGCCAGACAAGGAAAATGTCAGAAGAGAAACTTACCGGACATGGGAGTTGTAGATGTTAAAGGACAGACAGACAACAGCTAGGACAATGCCCAGGCTGGAGAGAACCGAGACGGAGATAAAGAGTTTCTGTGACAGGAAACGGAACGTCTTGATGACCATGGTCTGGTCAGCTGGGGGAGACCCTCCTGCATGGCACAGGGGCGGGTGAGGGTAGGAGAGGAAGGAGCACAAAGGAAGGAAGACGGGACAGGAGAAAGGGGCAGAAAGACAGACACTCGTGTCTTTGGCTCTGAGGATGTGAGACCCTAAGTGCCCCATAGGGCGTGTGCAGGTGGAACACACGTTGAGCAGAAATAGGGTGAGGAAATGGAGCTAGAGGACGTTCAGGCTGAGGTTTATCACCAAAGTTTAAAGTCTTTTTGTTTTTTGCAATTGTTTGTCTTTCTGTTTCTCTCCTTTTACAGCAAAGGAAAATGGCAGGGGAAAGAATGGGTAACTGAGAAATAATATTATGAGTTCTCAGAACTCAAATCCAAAGTGCAAAAGACAGCTGTAAAATCATAAAGCTAAAAAGCTTCAAAGTGTCTAGTCTGGCCTCCTAACCCTGAGAAAAAACTAATCTGTGATTTTAACCTGGCAGGATGATAGTCCTAAAGGTATTTTCCAATTATTATTAAGGGTAAGCTCAAATTTCTCAGAGTTGACAAAAAAAAAAAACCCACTAATTCCAATCACTCGATTATATATATAAAAAAAAAAGTGTAATTTAGGCCATGCAGCATTTATAGCAGTACAGAACACCGTCCTAAATTCAAATTATAAAAAAATTTCATAACTCCAGCTGTGTCAGGAATGACTCGACTTTAGTGGAGCAGGGCAGATGGCAGCTCCAGTCATAGCTGTGTCCCTCCATCCTTAAGATACCCAGCCTTTATCAGTTGATCTTCTTTTTGCCCACCTTCCATATTTCTTCATTTCCTATTATTTAGCCCACCAAGTACACAAAGAACAACCACGTACTTTTTCTCTCTTAAAAGTGCATGCTAGCAGACAGTCATATGAGGTTTTACATCCCCTCCTATGGCTATGCTACTGCTTTCCTGACTGAGATGAAGAGGCAAATCTAGGCTAAACACAGCCAGCTCATTACATCGAAGCATGAGCAAAGCTAGAAAACCCAAACAGACTTTCCATTTCCCACCCCTGCCCACCCTGTCTCTAATCCCCAATTACCCCAGAATTGCACTATTTTTAATAGCGATTGCCACCAGCCACTTATTCCCTTTGCAAACACTAATGTCCCCTGTCCATGCCTTGGAGATTTTATTTCCTTTCTCTTAACCAGCCTTTGGTGCATTTCAACCTACTGGCCCCTACCAACCCGCCCTCATTAAACACATGACGACCCTTTTCCTTGACTGCAGAGAGAGGTTGAAGGAAAATAGAAATGAGACCCACTTACCAATCCATTTATCTGTTTTGGACCAGGAAAGATCATCCTTGGTGCTGTCATAGTAGCCAATCTTCTTGTAGCTGCCACCTAAGCAGGTGACAACAGAAGTGACTACAGGTAGGTGAAGAGCCCATCAAACTTCCGGCTTCCCCCGAGTAGTCGTCCAGGGTTCAACCTGATTTTTCCTTCAACCTGAGCCCCTGAAGAATACTTGGAAGGCCCTCAGGGGTCACTTGAATCCATACTCTGACTTAAAAGCAATATAAGGTGGACCCAAGGCAATGAAAATATGAAGAATATTTTATAGGTTTAAAGCCCTTCAGTGAAGAGGCTCCATAGTACGTCCAACACCCATTGCACAGTCTCACACCTCTCTTGGCAAGATGACTCTCACTTTGAATCTGGCTTCTGAAGCTTTAAACACATTTCTACTTATTCTCCCTCTCATGATAGACAGAATCACAGGCTCTCTTTTCCCAGCGGCTTTCATTTTAATTTTAGAAATTTCTCTTCTGTTGGCTTGGGTTCTAATTCCTTAGACAAGTTGCAGCTGCCTCTTCAACAGCCACAAAGTAAAATTCAATCACTCCTAAAGTTTCTGTTCCAAAACTGTCCCAGTTACCATAACTTTTCCTTCAAAAGCCAACTCATGTCCCTTTCACCGTGGCTGAAGTCCATTCCCTCTTGTCCTGGACACAAAGAAGATCTGAACGGATGTGGGAGGTGGGGAGACGGAAAGAAAGAAGCTTTTCACAAGAGGCCAAAAAAATGGCTCTTGGCCATGCTATAAGAGCCTGAGAGTGAAGTAGAATTGAAAAATTAATTCATAGAAATTTTACAAATCCTTAAGTTTGCTAAATTATAAGAAAATACAGTCTAGAAAAGCCAAGCTATACGTATCACCAAAAAATTATCAATGATTGTTTACACAGCAAGGATATGCAATGGAGTCCCTTTAAAAATAGCAGGTTTCCTAGACTCCACTTTCCTTGAGTCCATGAGTCTGCAACTGACAAGTTATACCAAGCCACTAGGGGAAATTTCTGAAATTAAAATGCAAGCCACCAGGCAAAAAGAGTGACTGTTTTCAGTGTGCTTTTCAAGAACACAACCGTTGCAACTTTAAAAACCCACCCAGCAGCTCTCTGCCTGTATCTATGCAGGTGTCTCGTTTTCCCTTTCTCTTTTTCCTAATCAATTGGCCCTTGTAAAATGTTAAAAAGAAAGAAAGAAAACCCGCCCACATGATTATTTAAAAGCTTGATGAATACAGTTTATAGAGAAGGGCATGAGGCGGGAGACACTGAGGCAATCCTGGCTGGCGCTCTTCTCCCAGAAGGTCCCACCCCCCCTCACCCCCATCACCTCACACCCCTGTGCTCACCCTGGAGCTGCTCGATCAGTGTCCACGCCATCCGGGAGCCGCTAGCATCAAACACCACATGGCCCTTAGGGAGAGGAAGATGTGGAGAAAAGCAAAGGAGATAAAAAGCGAGAGTGAAAAGGAACATCAGGGACTCTTTGAATCCTTATGTTTTTGATGTAATTGAGCTTCTGAATGAATTCTATTTATGGCTTTGCTTGCATATAGGACATACCCCAGATGTCCATACCCTAGATTTCAGAAACATTCTTCTGAAAAGCTGCATCACCCATGAGATTTGAATGGGAAAAATTCTCCAGAGAGAGCATCAGGAGACCTGGCTTCTGGCTGCGTGACCTGGGCAAGTCACCAAATCCCTCAAGACACTACTTTTCCCTTCTGAAAGGAATAGGAGTTGATCTTTCATTCTATTTCCTCTTAAAATCCTATGATATTCATCTGACTCAAAAATGTCTACAGTGAAAAGAAAGGACAGGAGAGGGCTGAAAGAAATGAAATATACCATTTTCCCCTTCTGATCTTTTATGGGGCTGTCTGGCTTACAGGTCCCTACTTCCTTGATCTGAGGGCAATTATTAAAGAGGTAACTGAGAGATGGAATGCTTGTTTCCAAAAGAAGAAAGGGTCTCTCTCTCGATGGGAGAGCAGGGGAGTGTGAAGAAAGTTGCTGTAACTCACGGAGACGCCCTCAAAGGACGAGGAGTTCATTGCCCTGTATATCTGGTCAGTGATGGTCTGGTTGTTGTAATTGAAGTCTTCCAGGCGCACGCCTGAATGGCCACCCCCTCCAGATGTCTTGTTCAGAGCCAATGCCAAGGCCCAGATGGCATCATAGGCCAGCGGTGCCTCCTGGAAGCCCCCTGTTTCCTCAGGGTGTCTTTTTAGTCGTTTGGTCAGCTTCTCCACAAACTCCTGTGATGTCTACAGAAGAGAGAAAAGGAGGGAAAGATTGGAGTGGTTGTGCGGAGGGGAGAGGCACACTGAATTCTGACTCCAACACTTCAGCTTGAACAGCTGGTTCATGTTTGTGTTGAGCATACATACGTTCAATATCTTCATTCCCATGTCTTAGATAGAAAACTACTAGACTACAGCAGGGATTAGCTGCATCCACCGGTCTTAATGAGTACAACAGCTAGCTCAGCACTATAAATAGGGAAGTTTAATGAATATTCAGCATAAAAAATGACAATGGATAGAAATTAGAGAGAGCACAAGAATCACAGCTATTTCAATGAAGAATCGCTACACTGATGCCCTCTCATCTTCAGACTTCACCAGAGCTGACGCAAGACCTAACAGCGCCTCCACAGCTGAAAGATCTTGAAAAGGTGCGACATAACCTTCCTCATTCTGCTTGACAACCAGGAAGACTTTTAGTACGTCTTGCCAACCTTGTGTTTTTTCAGTTCACTGTCTCTCAGAGGGCTTTCAGAAGACTGAGGACTGCAGAAATACCCTTCGCACTTTTGAAATCCATTATTCAATCCCTCCACAAACCCTTTCTAACCCTCAGTCTTCTTTTTTCAAAAAAGCTAAAATGTACGACAGTTCCTTTAACTTCATCATGAAATAGGTTCATGATGGTTCATATAGGTTATATAGGTTCATATAGGTTAATTTCTATACCTGGTAATAAATTCATTTGGCTAAATAACTGTGGGTATATTGCTTCAGTTTTGGAAATGTCTCCCATATAATGGAAATGCATAAGGAGTAAATCACATCTGGCCCCCCAGAAACCATCAAACTCAATGACCATCTCTTGGCAAGGCACAAGTAACACACAGGGGCACTGCACATCTGCTTAGATTTGGGATGTATTAATATGCACACACTCTAGTGAAGGAATGAATAAGTGGATAAAGAATAAATGATTATCTTTATTTCCCTCATCCTGCCAGCTTTTCTTTCTATTCAACTTTCTGGAGACAGAGTGGGAGAGTGAAAAATGCAAAGGACATAGGCAGTGTGGTACAGTGGGAACAACCTGGGCATTGAGGCAGACAGGCCTGGGCTCTCTCCAGACCAAGTTCCTCTCTTTATCCTCAGTATCCAGCACTGGGCCCAGCCCATAATGTATAAACCACAAATTTCCATTGGATTAGGGCAGTGAAATACTCTGAAGAATACTATAATGGTGAATGCATGTCATCACACATGTGTTCGAATTCATAGAACGTATAACAAGAGTGAGCCCTCATACTATGGAGTGAGTCCTCAACTATGAGTGAGTCCTCAACTATGGATTGTGGATGATAAGTGTATGTTCATCAATTGTAATCGCTCTGGTGGGGGATGAATGGCACATTTTGTTTCATGCACATTTTGGGGTAGGGTCATATGGACAATCATTATACCTTCCTCTTAAGTTTGCTGTGAACCTAAAACCATTATAACAGATTAAGTTTTTAAAAAGTAATGTCCGGGTCAACGACAGGTGACTAGATTAGGAAGATGTGATACATGTACACAGAATAATATTCAGCTATAAAAAAAAAAGGTAAATTCTTGCCATTTGTGACAGTGAATAGAACTACAAGACTGTGCTAAGTGAAATAAGCCAGCAGGAAAAAGACAAATACTGGATGATTTCACTCAAATGTGGAATGTAACAAAACAAAACAAAAGAAATGACAAACCCTAGAAATACAATGACAGAACTGAGGTTAATAAAGAAGGAGAGTGGGGATGGGCTCAAGGCAGGGAAGGGACCCAATGGCATATGATAAAGGAATATGGGTGCTGGGATAGTGCGTGGGGTATGGGGTAATGCATATCTAAGGAGAGGTGAACCTATTCCTCTGAATCATGCAGAGTACTAAAAACCAAAGTTACCTCAGTAATATTTTTAAAAAACAATATCCATTGGATGTATTAATAGATAAATGGATTCCACCTCTAGTTCATCTACATACTGCTACATAATCTCTAACAAATTAAACCTGATTACTTGGTCACTCAGCTTTAAAATGGAAATAATACTTACTACCTTAGAGTTAGTATGAAGATGAAATAACATATAAAATGCTAGCTACAAAATAAGTTACATTTTCTCTTTGTAAATATGTCTCTCTCTGTAACTGATACTAAAATTTGTAATTGCAGCTCAGCATTTGAAATCCTGTATCTCCAACTATTTCTAAGGCATTTATGACTATACGAAAAACAATCTCAAGTTCAAAATATCTAACATAAAACTCAATCTTTCTTTACTCTCAATACTCCCCAGTACATGGGACTGAAATCTTGGAATCACCTTAGCTTCTCAAATCAAACAGAATTCTTCTTAATTCTATTACTGAAATGTTTGTTAATATCATCCCTTCCTACACAGAATAATGTTAGTAATAATAATATTAACACTTAATAACAAAAATATCTAACATTTATATTGTCCTTACTGTATGTCAGGTACTTTTCTAAGGTACATATGTCAATTAATTTATCCTTAAATAATCCAATAGAGTAGATACTATTATCATGGCATTCTAGAGATAAGGAAATTGAGGCACAGAAAAGTCTAATTTGCCTTTAGTTACATTGCTAATGCATGGAAGATTCAAACCCAGACAAAGTCCGTACTCTTCCCCACTACCCTACACCGCCTCTGTAAACTGGAAAGCCTCTCTCTCTCTAAGAGCACCTGCTATGGAGAGAGCAGCTAGGGTAAGAATTTCTGAGTAGGCTTTCAACCTCAAGTCTATCTGGCCTTCAGTTCAAAGTAAACACTGCTTGGGGCTCCCTGGTGACACAACAGGTTAAGCACAGCACTGTGAAGCCTCTGCAGCATGAGTTCAATCCCCAGCCAGCCAGGGAGTTACACACATGGCACAGCAGACCTCTCCTGTCTTGCCCGCTGCTCCCCTCAGCAGTGTATTTCAGTCAGTCTGTTCTGTTCCCCACTCTGTATCTGGTGAATCCTCTCACCCTCTGCACCTCTGGCCTATACCCCTATCTTATATGCATAAATAAATAAATCTTAAAAAAAAAGTGAATACTGCTTCAGGAAGTCACCCATATGGAAAGGGAGTCACTTGTTCTGCATAACACTGTCCCCTGCCTAGACCCTTAAGCTCTCTGCTGGCTCCAGGTCACTACAATCTTGGCCACTGGAGAAACCACTGCACCCCCAAATCAAGATACAAAAAAACTTCCCCCTGGGTCACCAAAGATATGGTTGTAAATTTTCAAATGCAAATGTTACCAGGCAGTTAAGAAAAACTGGACAAAAATTTCACAACCTATAAAAATTAGTGAAGTAACCAAGTATAAAGTTATGATCCTATTTTTTAACAGCCCTGTCTGGTTGTCTCTATGTGTGGCAAAGACACTCAAACAGTGATCTAAAATGTACATCCAAGGGAACTTTCGGCGTTATACCAGAATTCACTCACATTCTTATCCCCAGGTATGCCACCCCCACCTTCTCCTCTAGTCCAGAGCTGTAACATTTCTCCAAAACTACTCTAACCTACTCTCTCATCTCTAACTCTTAAAGATGCTTTCTATACCAGGGTTTCTCGATCTGGGTACTATTGGCATTGGGAGCAGGATAATTTTTTGTTGCCGTGCATTTGTAGGATGTTTAGAAGCACTCCTGGCCTCTATCCATTAGACATCAGGAGCATCTATCCCTCCTGCTACCCATGGTTGTGACAGCCAAAATTGACCCCAGACATTACAACCTCTATTTGAAAACCTTCAATAACTAATAGTCCTCAAAATGTGGTCCTCAGACCACAGTATCAATATTCCCAGGGAACTTCATAGAAACGTAAATTCTGAGGCCTAGTCCCATTCCTACCAAATCAGGGGAAGAACCCAGTAATCTGTGTACTAATTAACCTTTCCAGTAAGTTCTAATAGAAGCGAAAGTTTCAGAACTGCTGAGTAAATGTAAGGTCATCCATGCAGATTAAAGACAACTCTGATCTCTTCTAAATCTCCACAGCTCTGGGCCCTCAGTCCAACCCCTCATGTCTGACCCACTTCTCTGGCCCTATCTAAATCATCTATAATCTCTTCCCTAGTCAGTTGTGAAAGCTGCTTCTATTCTCTGAAAAACCGTGGCTGCTTCACCTGATGTATTAATCAACCAAGCAGCCTAGTGATAACTCCAGACCTTAAAGGCAGGCATCATCATTCTCTAGAGACCAAGTGTCAAAAAATTCCTCCAACTATCCTGCTCCAAATCTCTGATGACCTTTTATACCTCCAACCAAACCCCTGCCTCTTGTCAGGGGCTCTGTTAGCTTCTGGCTATTGGGCAGAAGTCCCAAGGGCCAGGACCAGGACTCAGCAGCAACAAGCCATTCCAGCCTCATACCAGCTCCTCTATTTCTCCAGGTTCTTGGGAATGTTCACCTTTCAGGTGCTCTACAAGGACATGACCATCCAGAATTTTCCCACCACATTTTTCAACCAAGATACCTTAAACACAGGGTCCCTTAAGATGTCCCAGGACAGAGTCCATGTTCAGAACCTACATGACAACAGACACTTTCATCACAACCTACTAAATCTTCTCTCCTTTGCTCAAAAACTGCCACGGTCTAAAAATAGTGTTAGCCAATAGGTGTACAAACTTTTCAGTCAGACTTCATGGTTGGAGAAGAATGGTTTGGAGTTAGAGTCAGCTATGATTCAGTTCCAGCTTGAATGCAAGGCCTGGGACAAGTCTCCATTTCCTGATTCATAAAGTGAAAATGACAAATCTACTTCAGAGCAATGCTGTGAAGATCACTGAAAGCATACACCTAAGCTGCTAGTTTATGACATAAAAGCAAGCTATCTTTTAAAATAAGATAATCAGGGGTTTTACAACCATTAACTCTCCCTCAGCATGCTCTCCAAAGCAAGTATTTGATACCTGGGGCTACCCTGAGCATAAAAGGCAGACACACAGGCTGCCTTACCAAGTTCACCCAAGATTCTTGTACTCCTCAAAAGATACTGCTGAGCAAAAAAAGGAGCCCCCCACCAAGCTCCATGCCCTACTCATTCATACCCCTTACCTGCAGGGCTACCCCAGTCTCCCCAAATCAGAGAAGGTGTCTTTCAGCTTAGGTCTGTCACTAACTAGCTCTCCAGTGCTAACCAATTTCAAAAGTCCATTTTACATCTAAAAGTCTAAAAGAGAATCATTTTAAAAATCATCAGCAGACAAGCTAATTGAAGATCACTCAGGAGTGAATATTAAGCAACTCTAAAGTACTCTGAAGTCACCAAGAAAACAAAATGCATCTCTGCCCACGAACAGCGTTTCTGTAAAGGTGTGCTTGCACACGCAGCATCTGTCTGATCATTAAAGCCTCTCCCTCATTTGACTCCTTGCCAGCTGCTCCTTGTTTCCATGGCAACAGCCTTTCCACTCATCAGGAACTGACTAAAGATACCACTTTCATTTCTTTCTCTTTCCTGCCCAAGGAAGTCACAGCAGAGGTGGAATTCACAGGAAACAATGCAAGCAAGCGCAAGGTGGGCAGAAACCCCTTCTCTTCCTGGACCTCCAAACTCCACGCCTGCTCCCCTCCCCGTGAGGCCCACTTCATCCTCTGCACCTGCCCGGACACCAGCCTCTACGTGTCCACACTCTCACCATGTTGGAAATGCTGCGTGTGTTGGCAGGGTTCAGCATGACAATCTCAGTGGTGATGTGGCCCTCCACCGCCTCAGTCATCTCGTCCACCGTGCAGTTGATGGACGGGTCATAGATCTTGAACCAGTTGTCAGCATACCACCCAATGAGGAACCAGACGTACTTCTTCCCGAAGAGACGCTCCTTGTACACCTGCGTGCAAAGGAAAACAGCTGGGTCTTTGTCTTCTTTTTTTGTCTTATCTGGCCTGACACTATACAGCCTCATGGGAATCAGGTAAGAGCAGAGAATTACAAAAAAAATTCTACAAATCTTAGGGGTAATAGGAGAGGCTCAACTACTTCTCCTTCTAAGTCCCTCCCTTTCTAAGTGTCTATTTCTGAGTGGACATTTCCGGTCAGCAAAGAAAGATGGAATTCATGAGGGCTCCTCGGGAAATATAAACTGGCAGGAAAATGAGGTCTGGATAAAGTGTCACGTGTGCAAGCAGCAAGAGATGGAGCGAGAGCCGGCAGGCAGGGTCAAAATATTAACCATCCCCCAGATCACTTGCTCTCTACTTGAGCAGGGATTGGGGAGGAGCTCCCTCGAGACTCCCAAGGGAAAGAGCCCCCCCCCCCCAGTCCCCTCCCTCTTCAGACTCCAACTCCACCTCACAAAAAACTTTCCGGGCTTCCGTCTCATAGAAAAGTCCCACGATGATTCGGGCATCCTGGCGCTACAGAATGGAGAGAAAGAGAGGTCCTGAGGGACACCTGGAAACACCGAAGGAGCTAAGCAAAGCACTTTCATGGCTTTGATTTCCTGTCCCAAAGTGCTTAGTGCGGGGTTCTGTTCACTGGGTTGTGGATAAATGGCAACTGCAAAAGGAAGCTAAACTTCCCCAGGAGATGCTACTGCCTCAGACTCGATGTGATGTGACATGATAGAGGTGTTAGCTAATGTTGTTGTGCTACCACACTATGATATATAAATGTATCACATCAACACATATGACTAGACTTGCACCATGTTCTAGGTCAATTATACTTCAATACAAACAAAAAAACAAAAACCCAGCCTGCCCACACCTGGTCCTTCTCTCCGACCCACCACTGGCCCCAGCCCGGCCCCTCTATAGGCTGAGCCCATGACTCCCGGCCATCCCACCTTAAGGTTTTTGACAGGCACAGCTGGATCTGAGAAGAAACTCTGCCGGAAAGTAATCTCAATCCCGGCCTCCTTCACTCGCTCCTCCAGGTCATCCAGAGTCTTGGGTAGGGATGAGAAACAGAAAAAACATGGGGCAAAGACAAAGCTGTTACCTGTTGGTTGCATACTCAGAGCAAAAGGAGCAACAGTTCTGAACCTTCCTTCACAGCTTCCGTGCCCAGGGAGGGCAGAGCTCAAAGGAAAGCATGTGGACTCTTGTGATGTGCTTCTAAGTGGGAAGTGCATGGTGAGTCCCTCTTGAGGATCTGTGTCAAGGGAAGTCACCTCGTTCACCCCACTCCTACCAGAGAGCAGAAGTGGGGGAAAGAAAAACAGAGGAGAAAAGGAGGCAGGGTTGGAAAAGACAGGATGATGTCAACCTCAAGAGGCAAGTGAGAGACAAAAGGGCCAGGGTGGGGGGGGCCTGAAGCACCGAGAGAGTGGGGGGAAGACGAAGAAGCACACTGCAGAGAGAGGATGCAAACAGAGTAAGAGAGAGAACAGTGTCTTCAGGAGCAGGGTGCTCATGTCCTCCCTGCCTCCTTCCATCTCCCTCTTCCCATCTCCCTTTTCCCTTCCACTTCTTGCTGGTTGCATTTCTGAGTCAACCACCAGATCATCCTTGCACCAAGTGTCTGTCTGTCTCTCCTCTCCCCTTCTTACTCCTTTCCCCCTTTCTCTCCCCCTCTCTGTCCCTGTAGCCAGCTCTATTGCTCCATTCCCTCTGTTCCCATTTGCACATACACACACCAACCCCTTGAGTGCCTCTGGGAGATGCTACCTTCCTGCTTTCCTATCCCATAATCTCTCCAAATTTCATTTCAACTTTGGAATGAACCTACTTTAATATATCTGGGTCATCTGGGGCATATCTGACTGGGAAACAGAGCATCAAAGACGGAAAAATAATTCGAAACCCAAAAGTTGGAGAGAATTCGGAAAAGTCAACTCATTCATTTCTCTGACTACAAAAAGGGCATGCCCTTAACTCATGTTCTCTTTAAACAAAGAATCAAGATCTTCCCCTCGAAATGACCTGGGTCACTGGGATTTGGGGACATCCCCTTTAACCCTTCACCCGATCCTCACCGAAGTGAAGACCTCAGTGGTCTGCTGGATGGTGGCGATCTTCTTCCAACCCCACTTTTCAAAGAGCTTCACACGGGTAGGATTGTGCAGTGTGGCTGATGGATGAGTTCGAAAGAATGTAGGAAAACGTTGCCGGTTTGACAGAGCGGGCGAGCTGGAGCCATAGGAAAGCTACGAGGGACAGGGAGGAGGCACAGCGCATGTTCATCACAGACATAAACCACTGAGAGCTTCTCTGACCCTTCTCCCCTCTGGGTTCAGTCTCCCACTCTCTCCCAGCCCTACTTCTGCTCTAGGAAAGGAAAAGAGGCTCTCAAAGGCCCACACAGGCCCTCACAATAGGAGGGCTCTGCACTGATCTAGCTCCAGCTACTTGTGAAGGTCGGCTGCAGCGCTCAGGCCGCTGTTGCTAGGAGGCCCAGGTTTGCAAAGGACCTGGCATCCTGGCAGCCAGTCCTCCGCAATCCTCACAAACCAAACCCGCGATACACCCCCTCTTTAGCACAGCCCCACCTTCTTTGGTACAGTCCTTTAGTACAGACCCCCATGGGCTGCTTACCACGATGAGGTTCCACATTCTGGCGGCCTCGGCCACAAGCGTGGAGACAGAGCTGCAGCCGGGCATGAGGATGATCTTGATGGGGTCATTGTAGAGCAGCTCGTACAGGTACTTGGTGGCTTGGCCAGGGTCACACTAAATAGGGGGATAGGGAGGTGACAGCAGGGTCTCCTATACTCCTCTCCCTGCAACTCTCTTTTTTTCCTCCAATGACCCATCTCTCTACTGAAGCCCTTTTGTCTTGATTTCCTCTGTCTCCTCCTTCCTGACATCTCTTCTTGCCAAGTCTCCTGTTTCTCCTGGTCCCTTAAACACCCTTCTGTGCCTTCCACCTGGAGACTTACCCACGCACTCTCCTGCACACCCCTCCCTCAGTATGAATGCCTGTAAGCTCTCCCACCTCTCAGTTCGTCCTCAGACATCCCCTAGCCCAACTTCCCTCTATCACCCCTGACTCTTACCCCAGGTTTCTATGCTCCAAATAGCTGTGAGTAGAAAAAAAGGCAGGAATATGAATAAACCCTTCCCAAGATCCCAGACAGCCTCCCCAAAGATACGAAAATTTCTCCCTCGCCTCTGCAAACTCCCTCTCCACACCTTGCAATTTTTTCTCCCTCTTCTCTTTTTAGGGCTAGTGATAAATAAACAAGAGGGAGCAGAAACAAGACCACTGGGGGGCGGCTGGCACTGTGCAAGCTCCTGCTGGGTCCTTAGATCTGAAGGGTCCATTAGGGAAAAAGACACTCAGGAGTGGAAGGGGGAAGAGATGAGATGCAGAAAGAATTAGGGAGAATAAACAGAATGCGATTCTCAAAAGCCAAAAGCTTTTAGGGGTGCTTGAAAGAGAGGCACAGAGTCCTGGAAAGTAAACAACACAGAAAGCTACAGAGAAAAGGATTGAAGGGAGGAGGGGAAGTGGGGGAGGAAGAGCCAGCCGGGTCTCCCACTGCCTGTTCCCCTCCTGCTGAAATATGACATTTCAGAAGCTGCTGGAGCCTAAAGGAAGTAGAGAAGAAATGGAAGCCAGTGGGGAGCCAGGGCAGAGGCGACACAGACCAGGGCAGAGGCAGACTGAAGGGGGTGAAATGGGGAGGGCAAGTGGCCAGCAAATAAAGAAGCCTCCCCTAGAGCGTGCTCTAGTGCTCGCTTCCCACTGAGGCCTGACATTTGGGACACTGTGGGAAGTTGGAGAAGGGGGAGCCGGGGAGGCTGCCTGAGTCTGATGAACACGCACCCAGAACTCTCTGGTGCCCACCCACCCCCACCCCCTGCTAAGGGCAGCACTGAAATTCTGTTTGGTGCTGTTTTTTTGAAGGTTCTTCATGCTTCCACCTGGGCATCTCTGTTTATCTCTACCATTCTCAAGCCCCACCTCCCTGGCCTGGCCCAGCATCTATTACACCAGGTCTACCCCCAGCTTCTCCCAAGACCCCTCAGTGCCCCCCTTCTTGTGTGAAGAAAAGCTTGATAGGAGCAATGAGGACATACGAGATTCTATAAGACATATACATCTAGGCAAGCCATGCTCTCCAAAGTCTCTTTTGTTTCCTCACTCCCCCTCTACCCTTCCTTCCATCCCAGCCCCCTTCCACACCCCAGACATCACTGCAGATTCCCCCCCATGGGATTTTCACCCCCTTCCCAATAGAGTCCTCTTTTCTCCTCCCTCTCCTCTGCTCTGAAAGGATCTGGATTTGCAGGCAGGAAACAACACATTCCAGTTGACACATTCCAATTTGTCTGCCTTTCCATCTCCCCCTTGCTGCCTTTGCTATTTTCTCTCCATCTCTTTTCTCTCAGGTCCCCCCATCTGCTCCATGACACCTCTAGGGAATCACCTGTCATGGTGGATAATTTTGAGCTCACACACAGGGCTCTGCTGGCTCCCTCTGATCCCAATCAAAACACCTGCACCTATCCCTCCCTGTCTCTCTCCCCATTACTTCCACACGCCATAACCTGTTACCCCTCTTACTCTCCTGAGCTTGACTGCTCGATCAGATCTGACCCTCTATTTCTTCCTATTTCTCCCACCTGAATTCTTCATTCTTTTCCTGTATCCTGCTGCTCTTCCCATGGGCATCAGCTACACGGGCATCCACCCGGGCACGGTTTTTATTGGTAAAATCCAGATACGTGGGACTCATCCCTGACCAAGGAGTTAGAATCTGTCTTAACAAACTCCTCTGGTAATTCTTGAATACACTGAAGTTTAAGAATTTCTGTAGAAGTGTCAGAAGGGACTTGAAGTTCCTCTCCAAGTTCCTAGCAGTCCTTGTGCTCTATTCTCCCCAAGCACCCTTCTTTCAATTCAACTTCTGCCCCCAACTCCCTCACATTCCTATTTCTAGGTGTCGACTGTTATTCTAAAGAATAAATATAAATCCTCACTCTAGATGTAAGATCACCAAGCCCTCACCTCTGTACTCTCTTTCACTCGCCCCTAATCCCTTAAGTCTCAGTCAGAGACTTCCACTTGTCAGAGAAGATAAATTTGAGGCCCCAAATCTCCTTCCTTCCCTGTCCCACATCTTTCCTCGTGTTCCCAATTATTCAAATAGGGGAGAAGAATCTTATTCTACTCTACCACCTCTACTACCATCCTCTACTACCCCTGGGCCCAAATTTTCTTACCTTCTCCTTCTCCCTCTTCCTACCTCCCTAACCCTATACCCATTTCCCCTCCCCCATGTGAGAGGCACAATGCTTCAGAGGACCCATTTCCACATGTTACCCAAGGATCTCTCATCATGCACACAAATCTGGGGTCCCCTTCCCACCGCCATTCATTCCAGTTTCCTTTCTCATCCTTATATCCTGACTCCTCTCCCTCCCCCTGCTCTTGTGGGGGAGGGGGAGGGGATGCTCCAGTGTGAGCCTCTAATCCAGTTCATTTTCCCAGTGCCTCTGCCCATGCCTTGGCCACTAACCCTCCCAACCACAACATAACATGTACCGTGCATCCCACAGTCCACGAATTCTCAACAGGGCTGGGGATGGAGAAATGAAGGGTCAGGTAGGACTCACAGTTACCTAGTTATTTGTTGTGATAAACTAGACCACTTAAGTCCCTCAAAATTTTCTTCATTCTGTCCCTATTCCTTCCAGCTTCAACCTGCTGCCAAGATTTGCCTTGTTACATGGTAAATGTAAACCCCTGATCCAGTCCCCACCTCTGACATTCCCTCCATCCCCCAACTCTTCCCAGGGTTAGTTTACTCCTTGGAGGATCAGGATCAGCGGGTACCCTAAACCCACCACCAGTGTCCCAACCCCCACCCCACCTCCACTTCCATGGGTCTCAGGAGCACTAGGATCTGCCTTAAAGACCGACCAACCATCTGGAACCCCAGAGACCCTCACGTTGAACAAGGGAGACCCTCATCTTGAACCTCCAGCCCCAGCAAAGCTCCCCAGGCTCCTACACCCCAGTCCATCCCCTGCTAGTCACACATGGGAGGGGTCCAACTAGCAATCTTAGAAGCAACTCTGAGGCGCAAGCAGCTGGCCCCCTGCCCCCCAAGTCCCCACCTCCCACCCACTCCCAAGTCCCGGGCTACCTTGCTGTCGTGGTGGATGAGCTTGAGCTCGTAGTCGGGCAGGATGTCCCTGCGGCTATTCACGTCCTCCAGCGCCATCTCCACCGCGGGCTGGCAGGCCTGGCCCCCTGGCCAGCCCCCGCTCATTGGAAACAGCGCCCCGATGTACACTGCGCGCCGTTCTGAGGAGGGGTGCGGGGGGACCCGCGGGTGAGGCCGCGGGAGATGAGGGGAGTGGGAGGCCCACACCGAGGCCACCCCCGCCGCCATCACCACCAGGAGCGGCAGCGGCCACCCCACCGGGGCCGAGGGGGCCGCCGGACCCATGGCAGGGGGCGGGGGTAGCTGCTTGGGGAGGAGCAGTAGCTCAGGGGGGACACTTTTCCTGGGGAGGGCTGCTGAGGGGGTGTCGGGGAGACGCCTCCATCCCTGGTTTTGTGGAGAGGGGGAGGCTAGGGCCGGGGAGGCAGGCAAGGCTGGGGTTGGCTTCCTACGGCCCCCTAGGCTCCGGCTCCGGCCACCGCGGACTCTCCTCGCGGACTGACCGACCGACCGAGGGGAGGAGGGAGAGGAGGCTGGGGGGGGGCTCTGACGTCACGGGCGGCAACGGGAGGGGCGGCAGGAGTTGGGGAGGGAGAAGGGGGCGGGATGGCGGCGAGCGGCGCTGTGGGAACCGGAGGGGAGAGGAAGAGAGGCAAAGAGGAGGGAGAGGCGCGGAGGGAGGGGGCGGGGTGGGGGAGGAGAGGAACGCACCACCCAGGGAGGGGTCCCCAGTCTGAGGACAGCAGGGGGGGAGGGAGGGGCGTGCCCGAGGGCGGGGTGGGCGGAGGGAGCCGCGAGGCCGGAACCCCGCAACGAGGAGCAAGAAGGGGTGGAGGAGAGCGGGGCGCGCGAGAAGGGGCTGGCCAGGGAGGGTCTCCCGCGGGGACGGGGGTGGACGGGCCGGAGGGCGGCGAGGCGAGAGCGATGGAAACAATTTTGGAGACAGAAAGTTGGGCGAGAAAAGGGGGAGACTGTTCTAAAGGGGAGTGATAGGGGCAGAGGAAAGGAGCTGGGGCTGGGCAGGCAGAAGCCTGAGAAGGGGTGTCAGGAGAAAGGGGTGTCAGAAAAAGGGGTGTCAGGAGAAGGGGTGTCAGGAGAGGGAACTGCTATTACAGAAGGAAAAGGAAGCAGCTGGGAGGGCTGAGGAGAGAGGGTAGCGCAGCCCGGGGCAGAGGCGGGCGGGCTGAGCCGAGGGAACGGTCAGGTGAAATCCCTGGAAGGGGGCAGGCAGGGAAAGGAAGGTCGGGAGGAACCCCCCAGGGGAGGCCGGGGTGGAAGCTCTGGGAGCTTCCCAGCACCCTGCCGCCCCCTGCTGGGGCTCTGCCATTTGGAAGAAGTAGAGTCTGGGAGGAGGCGGAGCTGAGGCAAGTGCAGCCAAGCAGGGAGATGGGAGGGACGCAGCCTCGCAGAAAACCGGGACCGGAGACAGAAACAGGTAGGTCGGCCGCAAACAGGGGTGGGGGAGAAGGTGGGAGAAGGGCGAGACCCCAGAGCCCAGGGCCAGGATCCCTGGGGTGGAGGATGGAGAGTGAGGGGTAAGGGAGGGGGTTGCAGTGCACGCGGTTGGGGTTTCTGGTCTCACCTGAGTGCGGCGTTCGGTTCACTGGCAGCAGGAAAGACGGGGATCAGAGAAGAGTTACCACGGGCGCCCAGCTTCCCGGGCCTGATCCCCAGCCCCCTCCCACACCTGTCCATGCCGAAGAACGGGGACAGCGGATGCCTGCGTTTCTGAGGGGAGGGTGCCTGGGGATAAGAGCAAGGTGGGGCTGTGGGTCAGGACTTGGTGGTTTTCTTCTTTTATTTTTCATAGGACAACAGAATTTGAGACAGAAGTGCCAATAGCTAGGACAAGGGCAGATTCTGGTTTTATGAGACCTAAATATAAAATTTGAAGGCCTCTCTTTAAGAGAAAAAATTTACAAATTACGAATACAATTGGTTTTATAAACTACTACTGTTAAAATATCTTACTTTTGCATTTTTTCCAAAGACTTATGACCATGAGAACACATGGTTAGAATTTTACATTATAGCACAGGAAGTGGCCTGTGTAAGCAAGAAACTCTGAGGCTTAAATTTCATTAGCTTCATTGTAAACCCTCGGCTGGGTGGGGCTCCCAACTTCTAGAATGGAATGGTGAACTACAAGCAGAATAATTTAATATATGAGGAAAGTCAGATCTGAGGATTTTGAAAGCGTCTACAAGGATAGAGGAGGAGGTACGCCTACATGCCAGGAGAGAAGACAGCAGAGGGAGAATGTGGGTGCCCAGGAAGGGGAGAGGTGTGCAGACCTGCAGATGGCAGAATAGGTGGTGGACACAAGATTGATTCCCTGGGAAATGTTGGAGATTGTCTGGAAATACAGAAAAGAACTGTCCTCCACACCCCACCCCCCAGGGCTGTGTTATTCTTAATGCTACGATAGTTCTGGCCTCCAATTTTAAGTCTTCTTACACTGATACTCCCCCACCCAGTGTTCTTTCCAATTTTATCACTTTTTCTAAATAGGATGTATTTTTCTAAATATGATTTATTTCTTAGTCTTTATGATAATTCAATTATATAATGAATAGGGAGGGATCCATTCTAGAAGAGGATGATGCATAGAAAGCTCTGAATTTAGAGAAAGTGACTGAGGCTAGGGGGAAATAGAAGGTGTAAGTGAGCCTTAGGAAGGCTTAAGGGAATTCATAAGGGAAAAGAAAAAATATGAGAATCAAGAATTGGGAGCAGGGAGAAGATGAAAAATCAGAAAGGTAAAGGAAGGAAGCGCCCAGAGTACAAAAAGGGGACACTGGGGGCTGCTGGAGGAAGTTTGAGGCAGGTTAAAGGAGGAAAGAGTTGGGTTCTCACCTTCACCTCGCCAAAACCCACATTTTGTATAGCACCCAGTTCTTTCCCACCATCCAACCCCACCCCGCTCCCATCCTCTCACAAGAGTCCTCATCAGCTGCATGCAGGCAGCTGTTCCCCTCACCCTGGCAGTGGGGCTTGGGGGTGCTCCACTGGCCCTGACTACAGATGCTCCGGGAGCTGCCCACCAGATGGAAGTCGGAGTCACATCGGAAATCCACCCGGGCTCCATCCAGAGCGGGGAGGTCCCCACCCGTCAGGAAAACCTTCCCATTTTCCAGGGTCAAATAAGATTTGGAGCAGATTCGGACTGTGAAGAGACAGGAAAATAAAATGAGAAGTGAGTTGGCGAAGGTTCCTTCCTCTAAGGGAGCAGGGGGCTCAATTTGGGTTTGGGTCCACATATACTTTACAGAAAACTAGGTGTAAAAAGGAATGTCTCGCCAGCTTCCATTCTTCCCTTAACTCTGTAAGCATCTACATATTCCCAAAAGAAAAAAGGAAAAAGCATTTCCAGTGTAGGAACCCAAGATGGAGCTATAAGCACATAAAATGGGATCTCTTCAAAGTCAGCCTCAGTGGGCGGTTCTCCAGTGAGACAAGTCGATGTATGGAACTTGAAATGCACAGTCAAATGTGCCTTTCTTATTATAATTGACTTAGATTAACATTAAATTGGGTGTTTTTTTTTCCTTGAGAACACGGTCTCTGGGTTGGAGGCAGAGGTATTTGAATGGATGATGAAATCATTTTAGAATGTTTTTGCAAATCTGCTCTAGTGATCTTCCAAGAGAATAACTCATGGGATGAATAATCAAGTTATTTTACCAAATAGCCGCCTAATGAAGGGAAGATGAAATGTACAGGCTGCTAAATTTAGCGGGTGCAACTGCACACATCAGTCCCTCTTACATAGCAGTCATTTAATAAATGTATTTGTGAATTTAGTTACACTGGGTTTAAAGTGCTGACTTGCAAGCAATCATGCTAAGTTTGAAGCGGAAGAGGAATGACTTTAAAGAGAGGAGGGGCTTCTGAGGCTACTCACCACAACGGCTGGGTGTGTCCATGTCGGTCCAGGAGCCGTTGGCCAGGCACTTGCGGACCTTGGGGCCCACCACCTCGCGCTCCCCCCGGCACACGTACTCAATCTCATAGTCCACCGGCAGAAAGTTGATAGCCTTCACCTGGTCTCGGGTCAGGCCCCGGTACCTGATGCCGCCTTCCCAGGGCGGGTGTATGATCTGGCAACCTGAGGGGGCAGCCCCCCAGGCAGAAAGAGAGCAACGGTGGGGAAAAGAAAAGGCAGAGTCAGCAACAGAGGGGGAGTGGGCAGGTGGGGGACAGAGGAAAGGGACGGGAGGCCAGATGGTCAGAGTGAGGATGGGGACAGAACCCTGGGCTGAAGGACGGAGTAATGAGCCAGGGTTCAGAATAATAATGAGAGACACCATCGGAGTGTTGGTTGCAGGTAATGGAGAAAAGTAATTAAGAAATCGTGAAAAGGTATGATTTGTGAGTGGGGCCGGCAACAAAGGCTAAAGGGAGGGGTCTGAGGTGAATTAGAATGGAGGGTGGTGGGGGGAGGGGGTCTTACAAGGCTACCTGGGCTGCAACGTGGGATCAAGGCAATGGAGGAACTGGGGTAGTGATGTGGGACCAGGAAAGAGGGGTGAGGTGGAGGAAATAATGCGGGGCCTAGTATAGCAATGTGGGGCAGAGAAAAAGGGGTGCTGGTTTATAATGTGGGGGTAACAAAAAGGAGGTCAGGAGTAGTAAAGTGGGGCTGAGCAGGCGGGGATGCTCTGTAGGGCTGACGGGATAATGTGAACACCAGAATGGAGGTGGTGCAAAGAAAGGGAGAATGAGGTGAAGGGGTGCCCGAGGTCAACGGGGAAGGGTGCACCTTCTGAGGTGGCGTTGGGGGTCTGCGCCCCGCCTGCCCCGGGGGGGCGGAGGAAGAGCGGCGCCAGCAGCAGCAGCAGCAGCAGCAGCATCTGAGTGAGAGGCGGCCATGAGCACCGGCCCGAGGCCCGCTGGCGCGAGCCGGACCGGGAGACAGCCCGGCCTCCCCGGGGTGCCTCCCAGGCGCGACCCGGCTCCGACAGGGGACACAGGAGCGCCCCGCGGAGGAGGCGGGGGCGGAGCCCGGCGGGGTGGGGGGGAGGAGGGAGCGCCAGTCCCCACCCTCCTCCTGCCTCCCTCGGCCCCCCACCCTCCCGGGACTCCACCTCTCACCACCTCCTCGCCCGGGCCCCCGCGGCTCGGCGCCCGCTTACCCACGCTCCCGGGAGCGGCCGCCGAGTCGCGCCCCGCGCCCGGCCCCGCCGCCCGAGGCCCGGCCCGGCCTCCCCCGCGCGCCCCCCCGAACCCCGCGCCCCGGCCCCGGCTCTTACCTCGGCGCGCCGGCCCAGCTCCCCGGCTCTCCCGGGCCTCAAGGCCCCAGACCCGGCCGCTCCGCCCGCTGCCCCCTCCTTTCTCCTCCACCTTTCCCCTCCCCCCGCGCCCCCGTCCCCGGAGTCCGCGCTCCGGCCCCGTCGGGGTCTCGCCCTCCTTTCTCGCGCCCCCAAACCCCACCCGTGTCCCCTTCCCCGGGGCGGCGGCGGCCGCGGGAGCCGAGAGTCGGGAGGGAAGGAGGCGGCGCCGGGGCCAGGAAAGCTCCGGGCGGAGGGAAGAAGGAGGGTGCAGGAGAAGACGGGGGGGCGAGAAGGGGGGAGACCGGGGAGAGGGCGCCTCCCACAACCCGAGCCCCGGGAGCCGCCCCGGATCCCGGCCCCGCCCTGGACCGCCCACTGCGCCCGCGGAGGGACGGGGCGGGGAGGCGCGCGCGAGGACAGGGCGCCCGGCACCCGCTCGCCGGCGCGGACCCGGCTCGACGCCGGGCGCTGGGTGGGGCGGGCGGCCGGGCCGGCCGGAGGAGTGGCCGCGCCGCGGGGGTCGGGGGGCAGGTGCGGAGAGGCGGGTGCACGGGCGAGGCGGCCCGGGATCGGGGTGAGAGGAGAGCGGCAGAGGCTGAGGGCCGGGAGGAGACTGGGGGGGCGCGAGGAGAAGCCCCGGGCGGAACGAGCAGGACGGGGAGGAGCGGGATGAAGGCCCAGGGCCACCTGAGCGCCGCGGGCGTTGGGCGGGGAGGGGGGCCGGGGCTGGCGCGCGACCCCGTGGGCCCTGCGGCATGGCTGCTGCCGGCCGCGGGAAGCAGGGTTGGAGCAAAAGACTGGGAACTGGGCATCCAGGGGAGAAACTGAAGTAGTAGCGGAAAAAAGGGGGGCGGGGAAGAGCCTCCAAGTGGACTGGAGCCAACATGTTCTGCTATACTCCTACTGGGTCTGGCAATCAATGTTTTTTGACTGAAGGAGAGCTGGCAGCTCTGGGGACGGGAGAAGTGCGGCCTCTTGACAATTGCAGAAGCTCCTGGCTATTGTCTGGCGGTGGAAGGTGTGTGTGTGGGTGTGGTGTGGTGTGTGACTATGTGTGTGTTGTTCACGATAGTGAGTTTGAGCTAGAGAGGAAAGAGGCTCCTTTTGAAGGGACGGGGTAAAAAAAAAAGAAAAAAGCTTTTTTTCTGGCTGGTCCTGGAAAAGAGGTGGAGGAGAAAACCAGTTCCTGGAGACTAATTAGAACCGAGATTCTCAATCCCCAACCCTTTTTATAATAAATATTTTGTAATGACTCCTTTACCGTGCTCATTGAAATTCGTGGATAACGTAACCTACTACACATACTTTTTAATTTTTTAAAAATTTATTTTAATTATTTATTCATATAAAAACTAGGGTGTAGGCCAGGTGTGTGGGGGATGAGAGGATTCAGCAGAGACAGAGTGGGGAGCAGAACAGGCAGATCTACTGAAATACACTGCTGTGGGCCTCCCTGGTGGTGCAAGGGGGTAACAGCACAGCACTGTGAAGCTATCCTCAGCCTCTGCAACATGAGTTCCATCCCTGGCCGGCCAGGAAGCTAAACACATGGTGCAGCAGACTTCTCCTGTCTGGTCCTCTGCTCCCCTCAGCAGTGTATTTATGTCAGTCTGCCTGTTCTGTTCCCCACCCTGTCTCTGGTGAATCCTCTTGCCCCCCACACCTCTGGCCTGTACCCCAGTTCTTGTATGAATAAATACAGAGTATTTAGAAAAAATACTCTGCTGAGGGGAGCAGTGAGCAAGACAGGAGATGTCTGCTGCGCCATGTGGGTTAGCTCTCTGGCTAGGATTGAACTCATGCCTCATGCCTTAGTGGCTGGCCATAGCTTGATAGTACTGACACTGTAATCCCTGCGCCAGAATGGAGGTCCTACACACTCTCTTTAAAAACCAGCACCCTTTCCTATCTGTAACAAAGGGGAAATTTAAAAAAGTAATTTGTAGTAAAATAACATCAATATTTTAATGTGTGTGTGTGGGTCCTGACTGACTACTCTAAAAGTCACACTGAAGTAGGCAGATGCTTGCATTTATCCAGAGAATCGCGGGGATGGAGCTGCTACAAACACAGACTTACACAGGTGCTGAGTCGGTGACTCAACTACCTCCAGCATGTTGCCATCAGAGAAGTGATTTAATGAAATGTTGAACAACTCTTGGTAGCAAAGTCAATCTTTCCTAAATTTACAAAGAACTGTAATTGTATTCCTAGAAAGTTCATTATATATTAAAGACGTTTCGTAAAAAAAAAAAAAAACTCTATTAAATTCTAGGCTCAGATAATTAAACACAGATTTTCACCTACAAGAATGTCCTAGGGGACACTTGAGAACCTGGATGAGAGACAGCTCTTCCTTGTGCAGGCTGCGCTTTGAAGAATCTCTCATACCCCTGCCCTGCCCATAAATGGCAAGTGCCCCTCTCCATCATTATAATTACAAAAAGAAAGCCTACAAATTTTCAAAATGTTCCCTAGAGAGTGGTTGAGAACCACTGAGCTAGAAAATGGGAAGAAAAGTAGAAGAGAGGGAGACAGGATTCCTTACCACTCAAAATGACAATTGCCTTTCCTAGGAATGGCCTATCCTCAGCAGGGTAGAACCAAAACTTGTGAGTATCAACTAAAATAAAGTTACTGACATCAGCAAAAACATTATAAGGATGAGAAGTTTCCCAGACTGTTTTGGGAAAAAGAGTTTCCTGACTCTGTGTCTGGTCTATGAGCTAGTTCAGCTATCTGAGCAAGAAGACACCTTCCCTCTGTGTTCCTGTGTGATCCAGGCATGGCTGAGTGCCCAGAAGACACCCCAGATCCAGTAGGACCATTCCCAGGGGGGTATCTGAGTAGGTACATTCTTGGGAGCATAACAAGCCATCAAGGTCATGTCTAGCCTTTCATTCTGGCAACTTGTCTCTCTCCTCCCTTAAGTTCTACCTGAAATGAGGGGGGTGGAAGGATGGAATCCTTCCTGGAATAGAGAAGTCCATGATTCTATGAAATTGATATTTATTGCCTTGGTGATACTCATTGCCACATTGTTGATGCAAAGTCAGAAAGGGAAGGTCCAAATCATAAGTATTGATCCAATAAGCTGGAATATATCCAATCAAAGGCATAGTTATGAAATAAGTTTAAAAGAGAACCTAAGGACTTTGACATGGGAAAATGAGAGTTTGAGAAAAGAAAAAGCAGCATACAAAATTTGTACAACTGGGCATCCCCTGGTGGTGCAGGCAGTTGAACGCAGTGCTGTGAAACTGTCCCCAGCCTCTGCAGCATGAGTTCGATCCTGGCCGGCCGGGGAGATTCCCACATGGGGCAGCAGACCTCTCCTGTCTCCCCCACTGCCCCTCTAGGCAGTGTATTTCAGTCAATCTGCCTGTTCTGTTCCCCGCTCTTTCTCTGGTGAATCCTCTCACCCTCCCATACATCTGGCCTGTACCCCAGTTCTTGTGTGCATGAATAAATCTTCAGAAAAAAATTTGTACAACTGTGATATATGTATTCAGTTGACTCCACACCAACTGTGAATAGGTAACTATATAGCCACCTATGGTGGCTGAGTCTGTACTGAGCATAAACAGACTTTTTTTTTTCTTATCATTGTTCCTTAAACAATGCAACATAACAGCTATTTACATAACATTTGCACCTGTGAGATGTACTACAAGTTATCTAGAGAGAGTCTAAAGTATACAGGTGGATGTGCTGGGGTTATAGGCAAATACTGTACCATTTTTATATGGTGCTTGAGCAATCTCAGATTTGGGTATCTGTGGGGGTCCTGGAACCAGTCCTTCAGTGGATACTGAGGATGACTGTACATGTGTTAAAAATCTGGAATAAGACACACCAAAATGTAAATTGATTTCCTCTGGAGGCATAAATTATTGGATGATTTTCTTTTTTATATTTGCTGTTCAATTTTTGTTGAAATTTCTTACAAGCTTTATCTTTATTATCATTTCTTAAGATTGTTTTTAACCTTCCTAAATTGAAACAGCATAGCCAGAATCTGTTATTCATTTATATAGACATTTAAGGGTATGGACAGAGAGGCCCCAGCTAATCACATCACCTATACAAACCACAAGCCCTTATCCACCAGTAACTGCAACTTGCTCCTTTCACACCTTTTCATTCTCCAATGTCACCTCCCAGATTGCTGACCCCATATTCTAAAGGACATTTTTAATTAAATTATTTTTATTGAGGTAATGTTAATTTGCAATGTTCTATATGCTTTAGGGGTCTGTTCTAATGTATGTTACCATAACTTGACTACCACTCAAGCACCAACAACCCTCCACTGTAGTCCACCATAGCCCATTGGGCACCTCCTATGTTTACTCCCTACCCCTTGGCCTCCTTTTCAGTTAGATTCAGTTCTGCAGTCAGATTTCAAGGATTTGTTTTGATTTGGTTTTACCTGTTCCTTTGCTTTGTTTCCTTATATTCCACATATGAGTGATATCACTGGGGTTTTTTGCTTGTTTTTTTTTATGGGGGAAAGAACGCATATATTGTTTCTAGTATATAAGTAGATACATTCCATTTATAATAACTTTTAGCTAATTATAAAGTTATACATATTCACCATTGGAATATGATAACTTATAGAAAAGTAAAGAACATTTTTAAAAACCACTAAGACTCAAGATGTTTCCTTCAAGAATGAAAATGCCTATGGACATGTTTTATTTTAAAATAATTATGTGTGCATAAATTTCTGGTGTGTCTTATTATTTAACATATCATGAGCATTCTTTCATAACTTAATATTTAATAATTTTTTAAAGATTTATTTATTTTATTTATACAAGCACTGGGTACAGTCAGAAGCGCGGGAGGGTGAGAGAATTCACCAGAGCCAGAGCCGGGAGCAGAGCAGGCAGAAGGACTGAAGTACACTGCTGAGGGGAGCAGCGGATGGCAGGAGAGGTCTGCGCGCCATGTGGGACCCTCGCCCAGCGGCCAGGGATCGAACCGGCGCTGTAGAGGCTGTGGGCAGCTTAGCAACTCAGTGCTCAACTGCTGAGACACCGGGGCAACCCTCAATAAAAATTTTTAATAGCACTATATCATATTTCACCAACTAGTTAATACCTGACTATTAAACCTCTAACTTGCTTCCAAATTTTTGGATATCACCAGGTTTTTATCTTTGTCCTTCAGACTTATTTTGCTTAGCAAAACCCCCTTCCGTTACCTCCTTGTTGTTGTGAATGGCAAGATTATATCTTTGTACATCTGAGTAGTGTTCCTCTGTGTGTGTGTGTGTGTAATACAACTTTTTTTTATCCATTCATCTGTAATTGGGCACTTAGGTTGTTTCCGAAGTGTGTTTATTGAAGATAATTCTGCAATGAACATAGGAGTGTACAGATCCCTTCAAATTCGTGGGTTTGTGTTCTTCAGGTACATACTTAGGAAAGGGGGTGCTAAATCATATGGTAAATATGTTTTTAATGTTTGAGAAATCATACTGTTTTGAGAAATCATAGGGACTGAACCAGGTGTGCATTCCACCAACAGTATAAGTGTTCCTTTTTCTCCACACTCTCAACATGTTGTTTCTGGTCTTTTTGATAAAGGTCATTCTTTTGATTTGCATTTCCCTGATGTTAAGTGATGTTGAACATGCTTTCATGTGCCTGTTGATCACCTGTATGTCTTCCTTGGGGAAATGTCTATTTAGTTTACTGTCCATTTATATTGTTTGGGTTATTTGTTTTCTTTTTGTTGAGTTGTGTGAGTTCTTTGTAGATCTTGGATACTAGTCCCTTGTCAGATGTATGATGAGCAAATATTTTCTCCCACTCAGTATCTTTTTGTTTTAAAGAAAGTTTCTTTTGCTATGCAGAAGCATTTTAATTTGGCATAGTTTCCTTGGGTTATTTATTGAGGTTCTTCTCCCACCACTGCTTGTGTGTCGTCACCCCACCCTTCCCATAGCCTTTTCCCTCTACACTTCCTTTTCCCTCTACACCGTAAAGCACAGAACTCCTCTCCTCTTGAAAGTTTCCTGGATTTGACCCCATGCTTCTCCCCTTGCTCCTGTATTCTTTGTGCCTTTGGCCACACCATCTCCTTTTATAATTTTTGACTATTTTTCATAGAGATGGTGGAATTCCTACCTGATTACTTGAAACTGAACCACCTTCTGATTCATTTCATTTCCAATACTTCCACTTCTTTTTCTTCTTTCTTTCATCATCTTCTGCCCAATTCTGGGAGCATATAGCTAAGAACTTAGGACTCCACAGTCCTGAAAACATATTAAGCAAAATAACTCAATGTATACATGATCTATGAGATACTAGATGCTTTCTGGAGTTATTTAATTATGCAATTTAGATATAACTAAAAAGCAAATCAGAGGTCACCCATATATCAAATTGACAGTGCCTCAAGTTAATTTCTAAATTCTGTCCACATTCAGAGAAGTGACTTCAAGGTGCTCCTCTCACCCAGTGTTTATCCCAAAACATTCTTTATGCATGTCAAATGTGTGTCAGTTTGTTCTCCCATCTGAAGTTGAAGTGATCAGCATAAGAAGGGAAGATACTCATTACCTGATGTTGGGGTGAAAGCTTTGTCTTCAAGGAGGATTTTTCTGTCCTACAAAGCTCTTGCTGTTTAAAAAATGTATGGGACAAAGGTTTAAAATTCAAACATGAAGTTATCTACATGCTGGGCTCACCCTGGCTTTTGAATGAGGGCTCATCCTTTCCCTCAGACTTTTATGTCACTAAGACTTTCCTATTTGACCTTCCCCTGTTTTTTCATTTATGTGCTCACTTTCTTCCTGCCTTGATGGGAATAGGCATACAGAATCACTGGGTCAGGAGAAGGCAGGGGGTGAGGGAAAACCTTCCTTTAACAAATGCACTCACTTGCTCCCTCCCAGATTGTAGATTGATGGTACAATCTTGACAGGTCTGGTCTTGGTTCATTGTGCCTAGAAAAGAAAAAGGAAATTAGAAAACTATTTCTATTGTGCCTTTAGAGGCATATACAGGGGAACCCCTTCTGGAATTTATAAAACATCAACAATAAAATAGCCAATATAAAAGAACCACATTGTAAATACCTGCTCCAGCATGTACTCACACCCCTACTCACAGACTCTGAGCTCTGGGTCCGGAGCACAGTCTCACAGGTGCTCAAGGCCAAAGCACAGGTTACAAATGAGTTCTGAGTCGCCTCTAGAAATCATTTTTTCATAAGAGAACTGTCGATAATAAGTAAATGAACACGGCCTCCCTGGTGGCGCAGGGGTTAAAGACACAGTGCTATCAAGCTATGGCCAGCCACTATAGCATGAGTTAGATCCCCAGCCAAGGAGCTGACCTACATGGCGCAGCAAACCTCTCCTGTCTCGCCCATTGCTCCCCTCAGCAGTGTATTTCAGTTGATCCACCTGGTCTGCTCCCCACTCTGTCTCTGATATGCATATACCCCAGTTCTTATATGGATAAATAAAATAAATAAATAAATAAACACAATGTAGTTAAATGTTAGATAAATGTAAGCAACTAAAGGGAACATATTAAACTGTTTCTTTTAAAGCATACACGAGATCAGGTTAATGGAGTTATAAAATTATAAAATTATAAAAGGGCCTCCCTGGTGGCACAAGGGGTTAAGCACCGCCTATGAAGCAATCCACAGCCTCTGCAGCGTGAGTTCAATCCCGGTGGGCCAGGGAGGTACCCACATGGCGCAGCAGACCTCTCCTGTCTCGCCCACTACTCCCCTCCACAGGGGAGTCTGCCTGTTCTGTTCCCCACTCTGTCTCTGGTGAATCCCCTCACCCCCCACACCTCTGGCCTGTACCCCAACTCTTGTATGCATAAATAAATAAATCTTTAAAAAAAATTATAAAAGATTCAAAAACAAATTTTGTGTGAATTTCTACTCCTAAAACTAGAGTTAGATTTTTAAGGATTTCAAAATAAACAAGTAATATTTTAATTATATATAACATATAAATATATATTTAATATATAGTTAAGTATGTACCAGGTATGAGTGTCCATACATCATTGTTCATACCAATCCAAAAAGCACGTGCATCATAATGCATATATGCAATTGGTTGATGAGATTTTATGCATCTTGCTTCATTTGTCTCTCCCCTCATGTCCAACTCAGATACCTATAATGCGTTTCAAACACACTGGCACATTAACTAAAAAATATTCAGAGTAAGAAGACACATCTCCTAGATGTTCCTTTTAGAAACTAGAGAACGCTGACAACTCAATTATTTAATATTTATATTCAGGTCTAAAACCCACAATAAGCACAATTATATTTATTCATTAAAATGTGTGACTATTAAGTGAGGTGAACAGACTTTAAATAGCTTCATGTCTGGTTTTGCTACAAAATGAAAGCACATCAAGCCAGGTTTTGCTGCCAAATGAATTAGAAATAAAATTGTTAGTTTTCAGGGCACTGTGGATTTTGGATTTACAGAAAAGGGTGTGTGGAACTGAATTTGTAAATACGACAAAATATTTACAAATAGATGTTTGGGGAGTCAAGTTAACAAATCTGAGGCAACCAACTAGAAATCCTATTCATGAAAATACTATAAAAAGGGCCACACAAAGGCACTATATGGACACCATGGCCTATTACAGTGAGACGCGCCCAACCCGTGCAGGTGCACCTTTCAAATCCTAGCAGAAGGGAAAGCCTAGAACAGATGTGAAGCAAGCTCTGCTTTTAGCAATCTAGAGTAAACAAACACCTGCTGAGTTTTAAATCTTCCTCCCCTATCCTGCCAAACTATCAGTCTCAGACTCTAAATGCCAGCATGACTCACACAAATCTTCAGATGCTTTCAGTATTTATTACACTTAGATTAGCACAGAAATATGATACCTTATCGGTGCATAAATTACAAAGAACTCCCTTTCTCTCTCTCAATCCTTTCAACCATCTCTGTGTAGTAATATCTCCATTTTTGAGATGAGAAATCTGCCACTCAGAAAGTTTAAGTGATCTGCTGGAGGTCACACAGCCAATTAGCTGGACCGCAAACCCAGGTTCAGGTCCTCCTGTCTCCACTCAATGATCCTGCTGTGCTGGCCTGGCTGCATTCTTTAATGCCACCCGAATACTTTCAACTCAGACCAACAATGCTTACAATGCTCCCTCCCTCTGCCAGGAAAAGCGTTCCTCTGCCTCCCCACTTCACCCATCTTCACCTCTTTTTTTTTAAGATTGATTGATTGATTGATTGATTGATTGATTGATGCATACAAGAGCTGGGGTATAAGCCAGAGGCTTGGGGGGTAAGAGGATTCACCAGAGACAGAGTTGGGAGCAGAATAGGCAGATGTATTGAAATACACTGCTAAAGGGAGCAGTTTAAGTGTCACCTCCTCAGGGAAGCCTTCCCTGAATTCCCAGACTAAGTTACACCTTCTCCACCCCGCTAGGACACTGTGCTCATCATTCCAAGCACTTCTCAGTGGTAATTAAAATAATTATGGAGGGCCTCCTTGGTGGAGCAAGGGGTTAAGTACAGCACTGTGTAGCTATCCACAGCCTCTGCAACATGAGTTCCATCCCCAGCTGGCCAGGGAGCTACCCACATGTTACAGCAGACCTCTCCTGTCTTGCCTGCTGCTCCCCTCAGCAGTGTATTTCAGTCAATCTGCCTTTTCTCTTTCCCACTGTGTCTCTAGTGAATCCTCTCACCCCCACACCTCTGGCCTGTACACCAGTTCTTGAATATATAAATAAATCTTTAAAAAAATAAAAAAAAAACAGATTAACCAACAAAAACATCTCCTGACACAAATATCCATTTACACTCCACTGTGCAGTATCATCACATCTCTTTCCAAGCTTGTTAATGTCTTGGTTATCTCTGTTGTTTGTCAAAGACCTTTTACCTATTTGTGAAATCGGATGCTTCTTCCACGGGTCATAATAGGGATATGTCCACATATGCTCCTTTAGGTTACAGGAGCATGACAATAGTATTTATTTTATTACAACCTGCTTGGGACTGTATGTTTTACTTAGATTATCCCTCTCACTCCTTATAATTTTTCTGACATAGATATTGTTATTTCCATTTTGCAAATGGAGAAACTGAAACTCAAAGGACTTTAACAATTGACCCAGTGCCTCATTTGTAATAAGCCAAGATGAGGACATTCATTTATCTGTCTCCCAAGACCCTTCTTAGCCTGGTGACCAGCTATGGGAAGCATCCCCAGGTCCCGAGGGGTCTGTCTTCCTCGGAGTCCTCAGCATATCAGCCTCCGGGGTAATCACTACCTGGATAAGATTTCTGTTAGGAGTAGATCCACCGTGCTGTGGAACATGGCTTGCTGGGACACAAGCAGGGTCCAGCTTCAGGAGACTTGCCCAGTTTTTATCTGGAGATAAGATGTAGCAGCATCTTATTTTGCTTGTTTATTAACTTATTTGCAGAGTTTGCAGGTGCTGCTGTGCTGCTATCCACATGTGGCATGACCTGTACCCTTCCCTTACCCAGGAATTCTTACGTTAGCAAACTGAAACTTTCTCTCAGCATAGGTGTGGCAGGATCCCTGTTCCTCTCCCACATCATGACTTCTACTGGCATTAAAGTCATGACTTCCAGTGCATGTACAAACTCTTGTCCACATGGCCCGAGTCAGCCTGCTAGTGCAGCGAAATGCTACCAGACATGGTCTAGCGGTTCTTCCTGCTGCTCTTAAGACCGGGTCCTTCCAAAGGTCAGTTTCCTTGGTTTTACCCCAAGATTCTGCTGTGAAGTAAGGACAAAGGTGGAGAACTCCCAGTTGTGTCGATAGCAAAAGTTCATTCCGTGTGGGGGCCTCCTCCCTGGTGGCGCAGCGGGTTGAGTGCAGTGCTGTGAAGCTGTCCGCAGCCTCTGCAGAGCCGGTTCGATCCCAGCCGGTGGGTGAGGGTCCCACATGGCAAGCAGACCTCTCCTGTCTAGCCCGCTGCTCCCCTCAGCAGTGTATTTCGGTCATCTGCCTGTTCTGCTCCCTGCTCTGTCTCTGATGAATTCTCTCACCCCCGCAGCTCTGGCCTGTACCCCAGCTCTTGCATAAAAATAAAGAAATCTAAAAAAAAAACAAAAAAGTTCATTCTGTGTGGATAATTACAACCAATAGGATGGGGGGCAGGGGACAGGGAAAAGAGGGACACCAAGACCCAGTGGATCTTTAGAGAAGGACTAGTGGCCCAGTTGTCAAGCAGCCAGAAGGCAAGACAAGGCGTCTCTGTGCTCCTCCTCCTGTGCTCACAATTCTGCATCCTAGAACCAGGGCCCTGCTGCAGTCTCCCTCTCTCCACTGAGGCCAAGTGAAATCCCAGTGGGGGAAATAGAGATTAGCAGCGGAAACCCACCAAGCAAGTGTCCTTCAATTTTTTTAGCTTCTTAAAAAGATTTAATAAGAGGATTTGGGGGTAATATGGCTTCTGACTCTGGGAAGCTGTGATGGCAGAGCACAGGGCAGACTGGCCATGAATGTGGAGGGAAGGGAGACGTGTGACCTGGTCAGGAAGCAGAATGAAGTGGCTGGAGATGGAGGCCCAGCTGGCATGGGCTGAGCTGCCGCAGCTACTCATCTGGATTTTAACTCCGGAGTAACTTTCTCCATAGGCCCTGAGAGGTGGCAAGTCTCCAAATCTATCTTGGAGTTATTTCAACTTTAGAGAATAAAAAGTTTCAGGCTGTTGTTCAGAGGGTGGTTTGTTTTTATTTATGGAGTCAGGGTGGTGGATATATCTTTCCTTGTGAGCCCAATAAATATAAGTTTGAAAGTGAATTGCTTTATTTTAAAAGGAGTTAGAATAGAATCAATGTAGACTTCACACTTCTCTAATGAAGGGTGGGTTGTTCAATTTTAAAAACCTAGTTTCCAAGGTCATTTTTATTACATTTTGTGTGGTATGCCTATAGCCTATTTTGTTTATTTATAAATTGTCTTTTTTACATTGTATTTTTGGTATAGAAGAGCAGAGAGAGAGAGAGAGAGTTAAACTCTGTGGTTTCTTACTTGGAGGGAGGAGGGAAGGGGGTTAAAAAATGACCTATAGGATGTTGTCATGTCTGCTTTTCTCAGTTATGAGACAGCTTTACAGGCAATATAATTTAGAAATTCCTTAGATGGAGGAGGCAACAAAGCAAAGGTAAAAGAGAACAGGATTTAAAGTAAAGAAAATACCCTAAAATCAAATCTGCTGCAATATCCTAATAAACAGCAGCTATTATGAGTAAGTAACTTAACTCCTCTGATCCCTGGCTTCCTTACCTATAAAATGGAGGGAAGGATCCTTCATCTGCTCTTTTGCTTCATGAAATAGTTCTGAGGCTCCAACAACATAAGTGCTTTGTAAACTTGAAACACAGACAAAATTTTATTATGGTAGAGAAGTGGATGGAAGAGAAGGGGTGATTCAGGCCCCAAAGACACAGGAAGGCCAAGAAAATAAATGTTGGTGTGTAATGTTACAAATGTAGGAGGTGCTCATCGAATTTTTGCATTGAACTTAGAAACAGAAACACAGTCTTTCAGTTTCCCAGTCCAGAACAATACTTTCTCACCGTCCTCCACCAATAACCACTCAGAAAGCTGCAGGATGTCAAAACCAGCTGAGAGAAACCAGCTAAGAGAAGCAGCTCCTTTTCCCTTCACAGAGGCAGTCTGCTCTGGTTTCTGAAGTCTTTTCCATCTCTGGGTACTGCTACTGCACCCCGTCCTGGATAGATCAGGAAGCACCCCAAGAGCCACGGCACCAAGGTTTACAAAAAATTGTTTAGTCTCATTCTTAAAATGGAGATAATGATATATCTTTCCTGGAGTGGTGGTGGAGATTAAATGACATTATCATGCATGTGAAGTACCTAGCCCACAGAGATTCTCAAAAACAGCTCCCTCTGCCTCCATAAGTCCCTGCGAGCCAGGGCACAGCTCATACCCCTCGCAGTGGGCACAAAAGAGATGCCCTAGTGCAGCCTCGTGGTGGACAGGACAGCTCCTTATGTATTCTTCCAGGGATGTACTGTGTCCATTTAGACTAATGCATCTCCCCCTTATAACACAACAGCAGTAAACTGGAATTGAGAAGATTGTTCTATAGCAATACATAAAGAATTCTCTCACTTTATTATAGAGCTAAATAATATTCCACTGGACAGCTCTCATAACTTAAGTAATCAGCTCCCTTTTGAGAGACCCTAAGATGTTCATCATCTTTTGAAATTATAAGTATTGCTGCATTAAATCACTTTGTGCATGTGACACTTCCCACATGTGAGTGTTTATCTGTAGAATCACTTCCTAGGAGTAGAATTGGGTAAATATTGTATGAATTTGTTGTTTTGCTAGATATAACCAAACTACAGGCAAAAGGAAAGTCTTGCCTAAAAATGAGAGTATCTTCAAAAGGCTTGTTCAGAAAGAGAAAAACAACTCATAACGTTTTTCCTAACTATGTATTGACACTATTGTTAAGGGCTGGTAAGAAAATCTTATTTTTTGAGTCATCTTCCATAACGATCATAAAAAATATTATAAGGTGGGAAGGAAACGTAGTTGATTGTAGGCTTTTATTTATTTAGTCAACACAAGCACAGGCATTTTGGGGGTCACACAAATGAGTGAGACAGGGCATCAACTTTAAAAGTAGAATTCAGAAAGAGAGCAAAATAAATCCATGCTAAATGTTCATAACTTAAAAAAATCAGAGCAGATACATATATTTGCTATGCATGCTAATTAATATATCAAGTTTGCTTATTCTGGGGTCATGATTAGAAAACAAGAGGACAATTTTAAATCTTCTTGCTTTTTTTTAAAAAAAGAGTTATTATTTATGCATATAAGAGCTGGGGTACAAGCCAGAGGTGCAGGGGGTGAGAGGACTCACCAGAGACAGAGTAGGGAACAGAACAGGCAGACTGACTGAAATGCACTGCTGAGGGGAGCAGTGGGTGAGACAGGAGAGGTCTGTGCGCTATGTGGGTCACCTCCCTGGCTGCAGTAGTTGCAAATAGCTTCACAGTGCTGACACTTAACCCCTTGCACCACCAGGGAGGCCCTCTTCTCTTGCTTTTTTTTAACAAAGGAAGAAATTATACGTAAATCAACTGTGTCACTAAATATCACCTCTTCAGGAAGAGTTTGGGTTGGGGCATATAATAAAAAGGTACAGAAGACAAAACAAAAGCTATAAAAAATGGTTTAAAAAAAACTAATGAGAACTAGTCATCCATCTCAGCAAAACATCTAGATGAAAAATCTAGCCTGACAATCTCCACCTCCAACTGCAGCAGGAACACCTGGGAAGGAATGCCAGTCTTCAGGCCTCAAGTCCAGGTTCTAGGTCTTGCCCCGTCAAAGCACATCTGGCTGAAAATGGGTCCTTCACAGTCCCTCTGGCCTCAACTTTGTCACCTTCCCACTTTAATCAAATACAACTATTTGATCTACTTATCTCATATATTATGGTGACTAACAAATACAGTCATAGAAAATGTTTTGAGGATGTAAAAACTCCCCATGAACACATATTAGTATTTCCTCCATTGACTGTTCACGATGGGTTATTTACCCACCACCAAGTCTTTAAATGTGAGAATTGATGGATTAAGATTTCAGTAAGTAAAATCACTGTGAAACATTGGCAAATGACTATGGCATGTCATTCACTAAAGTCCTCTCACCTTCTAGTTATGCCAGTTGAACCTCGCTGTTCCCTGCTCTTGCTTTGTGGCCAACATCAGAGCAATAACTTACCTTGACCACTAGATGGCACTAATTACAAGGCGCGCTTACGACCTTTCAGAAATTGAGCATTTTCCCAAAAGTTCCTTAAGCTTTTTCAGGTGTTTGTTTTGTAACTTTAGGGAAAATCATTATCACAAAGACCATATGCTCAGTGTGAAAATATATTAACCAGTATATGAAATAGTGGGGAAGTTCCCAGTTTCTATTAAGTCTCACTGCAATTGCCTAACCCTGATTTGAATACAATAGTGTGTATCCCTGATTAACCCTGTTAGGCAAGAAAGCTGTGCTGCGAAGCTGAAATCACTATAAGGTTTCAAGGCTACCCCAGAAGAAGTATGACCATAACCAATACAAAACCACTGTTCCTACGTCCATGCCACCTCAACCGGAGGTCACACATTTCCACATTCAACCCCACTCTTGCCAATTTTAGTACCCCTGCCCTTTATAGGTTACTAATTCCTTACAAACTCCTCATCCTTCTCTGAGGGAACAGCATTAACAGACTGAGTTGGTGTAGGGTAATGGTGTAGGGTAATGGTGTAGGGAAAAATGTCAGGCTTTTCTGCCCTCCCGCCATCAGGATAGATGATGGATCTTTGCGGTCCTGAATGCATGCCTGATGGCAGACACCTGGAATAGGGTGTGGCCTATGTAGATGAGATTCACCTGGGCTGAGACTGGGCTTTTAAGGGCGGCGTCACAGGGACTCCAGCAGAAGAAGCCGAAAGAGAAGCAAGAGCAGCAGAAGCCAAGAGAGAAGCAGAGTCATAGGAAGAGCAGAGAGAATGTGAGAGAAGGTCGGAGAGCCCAGAGTGAAGACTTGCTGGGGGCTGGGAGGCCTGCCAGCCTCCCAGCACCCCCCAGCGCCCCTGCCTGCCGTGTACCTGGTAAATCTAAATAAAAAACTTGCAAAAGCCACTGAGGACTCTGACTCCTCCTTTACCCGGTCTGCTGGATCAGAAAACCTGCACTGTGTCCTGTCCTGCCTCTACAGTTGGTTAGTAAGTTAGTAACTGAACCAACACTTTCACAAGCATATTAAAAAATCGTATAGTCAAATATATTCAAATACAGTCAAATATATTAAATAACAGCTTTTCCCCTCACCACACTTTTTTTTTCTAGGATAAAATTATAACAAATATGCCCCCTTGAGCCTCCCGGGTGGCACAAGGGGTTAAGCACAGCACTGTGAAGCTATCCACAGCCTCTGCAGCACCAGTTCGAACCCCATCAGCCAAGGAGCTACCCACATGGCGCAGCAGACCTCTCCTCGCTTGCCTGGCAGCCCCCCCTCAGCAGTGCATTTCAGTCAGTCTGCCTGTTCTGCTCCTTACTCTGTCTCTGGTGAATCCTCTCACCCCCAGCACCTCTGGCCTGTACCCCAACTCTTGTATGCAAAAATAAACAAATCTTAAATATATATATATGCTGCCTTATCTAGTGAGTTAGCAACACCACCTGTTTAGAATGATGATGGCATCTGGGAACCAATTTGCGCCAGTTGGTCATCAAAGTCTGGTCAACAAGAAAGACTACTCGATTCAACTTCATTGGCTCTAAAAAAAATAATTAAAAATAATCTGGACCTCAGTTTCCTCTTCTGGCACCTAAAGGGGCACATGAGCAGCCCCTGGGCTGGTTGCTGTAGGTCAGGAGCAACAACGTTCCCTGACATGTACACAAAGCCCCATGACCAACAGTAAGAAACACTAATGTGCGCTCTTCCTGGAACGGGAGGGAAGACGACAGAGAGGACTTGCGGCTTGCTCTATCAAGGGGAAAGAAGAGACTGGCTCCATAGCCCACCTTTGCACCTGGCCCCTGAGAAACAACTAAAGCCATTTTGTAAGGGTCAGGAAGGACCACAGTGCAGGTTTTCTGATCCCATGCAGACTGGGTAAAGGAGGAGTCAGAGTCCTTAGTGGGTTTTTGCAGGTCTTTTATTGGGGTTCACCAAGCATATGGCAGGCAGGGGTGCTGGGGGGCTGGGAGGCTGGCAGTCCTCCCAGCCCCCAGCAAATCCTCACTCTATCTGGGCTCTCTGGCGTTCTCTGCTTCTGCTTCTTTGCTTCTCTTCGGCTTCTTTCTCAGCTTCTGCTGGCGTCCTGGTGACGCCGCCCTTAAAAGCACAGTCTTAGCTCAGCTGAATCCCATCTACCTATGCCCACACCCTATTCCAGGTGCCCGCCATCAGGCATGCATTCAGGACAAGGATCCATCATCTATCCTGATGGCAGGAGGGCAGAAAAGCCTGATATTTTCTTTACCCTACACATTTTATCATGAGTCATCCCTGCCTCTCAAAGTAGTCCTCCCCAGGCCAGCAGACACATGAGATTCCTAATCAGGACATAAAGCCCTTAATCCAGAATTCAGTCTATAATCAAAAACACCAATCTCTGAGTTAGCAAATTAGTGTGGTCAAGGAAAGTGTCTACATTGAACAAAAGGAGTTAGAAAGAGAGAAGGTACTTGGGGGGTTTGGGAGGAGGTATCCACTGAGTGAAAGGGAAGAAGAGAATATAAAGACTGGGCATCACGGGAAACTAAACCTGGGAGTTCCACTTTGTTATTCATTCTTTCAGCAATGTAGTTCTCATTCTCCATGCCTGGGAGGACGCAGAGAAAGCAGTATAAAGTCCTGCCCGCTGACTTAACTGCCTCTGCACAGGATCTGCAAGGAGACGAGATGATTACTAAGACTAGACACAGAACTAGCATTTTATGTACCGTGTCTCGTGTGATCCTCACCCGGACCCCACAAATTGGGTGGCATAATTCTTATTTTATAGTTAAAGAAGCAGAGGCTTCTTTAAGCTATCTATCCAAGGTTATAGTCTTTCTACAGGGCAGCAAGTTTGAATAGAACCTGTTTAGCAATCAGCAATTTAATCTGAGCATCCTAAATTTCCATATATCATATTACATGTGAAGATACAGGGTCTTCCATATTCTGGAGCCAGAATATTACGAGTCCTGGAATGCCTCTTAATTATCCCTCCAGATAGTATTCTAGGAAATAAAAAAAAAAAAAACCTTAATTGCCAGGCTCGAGATGATAAGCAGTGACAGCAGCTGTTCCAAGATGGCTACCACTGCTATTTCTGCGGTCGGAGCAATTTCGCAGGGCGGGTGCGCTGAGGAACTGCACCAGGTGCCGGAATGGCCACCTGGATCTCCCCGCTCCTGAACTATTGGCCAAGCAGCAATATAGGCCGCCTTAACCCAGGCTGGACTAGAGCAGAGAACCGGGGCGGGGGGGGGGCGGGGGGGCAGCGAAGCAAAGCAGGTAACCAAGGACACTGACTCTGGGCAACAAGACAATAAAGGAACTGGACGTCTCTGCGCCGCTCACTGGTGCCTCGCTTGAACCTGTTTGTAATCCCCGCATTATTCTCCGCCTCAAGGCTCCTAGCAGCCAATTGTCAGTGGGGAAGCCGTTACGTCACTGTTGCCGGGCAGACTGGGAGCTCCTCCGGGTCCTGCACCCGCAAGGTCCTGCGGGCATTTTGGCGAAAGTGAAGGTGCCAGAGAAATGGAAAGTAAGCGGGGAGAGGTTGGGGGAGGGGGGGAGTGACACTCGATACTCTTGTAGGATCCTGCGGCCTGGAAAAAGCCGTAGGATTACCTCGCCTGACCTCTCATTCAGCGTTGTCTTGAACGTCCTAGAATGGGAAGCTCGCTCCCACAGCCATCCCCGCGCTGGTTGGACAGTTCTGATGAGAGAAGATTCTTCTTTGTATTGAACTGCAATCTGCTTTTGAGAATTTGCACCTAACTCTTGTACCCCCACGAGGAGCTGCCTCTTCCACAGAACAACCCAGAACATTTTGATCAAAATCAGCACAAATTCATTGCCATTTCTGGAGAAAAAGAAAGCAAGCTTAAGTGCCTGGTTTGCAACAAGCAGAATCCTTTTTTTTTTTTTTAATGTTTTAATGAAAGGTGAAAATAACGGTGACTGACTTACAGAATAGTAACAAGGAGCCACAATGGGGGGAGGAGTGGGGAGGATGCTAACAGATACAGTTTAAACCTTTAACAGAACAGCTCTAGTTTTATGTTCTCTATATTTTTCTGGTCTGCCTGTGTGTGTGTGTAACTATATAAACGTATCAGTATAAAAGCCCCTGGCTTGGCCTCCCTGGTAGCACAGGGGTTAAAGTCTCAGTGCTATCAAGCTATCGCCAGCCACTGCTACATGAGTTCAATCCCCGGCCAGAGTGCTAACCCACATATGGTGCAGCAGACCTCTCCGGACTCCCCCGCTGCTCCCCTCAGCAGTGTATTTCAATAGATGCACCTGTTCTACTCCCCACTCTATGTCTGGTGAATCCTCTCACCCCACCTCACCTCTGGCCTACACCCCAGTTCTTGTATGCATGAATAAATAAAAATAAATCTTAAAAAATAAATCAATAAAAGCCCCTGGCTTCACTGTGTGTACAAGCCTCACTGTTACCTGCATCAGGTTGATTCAGGTCCATGTTCTCATTTCTCCAGGGCGCCTATGAAACCTCTGACCAAGGGAATATAAATTAGTCTATTAGACATTGAGTCTCCAAGACATTGAGTCTCCATGGACTATCAATTTAAATACACAAATACTGTAATATAAAAACAGGGCTGCAAAAGTGGAAATGTCAAATTCCTCTTGAAAGTTTTGCCACTAGGGCCTCCCTGGTGACACAAGGGGTTAAGATGCAACTTATGAAGCTATCCGCAGCCACTGCAGCACAAGTTCGATCCCTCGCCAGGGAGCTACCCACATGGTGCAGCAGACCTCTCCTGCCTCACCCGCTGCTCTCCTCAGCAGTGTATTTCAGTAGGTCTGCCTGTTCTGTTCCCCGCTTTGTCTCTAGTGAATCCTCTCACCCCCCACACCTCTGGCCTGTACCCCAGTTCTTGTATGCATAAATAAATAAATCTTCAAAAAAAAAAAGAAATTTATGCTGCTAAAGGATGTTCCAGAGGAAAACAGAAAGCCATGCCTGGGGGGTGGATGACAATGCTGGCTGAGTGTCCCTGACTACCATCCACCCTTCACATGGACTCATTCATGTAATTCTATCATAACCCTAATGAGGTACAAGTTATCATCCCCTCCCTATACAGAAGAGAAAGGTTTAGTACAGTGCATACACTTGTACAAAATATACAACTTTGTCAGGTTAATTTATCAACATTTATTAAAATTACAAATACAGGGGTTCCGCCTGTGTGCAGAGTGAACTTCATGGGCCTGAGACCAGGGAGTCACTCAGGTCTCTTGCTTCGAAGGTGACACTGTTTGGGTTTTAATGCTCTGTGTCTTCAAATTCTCGATGATTTTATTTTTCAATTTGTGTTTTGTCTTAAGATTTTATTTTTATTTATTTATGCGTACAAGAACTAAGGTACAGGCCAGAGGTGTGGGGTGCAAGAGGATTCATTAGAGACAGGGTGGAGAGCAGAGCAGGTGGATTTACTGAAATACACTGCTGAAGGGAGCAGTGGGCGAGTCAGGAGAGGTCTGCTGCACTATATGTGGGTTAACTCCCTGGTAGGGGATCCGACTCAGGTGGTAGTAGTGATAGCGCTGAGACTTAACCCGCAGGCCACCAGGGAGGCCCCTTGCTGGAACATTTATAACCAAGACTTACCAAAAAACATGATACATTGAATTTGCTGTTAAATATTTATTAATTTAAATTGGTTGAATACATTTTTATTTCAACCTAGTAAAGTAGATATTTCAAAAATTGAAGCAACCTAAGGTTCCTAGGAGACTCATTAAATAAGCATGATATGTTCATGCAATAAAATATTGTATATCTGTATAAAATAACAAAAATGTTCTTGAGGCACTAATATAGAAAGATCTCCAAGATAGATTGCTGCCATTTGTTTTTGTAAGGGTGCTAGAAAGTGCTATCTTTAGTCTTCATTTGCAGTGACTCTCTCCAAGCTCCCTCTAGTGTTGTATGTGTGTATTTGGAAGGAGTCAGGAAAAACACAGGTTGATTCTGGATGACTTTCAACCTATTTTATTTCATGCCTTTGAGATTTTAAAACAGAAGTGAATGAACAAGCAAATAAATAATAATTGTTTTTTAAAGTTCCAGAGAGCTCTATTATGTATTCATGTGGAACTATGCATTAAATAAATAACCCCAGAAGCAGAACAGCTTCTATTATTCTATTATTACTTCTGTAAAATACATATTTTATGCATTATGTCAAAAAGCCTCAGCAGTACTGTTATTGAGCAACTACCTAAGTAGGCTGCCATTTACCGTGTGCTTACTGTTTCCCATATGCACAGCATGTTCATTAACATAAACACTTACTGTATTAGTGTCACTTTGCATACATTACCATGTTCAGGGCTCATTATCAGACAAGATCAGTGGAAATTACCATGGTAAGCAAAACACAAGAAGCAACGAGAATCCTAACAAAATCACACATCCTATACTACACAGTCAGTTACATTTTAGTACTGAAGGAAATGACCAGCCCTGGCTGACAGGGCAGCTTCACCTCTCAGGCACAGTTACCCCATACTCCTGCCCAGCAAAACCTGATACTCCCACAACCAGATTTCTGTAAATGGCAACACCACTGACTTCATTTTTTTTTAAGATTTATTTTTAATTTACTTATGCATTCAGGAACTGGGGGGGTAGGCCGGAGGTTTCGGGGTGAGAGGATTCATCAGAGGCAGAGTCGGGAGCAGAACAGGTGAATCTACTGAAATACACTGCTGAGGAGAGCAGTGGGTGAAACAGGAGAGGTCTGCTGCGCCATGCGAGTTGGCTCCCCGGCCGGGTCGAACTCCCTTGCCGCAGGGGCTGGCAATAGCTTAATAGCCCTGAAACTGTAATCCTGCACCACCAGGGAGGCCCACCACTGGCTTCATTTTTGCTGGTGGCCCCTCTGATTTACATCACTTTTGCCTCGAGGCCCTGTCACCCAAGAGGCTGCTCACCCCAGATCCAGAAATCATCCCCTTTCCAGAGGTTAAGGCAGATGAGGGCATGGAGGTGAGGAGCTGAGCTCTTCAGAGGTGAGCAGAATGGTCATTATATGTGCCACCCTGGGGCGAGAGTAGGGAGGGGCAAAGAGGAAATTTCCCCCATCCCTTTAGGTTCTTCTTGGACTGGTCAGGCAATGAAATTAATATCAGACGGATGAGTAGGAGAAAAGAACAAATGCAATTACATGCATATGGAGACTCCACGTGGGTGTTGATTCTAAAGCCAGTGGACAAAGTGAGAACCTCTATAGCCTGAGCTCAGGAATAGAGGGAGGCCTGAGATTCAAAGAGGTAATGCGGAGGGAGTGACTCATAAGATGAGTAATTTTGCCTGCAAGATAGATAGATAGATAGATAGATAGATAGATAGATAGATAGATAGATAGATAGATAGATGATAGATAGATAGCATTTTAGGATAGAAAGGTTATTTTTTAAAAGATTTATTTATGCATACAAGAACTGGGGAACAGGCCAGAGGTATAGGGGGTGAGAGGATTCACCAGAGACAGAGTGGGGAACAGAACAGGCAGACTGACTGAAACATACCACTGAGGGGAGCAGCGTGTGAGTCAGAGAGGTCTGCTGCGCCATGTGGATCACCTCCCTGACTGGGGATGATGCAGTGGCTGCAGATAGCTTCATAGTGCTGTTTCTTTTTTTTTTTTTTTTTTAATAGAGGCATGTTCCATTTATTTATTTGTCTGCTTGTTTGTTTGTTTTGTTTATACATGCACTGGGTACAGTCAGAAGCGCGGGAGGGTGAGAGAATTCACCAGAGCCAGAGCGGGGAGCAGAGTAGGCAGAAGGACCGAAGTACACTGCTGAGGGGAGCAGCGGGCGGCAGGAGAGGTCTGCGCACCATGTGGGACCCTCCTCAGGTGGCCGGGGAGCAGCTGGGGATCGAACCGGCGCCGCAGAGGCCGCGGGCAGCTACGCAACCCAGCGCTCAACCGCTGCGCCACCGGGGAGGCCCTTCATAGTGCTGTTTCTTAACCCCTTGCACCACCAGGGAGGCCCAGAAAGGTTATTTCTGACATAAATCCTAATTTGGGGCAATATCTCCAATTAACATTTTCCTAGACAGTTATGGAAGAGGTAGAAGTTTCTCATGAGCCTGCAGAGCCTTAATTGGCCTCAGCTGAAAATAATCCATAGGCCAGAGTGATATGTCTTGGGCAAGTCTGGACATCACTAGAAAACCTGACTTTAATCCCAGCTCTGCAACTCTCTACTGTTGTGCCCTTGAACAAGTGCCTTGACTTCTTTCCTGCCTCAGTGTCTCATCTGTAAAAAAAACAAATGGGGCCTCCCCTGGTGGTGCAGCAGTTGAGCGCTGAGCTGCAAATCTGCCCACAGCCTCTGAGGCGCCAGTGCAATTCCGGGCTGCCGGCAAGGGTCCCACGTGGCGAGACAGACCTCTCCTGTCGCGCCCACTGCTCCCCTCAGCAGTGTATTTCGTCACTCTGTCTGTTCTGCTCCCCACTCTGGCTCTGGTGAATTCTCTTACCCTCCGGCGCTTCTGACTGTACCGAGTACTTGTATAAATAAATAAATAAATCTTTAAAAAAAATGATGCTTTAATGCTTGTGCTATTGTTGTGTTGATTAAGTGATGTAAAACACATAATCCACTTAGAAATGCCACATGGAAGCAGTCAGTAAGGTGCTGAGTTTTTTTCCCCCAGTGATGCTGTGATTGCTCCAAAGTGGCTTTGATTGTCCAGCTCCTGACCCTCTCTGCTTCCCCCACCCTCCACTCCACCTGATTTCCTATTCAGCTTTTGGAGACACAGGTAGTAGACAATTTCAAGTATCCTATGGCCCCCCAAACCTGCTCAAGAAAGCACCCTGGGTATATATCTCCTATCTGAAATTTCACTATGGAGGAAAAGTCTCCCAGGATATATTAGGTTCTGGAAGAAAGAGTCCCCACTTGAGTCAGATATGCACAGAAGTTTTTCTTTCACCTGATTGACCCTGACTTTCACCCTCCTGACCTTGACTTTCATGCTCAGAGCTTCAAAACAGTCAACCCATTGTGTCTGCTCTCCAGCTGCCTTCCAGGGAGAAAGAATAAGCAACTTCCAGACTCAGCTGATTAGTCCGTCCTTCTACCTCTGTAAGCTCACCTAAACAAAAGCAGCAAATGTATATCCCAGGCATTTTCCCAGCTCTTGAATGGTGCTGCCCAATGTAATTTTTTGTTTTGATGGAAATGGCTCCATCCACTGAGGGAACCACTAGCCTGCTAGTCATGTGTTACTGAGCATTTAAAATATGCCTAGTGCAATCAAGGAACTGAATGCTTAATTTCATTTAAATGACCATTTATGGGGTCTCCCTGGTGGTGCAGGGGTTAAAGTCTTAGTGCTATCGAGCTAGCTCCAGCCACTGCAGCATGAGTTCGATCCCTGGCCAGGGAGATAACCCACATGGCACAGCAGACCTCACCTGTCTCATCCACTGCTCCCCTCAACAGTGTATTTCAGTAGGTTCTCCTGTTCTGCTCCCCATTCTGTCTCTGGTGAAACTTCTCACCTGCTATACCTCTGGCCTATACCCCAGTTCTTGCATGCATGCATAAATAAATAAATAAATAAATAAATAAATCTTTAAAAATAAAGGACCACTTACGATTACTGCTGTATTGGACAGCGTGATTGAAATTTTCTCACCGATTTTGTTTAATTGATAAGGCATCCTGGCTATAAGATTGGAAAATGCATTTTTCAAATATGGTGCTAGTACTGGCCTCACCCTTCAGTGATCAGCTGAGCCCAAAGGTCATTTTGATCATACTTCCATTCCAGGTCACTTTCCTCTGTGATGGCTCAGCTGGGGGACATGATTGGGTACTGGCTCTGTCCTCCATGCCTGAGCTAACTGACAGTCACTGCCTTTGCTGTTCTTCCTTCTCGAAGCCCGCCTCTTGAAGATCTGGTTGCATCAACTAATAATGTTCAACTCATGCCCTTCATAAATGTGTGCTTTGAGAATTAGACGCTTACAAGTACCAGCAATCCATCATACATCTGAACAGAAAGAAGGGAGTTTGGGCTTGTAGCAGGAGAAAGGCAGGTTAAACGTCAAGAAAAATGGCCCAGCAATGACAGTTGTGAGGCATGAGAAATAAGGAGCTGAGTTTAAATAAACTTTCTTTTTAAAAAGTCAATGATATGGCCTCCCTGGTAGTGCAAGAGGTTAAGACGCAACCTATGAAGCTATCTGCAGCCACTGCAGCACAAGTTCGATCCCCAGCCAGGGAGTTACCCACACAGCACAGCAGACCTCTCCTGCCTCGCCCGCTCCTCCCCTCAGCAGTGTATTTCAGTCGATCTGCCTGTTCTATTCTCCACTCTGTCTCCAGTGAATCCTCTCACCCCCACACCTCTGGCCTGTACCCCAGTTCTTGTATGCTAAATAAATCTTTAAAAAAAAAAGTCAAAGATAACCATCTTCCTTGACTAATCCCAAAAGGAGAGGGGTTGAAAGAACCTCATAGATCACATGAACAAGCCCCTTTGGGAGGTCCAATGAGCGAGTGCTCCCAACTGATCAGATCCTAGAAGTCCCCTCTAGGTTGGGTGGCCAGGAAGGAGGGGGGAGGGAGGCCCAGTACCAGGCAGCCTCTGCTCCATAGCTCTGAGCGGGTGGGGAAGGCAGACTCTGGTCATGCCCATCGGTCTGTAGCCCTTTTGTGTAAGTGCCTGGCAAAGATGACGTGGGGCTGTTCCTCGGAGCACAGCTGCAACACAACCAAGGAGGTGGGCCCTAGCAGCCCTGCCCTCCCAGATCCTCCCCTCAGGCTTTTTCAGCAGTTGGGGACATGCATCCCAGGGCCTCTGTGTGGCCTGACCCTGATGCAGGGGCTCTCTGTCCCCAGTGACAGTGGAGATGGCACCTTTAGTGAGCTCCTCTCTACTCAGCTGCCTCCCCTCCCTCCTGCCCTTCCTCCTCCTCCAGCTGTCCTCCAGCAATGCCGGTAAGATTTCTCTTTTATTCCTGCCCTGGGAGACCCTGAGAACAGCAAAAGTCTACTCTCCCTAGACCCATGTCCTTCATTCATCCTCAAGTTCTAGGCAAGAGAACTTTCTGAAACATGGATGTGCTGACAAGTTTAGTCCTCTCCTCAGAAACTTCCAGAGCCTCTCTACAGCCTCCAGAATAGAACCCAAACTCAATAATGTGACCTGACCTCAAGCTTCACCTTGAGCTACTTACTTCTCATCTATCTTTCTGGCTTTTATTGCCCAAGTGGAGCAATAATAATAACAGCCTTTGGCATTTCTGTCAGGTTAAGTGCTTAGTGGTGCCTATCCCATAGCAAACCTTGGTAAATATGGCTTGAATTGCAGTATCTGGTCGTGTCTGGAAGCTCTGCTCTGCACCAAAAGTTTTTACAGAGGAGCCCTGCTCTCATGTGCTGGGAGAAATGAAAGGAACAGGTTCCAACCTCGGAGCCACTTGATTGACAGAAGCCCAGCCCAGGCCCTCCTTTGGGAATCTAAGCTCTCAGCCTGACGAGGAGACTCAGGACAAAGACTGGGAGCAGCAGGGCTGGGGCTGAGGGCTGTAGTGAGGTCTGACAGCACAGAGGAAAAGAAGGAGCAAACAGAGTCACTTCCAGGGTGGAAGGGCTTAGAGGGGAGGAATTTTTTTTTTTTAAGATATATATTTTTTTTAATATTTTTTTATTTTATTTTTTTAAGGTTTATTTTTATTTATTTATTTGTTTGTTTGTTTGTTTATACAAGCACTGGGTACAGTCAGAAGCGCGGGAGGGTGAGAGAATTCACCAGAACCAGAGCGGGGAGCAGAGCAGGCAGAAGGACCGAACGAAGCACACTGCTGAGGGGAGCAGCGGGCGGCAGGAGAGGTCTGCGCGCCATGTGGGACCCTCCTCTGGGGGTCGGGGAGCAGCCGGGGATCGAACCGGTGCTGCAGAGGCTGCGGGCAACTTCGCAACCCAACGCTCAACCGCTACGCCACCGGGGAGGCCCTTAATATTTATTTATCTTGTAGAAGAACTGGGGTGTAGAGCAGAGGTGTGGGGGTGGGGGTAAGAGGATTCACCAGACACAGAGTGGGGAACAGAACAGGCAGATTGACTGAAATACACTGCTGGGAGGAGCAGCAGGCAAGTCAGGAGAGATCTGCTGCACTATATGTGGGTCAGCTTCCTGGTTGGGGATCAGACTCAAGTGGTAGTAGTGATAGGGCTAAGACTTAACCTCTAGGCCACCAGGGAGGCCCTGCAGGACAGGAATTTTGGAATAGGGTGTGAATGAGGACAGAGGATTAGAGGTGGTAGAGGAGTAAGAAAAAGCAAAACCTAATGGGAGGAAAGGGATCAATTCGGCCAGTTGTGAACACGGATGTGCCTGGTACAAGGAGACTTCAAGCTGTGCCCTGGAGGCTGGGTTGCAGGGTCAGAGGTGGATGCAGCTGGCTGAGAGGTGAGCAGCAACTGTCAAGATGACCACATGCTAGAACAGTCTGTCTAGGGAGCTCAGTAACCACATATATGAGTGTGCACATTCACACACGTACATGTCATGTAAAACATTTACTCTAAACTCCATTTAAGAATCGAGTGATCTTTTCCTTCCCTGTTTTGATGACATGCTTGTCCAGCTTCCCTCTCAGACTTAATCTCTGGTTTTTGGTGTCTTGGACAGGACAGTTCAGAGTGACAGGACCAAGGCACCCCATCCGGGCTCTTGTGGGAGATGAAGCAGAATTGCCATGCCGCATAACCCCTGGCAAGAATGCCACAGGCATGGAGGTGGGGTGGTACCGACCCCCCTTCTCTAGGGTGGTCCATCTCTACCGAAATGGCAAAGACCAAGATGGAGAGCAGGCACCTGAATACCGGGGCCGGACAGAGCTGCTGAAAGAGCACATTGGTGAGGGAAAGGTCACGCTCAAGATCCGGAATGTAAGGTTCTCAGACGAAGGAGGTTACACCTGCTTCTTCCGAGATCATTCTTACCAAGAGGAGGCAGCAATGGAACTGAAAGTGGAAGGTGAGTAGGGCGATGGGATAGTAAGCACTCCCTGTTGGTTAACCAAGACCTCACTTCAAGACCAATCCTTCTCTCAATCGAGATGAGATCCTTCGACCCAAACATCTCACTCCCGGGAACTGATTCCATAGAAAGAAGCACATCCATACATGGAATTTACATGCTCATGGATGTCCATTACAAAAGCAGAAAATGCTTTAAGAAAAAATGAAGTGAAACAGGAAAATCCAAAATAATCCATTCCTGATTATAAACAATCAATTTCTGATTATTTTGTGCTACTAGAGGGGGGAGGGGTGTGAATAACCTGAAAGTTAAAGTGTCCAACTGGACCTTGGATACTTTTTTTTTTAATTTATTTTTACAGAGAAGGCCAGAGGTAAGTGGAGATGGGGGGCGGTGAGGGGATTCACCAGAGACAGAGTGGGGAGCAGAACAGGCGGACCTACTGAAATACACTGCTGAGGGGAGCTGCAGGTGAGACAGGAGAGGTCTGCTGCGCCATGTGTGTAGCGCCCTGGCTAGGGATTGAACTCAGGCCTTTAGTGGTGATAATGCTGAGACTAGACTTAACCTCTAGAACAGCAGGGAAGACCAACCTTGGATATTTTGTTTTGCTCTGGAATGTCTTTTGTTTGTCATAACCAAGAGCATGGTTATTTTTTTTTATTTTTTTTAAAGATTTGTTTATTTATGCATACAAGAACTGGGGTACAGGACAGAGGTGCAGGGGGTGAGAGGATTCACCAGCGACAGAGTGGGGAGCAAAACAGGCAGATCTACTGAAATACACTGGTGAGGGGAGCAGCAGGCGAGACAGGAGAGGTCTGCTGCACCCTGTGAGTCACATTCCTGGCCAGGGAATGAACTCTGTGCTGCAGTAGCTGCAGATAGCTTCATAGTGCTGTGTCTTAACCCCTTGCACCACCAGGGAGGTCCCAGGAGCATGGTTCTTAACAAGTCAGATTAATCAATTATTACAATGAATTTCTCAATTGATATGTTTATGGAGTTTCATTAAAGAAGGAACATTATTGAAATATACATTTCAATAATGTAGTCCAAGTGAATAAACAAATATCTGCATATAATTATAAAAAAGAAAGAGATGCCACCTTTAAAATTTATCTCCATTGATGTTTTCATTATAATCTTGGATTTTTTAATTTTCTGTTATCCTAGGATAGTTGAGATAAAGACAAGTAGACAAACTTTAAAGTTAATGGCTATTTAATTGAAGAACAAAAGTGTTTTGAGGGGTCCCTTTGCTTTCTGTCCTTCCCACCTGCAGCACAAACATCCAATCAATCACTTTTGTGTCTCCAGGGCAACTGCTGCAGTTCTGCCAGCAGAAGAGGCATTGTGCCCGGGGTAACAAAGCACTATTTCTAGAGACCAGTGCAGGGATATGAAAACAGCTTTGTGTGTCACAGCGTGTTCCTCAGACAACTGTTTTTATTGGGGGAATTTTTTTACCTGCAAGGAAGTCTGATAGCCTTGAGGAAAAAAGTTCCCCTTTGGGTTAGTTTCCATGTCCCAAACCCCTTCCATCCTCTCCATACTCTTCATACTCAAAAACAAAAAGCAAAATAAACAAACAAATAAATAAATAAGTAAAATTTTAAAAAGGAAGAAAGAAAAGGAAAAAGGTGAGACTATTTTACAAATGAAAGGAATTGTCCCTTCTGGCCTAGAGACCCTGGAACTGAGACAAAACTAAAGTGAAACGCAGCACAGGTTTCCACTAGCCTCCGCCACCCCACCCAAAAGTAGAAACAACCAACTCGGAAGGTTATTTGGGGGGTCTAAGAACACTATTACCATTAATTTACATGGAAAACATGTTGAGCCTTCCCAGACCCCAAAAGTAACCCAATAAATCATAACAAATAAGAAAGCTCTGCCTTCGGGTGGGGGCTGGCAAGGGCAGCTGTTACTGCTACTGAAGTTTCACCTGTTACCTGCCTCCCCTCTTTCTCTAAAGAGTTTCTGATCTTTCTACCTGACTTTATTTTCCCTTGTCCTTTTTTTTTTAAAGATTTATTTTTTATTTTTATGCATACAAGAGCCGGGGCACAGGACAGATGTGCGGGGGTGAGAGGATTCACCAGAGACAGAGTGGGGAGCAGAACAGGTAGACTGATTGAAATACACTGCTGAGGGGAGCAGCGGGCAAGACAGGAGAGGTCTGCTGCCCCATGTGGGTCACCTACCTGGCCAGCTGGGGATCAAACTCGTGCTGCAGAGGCTGCAGATTGCTCATAGTGCTGTGCTCAACCCCTTGTGCCACCAGGAAGGCCTTCCCTTGTCATTTTTGGGATTTCATACTAGCTATTGCTCATCTCCAAACCCTCCATTATGAGACTTTAAAGCACAGGCAGAAGTAGAATCTATACCAAGCCTCCAAGTAGCCATCATCTCCAGCAATAGTTCAGGAATCGCCCACTCAGGCCTGTTTCGCTTGACACCTCCCCAGTGCAGTGACTCTGACAAATCCTAGACAGAATTATCTCATTGCTAAATCCTCAAGAATGTGTACCCAAATATAATAACTATGTTTAGAAACCATAACAATAGTACTATTGTCACATCTTTGAAAATTAAACTCTTAATATACAGTTTGTGTTCAAATTTTCCTTTGTTTCATAATTATACTTTTGCAATTGGGTTGTTTGCATTGGATCCAAACAGGAGCCACACAGTGGTGTTTGCTCTGTAGAGCTCCCTGTGTTCTAGATTTTGCTAATTTCTCTTCCAATCTGCTGTTTAAATGTGGTCCATGCCCTGTATTCCCTGTAAACTCATACATATCCATGATTAGATTCAGGTTTGATTTACTTCGTCAAGCATACTTCATATATTCTATTGTATACTTCTTACTGCTTTACAGCAGAAGACTCCTAATATCCCATTTTCTCTGTGATATTCTAATCCTTTGTGGAAATAAAGATGTACATAAAAACCAACCTAAGGTATGCACTTGCTAACCTACATTGCTACAGGTCACTTTCAATAAGAACTTTGAAAGCAGAGTCTATTGTGTTTTCTTCTGGAGAACTAAATAACAGACTGGAGCTTTAATCTGCAATTTGAAGGATTGTTTTTATACCTAGAAATCCTGGGCCAATTTAATGTCGCTTGCTGTGACTCAATCCCTATGCCTGAAAGCACTGTCTTTATCTAGCCTCCGAAAGCAGAGAACAAGATGAAAAGGGCTTGACCCACAGCAAGTTGCATTGAGCCTAGACAGGTGGAGCTCTTGGGCACTGAGCAGCAACCTGGAATTAGAAATAGGTGGGAGCTGGACAACTGAGGGGTCATGCCTTCCCTCATTACCTGTCCCATACCACATCCTCTCAGGTACAAAATCCTGTGTTCTACCTATCTCAAAATCTCTAGATTTGATCTTTTTGTGTGTTATGTGCCCCTTTGCCAGACTGGTGAAGTTGGTAAGCCCCATCTCAGAAGGATTTTTTTTTTTTTGAAGGGGGGCATGGGGTGTGGATCTTAAAAATGCTTTTCTTTTTTTTTTCTTTTTCTGATTTTTTTTTTTAAATTTTTTACATCATTGTTCATTTTTAAAGAATATTTGCTTCCCCCCACCCCCTCAGGTATAGTCCCCATAGAGTTTCCTTCCCCAGTTCACCCGTGCATCCTCACCTCAGTCCCCTGTGCTCCTCCCTCACTCCCTCCCTCTGATCCCTCTCCTTTCTCCTCCCCTGCAGGATGTCTCTGGTTTATAATTGTCTGGTTTTGCTTTGTTGTGTTTTGTACTGTTATTATTTTTTTCCACTAATGTCTTATTTGGTTCCCCTATATTCCTGCTATAAGTGAAACCATCTGATATTTTTCTTCTCCTTCTGGCTTATTTCACTGAGCATACTGAGCATAATCCCTTCTAGCTCCATCCACATTGCTGCGAATGGCATGAGTTTATCTTTTTTGATTGCTGAATAATACTCCATTGTGTATATATGCCACATCTTCTTGATCCAGTCATCTATTTTTGGGTATTTGGGTTGTTTCCAGGTTTTACCTATTATAAATAGTGCTGCAATAAACATAGGGATACAGGTGTTCTTTTGAATCAATATTTTTGTGTCCTTTGGGTAGATCCCTAGTAGTGGAATTGCCAGGTCATGTGGTAGCTCCATTTTTAATAGACTGAGGAAGCTCCAGACAGCTTTCCATAGTGGTTGGACCAGTTTGCACTCCTACCAGCAGTGTAGGAGAGTTCCTCAGAAGCATATTTTAAATGCATAAAAAAAATTTTGTACTGAAAAATAGTTATCAAAGTATTGAAATAATAAGATATGGGGGGCCTCCCTGGTGGTGCAAGGGGTTAAGCACAGCACTGTGAAGCAATCCACAGCCTCTGCAGCACGAGTTCAATCCCTGGCCAGCCAGGGAGGTACCACATGGCACGGCAGGCCTTTCCTGTCTTGCCCACTGCTCCCCCAACAGTGTATTTCAGTAGATCTGCCTCCTCTGCACCCACTCTGTCTCTGGTGAATCCTCTCACCCCCCTGCCTCCCCCAACCTCTGGCCTCTACCCCAGTTCTTGAGTGCATAAACAAATAAATCCTTTAAAAAAAAAAAAAAAAAAAAAAGACCTGATCCTCAAGCACATAGAGGTACACAAGGATCCCAAGCTGAGGCTGTGGGACAGCTTACAGTGCTGTGCTTAACCCCTTGTGCCACCAGGGAGGCCCAAGAATCAGGTCTTAATCCCTTAGGTAGTTCTCAAAACTCTCCATGACTGGCCCAAAATATAACCTCGCCTCCCATCATTATAAACCACTAGCCCTTCCAAGACCCACATTTCCCTCAAGGTTGAGTTCAGGGGTCAATTCTGTATCATCTTCTTTGAATCTTGGTGATATTTGTGCCTTTATCCAACTGGGTCCTGGAGCCCCTGGGACTGCTGGTTTGAGGATGTGGTTTGGTTCTGCCTTTCAGATCCCTTCTATTGGATCAACCCTTGGGTGCTGGTTCTCCTGGCAGTGCTGCCTGTGCTCCTCCTGCAGATCACCGTGGGCCTTGTCTTCCTCTGCCTGCAGCACAGACTCAGAGGTATAGACTAGAGGGTGGGGGCCTGGGATCCATCCTTGAAATGAGATAGTGCCTTAGAACTTGGTCAACTAACATTTATTTTCATAATTCCACAATGAAGTTTACCAAATGCTTTCATACAAATTGTAAGACTTGCATTTCCCTAAGCGGTAGGGCTGGCATATAGAAGCCCATTCTACAGAGGAGGCAACTGAGGCTGGAGAGGTTCAGTGATTTACTCAAGCAAACACAGCCTGTAAGTGGCACAGCTCAGGCCTAAGCCTCCCTCCTCCAGCCCCCACACCATACCCAACAGCTTCATATAATGAGGAAAGTGTGAGCTTCAGAGTCAGACAGCTCTAGACTTAGGAAGGTGAGGCATTCTGTAAAAATAAAAGCCCTCCCCACCTAATAGATGCTCAGATTTTGTTTTCATATTTGTTTCCATTAATTCAATTTCAGCTCCAATGTAGGGCCTTCCATTCTGAGGTTTTGTGTTTTTTTTTTTAAGATTTATTTATTTATGCATACAAGAGCTGGGGTACAGACCAGCTGGGGGCTGAGAGGATCCACCAGAGACAGAGTGGGGAACAGAACAGGTAGATTGACTGAAGTACACTGCTGAGGGGAGCAGCGGGCGAGTCAGAAGAGGTCTGCTGTGCCATGTGGGTAGTCCCTGGCCGGCCGGGATCGAACTTGTGCTGCAGAGGCTGCGGATAGCTTCATAGGTTGTGTTTTAACCCCTTGCGGCACCAGGGAGGCCCCATTCTGAGCCTTCTTACCCCACCGACTACTCACCTAGGTGCCAACCTTGCAGCACCTTCAACTCTTTCCCCTCTGCCATTACTAGGAAGATAAAGCAACAAGGAGGGCTAGGGTATGTGAGGGAGGACACTGGTTGAATCACCAATGGGGTTTGTTCACTCCCTTTGAATTCTTCCCAACGCTCACTTCTCCCACGTGAAAATGACCTCCAGTCCACATGGCTGAGCACAAAGAACATGATGGGCAGAGCTAGGCAGCTTAGGTTTGACTCCAGCTCAGGCACGGGTTGAACCCTCCAAGCTTCAGTTTCCAGGTCAGTCAAGTAGAGACCCTCCCTCCTGCAGGGGTAATGTCACCCAAAGCTCCCAGCGCATAACCTGTCACAGAGTGTCTGCCCAGCATTTGGTTAGTTGCTCCCTTCCTCATTCCGTTGGAAAGTGGCTTTAGATTTACAAAGTGACAACACAGCAGGTGGTGTAACACTGGGAACTGAAAATCACACACACACACACACAAAAGCAAAGAGTAGTTTCTGAGTTCTCTGTATTCCTTAACCCAACATTTAATCCAGACAACGGCCAGGGAGAGCGTAACTCTAGACTGCAAATCCAGAGTTCTTCCTGCCCTCCCCAGGATGACCCTGGGGTATAAGAAGTGGCCCGCATTAAGGCCCGGTGCTTGGTGTGGCAGGGCCCACCTACTGCCAGTGCAGGAACTAAAAATTTGCCTTTTTCTATTTTAGGGAAACTTCGAGCAGAGATTGGTGAGTTCCAGTCACCCTCCCTCCCCGAGGTCTCCTTCCTGGTCTTTTGGCATAACTGAAATGGTCATTTCCTCAGGCCACCTCTGCAGTCCCAACACCTTCTGCTCCCTTTATTATTCAAAACCTCCCTATGAGCAACCAAGACTTGTCCAAAATCTCATTCCCCTTCCCTGCCTTCAGCTAGGGTAGAAGTAAAATCCTATAGCTTCCCTTCCTTTCCCAGGGCACTCATGACTAGAAACTATTTTAAGTGGCTTAAGAGTGCCTTTGAACGCCCTATTAAGTCCCTTTCCATTTCTTTCTCTTTTAGAGAATCTCCACCGGACTTTTGGTAAGTGCTGGGCGGCCTGAACCTCGCAGGTCAGCTAGGTGTTACACTAGTTCCCCAACATCTGGGGAAACAAGGACTTCTGGTCCCAGGTTGCAGACTTTCTCTTTCCCTCCTTCCTCTCCTTTTTTTTCTTTGATTAGTCATCATCTGCTTGGGGGATTGGTAAGATTATAGCAAGTACTTACAGTACACTTTTCTGAGCCAGGCATTCACTACATAAACAGCATTTTTTTTTTAAGATTTATTTATTTATGCATACAAGAACTGGGGTACAGGCCAGAGGTGTGGGGGGTGAGAGGATTCACCAGAGACAGAGTGGGGAGCAGAACAGGAAGATTGACTGAAATACACTGCTGAGGGGAGCAGTGGGCAAGGCAGGAGAGGTCTGCTGTGTCATGTGGATTGCTCCCTGGCTGGGGATGGAACTCGTGCTGCAGTGGCTGCGGCTAGCTTAATAGGTTGCATCTTAACCCCTTGCGCCTCCAGGGAGGCCCCTGAACAGCTTTTGATGCTTACTCATTTGGAAGGGATTAGAAGCACGTTGTGCATGTCATTTCTCCTTTCACGAATTACAAAGGAGAGGTAAACATATCTTTTGCACATAAACTTGATGTCTAGTTGGGGAGGTAGTGTATAAACTAACTGGAGAACAAAATTATATATATGTCATAGACTGAACTCAACACAGTAGAATGAATTTTCATGTGTGCAGGACAAGTAACAATACATGAGTAACCAGGGAAGGCTTCTTGGAGAAAGAATAAAGATACCAAGCCACACTAAAATATTGAAACCTCAATGACTCAATTCTTTTTTGTTTGTTCCTTTTTGTTCACTGCAGATTGCTATGTCTCAGGTCAATGCCTAATGCATACTATAGAAAGGCACTCAAATATTTGTTGAGTGGATTTTCTAGAAATTATGTCCTAAATCAGGCCAGAGATGAACCTTGCTTTGAGCAGCCTTCCTGAACAGCCTCAGCAGCCTTTCTTCTAGGGCCACTGGCATCTCTGGCACCTAGTGAGCTAGTATCAGTGTATACAACCCCTCCCCCCCCAACATACACAGGGTTTTTGCACATCTGAAGGGAAGAAAAAAGATCTTTGTTATAATACTCAAATAGCAAAGATCTTCACTTTTTTTTTGTACCAAGAATATCTTTGCCAGATGGTGGATTCTAATGGATCCCTTTCCAGAATATTTAAATGTACACATGAAACAAAATACATAGATAGAGTACAAAGAAAAATCACTATATTGTTGTATCATTATTAAAATAGAAACATATTTGTGATATAGTAATGGCTTTTATTTTAAAGATTTATTTATTTATTTATTTATACAAGCACTGGGTACAGTCAGAAGCACGGGAGGGTGAGAGAATTCACCAGAGCCAGAGTGGGGAACAGAACAGGCAGACCGACGAAATACACTGCTGAGGGGAGCAGCGGGCACAGCAGGAGAGGTCTGTCACGCCATGTGGGACCCTCACCTGTGGCCCATATAGTAATGATTTTTAAATAAAATACATTAAATAACAATGTGGCAGATCTGATAGCTTGTCATTTCAAAATATAAACCTACACAATATTTTGAGATTTCTGCAACTTTAATTGGAATGAAATGAGAGTATCTGTGGTTTCCATTAGTGAGGTCACAGGTTTGTTGATTACACTTTTATGGAAGAAAATGCTAAATTCAATCAAGGTTTGTGGAAACAAAGACATAGTGCCTTTTCCACCTAATTTCATGGACTTATTCCCTAGATCCCAGGAACTCCTTCAGTGTTCATGGACCCAGGTTGAGAAACCCCAATATGAAATGGAGAGGACAAGGTGGGCATCTGGAAAACACATTAATCCTGTTTGTTCTATGGTCAACAATCCAGATCCCCACTTCCTGAGGGTGCCCTGCTGGAAGATAACCCTGTTTGTAATCGTGCCGGTGCTCGGACCCCTGGTCGCCTTGATCATCTGCTACAACTGGTTGCATCGGAGACTAGCAGGTGCAGTGCCCGGGCAGCAAACGGACCCCTGAGCCCAGGGTTTCCTTCCTGCTGTCCCCTGGACTGCCTAGGCTTCTCAGAGGACCACTGAGATGTCTGGGGTCCCTTTGTGGAAGGGAAGGGTGGGTCACTATGAACCTCGCCAGGGAAGATGCAGGGAGGAGCGAGTCATCTTCTACCAGCCACCAACTGGTTTTTCTTTGTTTGCAGGGCAATTTCTTGAAGAGCTAAGTAAGTTCTCTTCTTCTTATAAGTTGGGGTGTGGGGTCAGGGCAGCACAAGAGAAGGGGTGCACGGTTAAGGGATAAAGATCCCAGAGGAAAGGGGGGGCTGCAGAGCAGAGGTGGAGGAAGGCTCCTGTGAGGTGGAATCAGAGGCAGCCAGCTGTTAGTGACAAGTTTTACAGGTGGCAGGAAGGACACTGGGGCGATCGGCTGCTGCCTGACTTGCTCCACTGCAGCATCCCTCGGGCCCGCCTCCACGCCAATGCCGTTCCCTACAGCAGCCTCAGGGGCCTTTTCCCTGCCTAGTTTAATGGTTTCATGATGGAAGCTACTGATAGATTTTTCAAGTTTTTTTTTCCTCCTCCTCCTTCTAGGAAACCCCTTCTGAGTGATGTTGCATCTGGCAGGGGTGAAGGCGAGCCCAGTATGTCCAAGGAGTGGTCCTTGGGGAAGTCGCCTCATCAAGTGGAATACTCACTGGTCTCCTCACCACAGGGACATTCCCACCTCCACTTCCAGGAATGCTCTGACTTCCAAACAGGACTGCTTTCTCTTCTGTCATCTACCTGTTCTCATCCGTTCCCCGGGCTCCTTTCTTTGCCCCTTTCTGCTCTCCTAACCTTCCCACTCCTCTCTCTGGTCCTCCGCCTGAAGCCCTCTGGCCGTGGCCAGGCCGGTGCTCTTCTCTCTCCCAGAGTTCCCCTTGCTGAAGAGTGCCCTGACGGGAGGGTCTCTGTGCTGAAAATCATGCAGACCAGGAACCTCGTTCTAGCAAATGACAGTGCGCCAATGTTATTGTGTTTCTTCCATGACCTCAGCCCTGATGGGCAGTGCTTGGAGATGTAGAGGGTAGAGGGGAAAGAACAGGAAGAGTCCAAACTCTCAAAGAGAGAGCCAAGAGAGCTGCAGGGTCAGGATATGAGCTCTCTACCCAACACTGGAGTTGGGGAGACCCATAGTATCCATCTCGTCCCAGCAGCCAAGGGATGAGAACTGGCAGCGCCCCTGCTTTAGCCGGCTCACCGCCACCTCCTGTACTGACAGGCCCTCAGGGTCCTCCCTCCTCTCTCCTTTTGCTCCCATCTTCATACCTGTCAGCGCATGCACTGTTTTACTCAACAATTACTACTCGATGATCTATCGGACACAAAGAAACAAGCTGGGTGCTAATTAATGATGAGTTTCTGTGTGCCACCTCATGCCCCTTTCCTTCCTTTCTGCACTTCATTATCTTCTCTCTACTGCATCCTTCTTGCCCTGGAGGTCCGTCCTCAGGAAAACCAAACACAAAGAAAGACCTCAGTCAGAAAGGCCATTTATTTATGTTTCACTGCCTCATCTGCTTTCTCCCCTCCACCTGCCTTCTCCCTGACCTCTCCCTTTCCCCCTTGGGGTATGGATCCTGGGAGAGTCTTTTCCTCCCCTGCCATGGGGAAGCCAAGCCTCTGCCCCAGGATCACCCAGCACTTATTGGGACGGACCCAGTGACCCACCAGGCCCTCCTTCTCCCCAAAGCAGACATCACACACAGGGCAGCAGTAGGTTTTCTGCTTCCAGTGGGTCTGCTGGTGCCTGGCCAGCCCAGAGAATGAGCCAAAGGACTCGCCACAGTGGAAGCAGCAGTGGGGCTGCTCTGGGAGGTGGGCCTTCTGGTGGTTGAAGAGATAAATTTTCTTGCTAAAAGTCAAGGGACAGTGAAGGCAAGAAAAAACCTTGCGTTTTGAAAGCTTTTCTGAGTGAGAGTTGGAGCTGGTATCCAGGCAGGAAGTTCTGGTGTCGGGCGCCTGGCTCTTGGTGGCAGACCCTAAAGTTGTATGAACTGGAGCTTGAGTTCGTACAATGACCACCTGGTTCTTGGGTAGAGGTGCCTGGCTCCTGTCTGTCCATGGCTGGAGCTGAGCCACAGGACCCTTGGTTCTAAATTTGGGCTCCTGGGTCCTGGCCACTAGTGTGTGGTTTCCGGTGGTAAGTCCCTGTGCGGACATTTGGCTCCTGAAAATATGTTTCTGGAATCCAACTTTGGTGCCTGGAATCCTCACAATATGCTTCTGGTTTCTAGCCACTGGCTCCTGGTTTTGGTGCGTCTTCTGGTGGCGTTTGAGCTCAGACTGGTCCCGGAAGCACTTCGAACAGAAGGGGCATGAATGGGGCCGGTAACCCAGATGGACACGGCGGTGACGACTCAGTCCAGAAGCATCGCAGTAGGTTTTGTCACAGATTGAGCAATGGAAGGGCTTCTTCCCAAGATGCATGAGTCTGTGGTAGCTGAGGGCCTTGGGGTTCCGAAATGACCTCCCACACTGGTTGCAGTTGTTAGTCCTCTTGGGATTGTGAACAAACTGGTGGCTGTGGAGGTTGGAGAGCTTGCTGAAACACCTGCCACAGGTGGGGCAGGAGAAGGGTGGCCCAGTCCCGGATGCTGGGAGCTCTGGTGTCCCATCCACAGACCCAGCTGGAGCAGAGGATGGGCCTACCCCTTTGCAAACAAAGTCCTTGTCATCGCTAGTCCCCTCACCTCTCGGACTCAGACTCTGTTCCTTCATTTCCTCCTTTTTGACTTCTGTAGTGAAAGTGGAAGAATAACACATGATTCCCCATGAGAACCACAACACAAGCTCTCCCTTCAGCCCCAGATATTTCTCCCCTCCCTGCCCCACTCTCCCACCCAACATATTCATTCTTGGACCTCACAGACTAGAGAAGAATAAAACTTAGGGGTTTCAAATTAAAAGCAAATAAAAATTTAATATCAGAGATAAAATATTTACCCTTTAGCCACATTTCTTAAAAATCTATTTCCTCTCGTATGCAGTATTGCTCACATACATGAAGACACCCACAAGTGACTCATAATTTATCATATAAATTGGGATGCCCAAGTGAAAGGAGGTTAATTAGTAAACATGCAAGGATGAGACATACAAGCCAGGATGGTCCTGACAAACCAGGAGATGTGGTCAGCCTGACCTTAAATTTCTTTTCTGTCCTTTTCTTCTCTCAGGAACATGTCTCCCTACTCCAACTCAGTCAGCATCAAGCTTACCTCCTTTCCTTTTCTTTTCTCTTGGGAAGGACTATTTTAATCAAAGGCATATCACTAGCATAAGCAATATATATGTAGCATCTCAATTCCTAGAAGCTAAAGATATTCATTTGTCCCACGTTGTTTCCTGAATCTAAGGGACTCAAGAGATGATCTCAAGCTGTCTTCCAACTCCAAGTCTGAGCAGGTTGGCAGGACACAAGCCAACAGAGGATATATAGGAAGCATTCTATCCGTCCAGTTTCCGCTCTCCTTGGCAATTCTTTTTTTTTAAGATTTCTTTTTATTTACTTATGCATAAAAGAACTGGGGTATAGGCCAGAGGTATGGGGAGGTAAGAGGATTCACCAGAGACAGAGTTGGGGAACAGGCAGATCTACTGAAATACACTGCTGAGGGGAGCAACAGGCAAAACAGAAGAGGAGGTCTGCTGCACCCTGGTAGGGGATCAAACTTTTGTCACAATGGCAGGCATAGCTTGATAGAGCCAAGATTTTAACCCCTCTGCTACAATGGAGACCCCTCCTTTGCAATTCTTACCTGGTAAGATGCCTTCTCCATTTGGGGGCCAGAGATCTGTGCTCCCCTGTTTCTCTTCTTGTTTTTCTCCATTTGGGGGCCAGAGATCTGTGCTCCCCTGTTTCTCTTCTTGCTCATGCTTGGTGACAAGATCTAGATCAGTTAGAAAGAATCTGTCTAAGAAGTAGAAAAAGAGAAAAAGTTGAGGTCCCAAGGTTAGCCTTTCCCTACCACATGGGAAAACAGACTACATACTGCTATGGCTGTGATTTTAAGCAACATGACCTGTGACACTTAGTTGCAGAGAGGAGACACTCAAAAGGCCAGCTCCTAACAAAGTGCCCGATACATTACAGGAGTGTTTCAGTAACTCTTTGTTGGATCAATAAGCAAATTGGCATATTTCAAAAGCACTGTCATCATGTTACAAGCATTATCTTTGCCTTTGTCTAGGCTTTTATTTCTTTTCCTTTTACCCTGAGCTTAGTGACAGATATGTCACACCTGGAAGGTATAGAACAAAGGGTCAGTGAAGCCAATTGTGAGCTGATCTACCTGCCCAGGGAAACCGGATGTCCAGTGTCCTGGGACAGGGACTGCTGAGGGAACTCTAACATCTTACCCACAGACACCAAGTTTTTGAAGTTCTCTGACATAACATCCATGTAGAGGACCCTCTGAATGGCATCTAGACACTCCCACTCTTCCTGGGTGAATTTCACTGCCACATCCTCAAAGGTGACTGGCTTCTGGAAGAGCAGGAAAGACTCAGGGAATCTGTATACATACAGAAGACAGACATCCAGTTTCAAGTCTAAGAGAAAAATAGAACCACAGGAGGGGAGAAATATGAAAGGACAGGCACAAAACCAACTATAATGTATAGAAAGGAAAGAGGATGGAGAGGAGGTAAGAAAAATGGGGAGGGTAAGATGGGGTGTATACTGAATACAGATAAGAGAAGTAAAGGGAAAAGGCTGTCCCTTTTCCTTTAGAAACTACTCCGAGAGGCCAGGGTGCAGCCCCTTACGCTGGGTGATACAGGGAGATTCGATTTGACATGCAGACAAAGGAATGGATGATGAGCTGCAAGAGTCTGGGACCGGGTCTCTCCTCCCCAGCTCAGCCTCCTCACCTTCACCCACACTTTCCACCGGCTCTCCGTCTTCACAGATTCCTGCAGGTCCGTCTCTTCTGCTCCAGAATTCAGCTTCTGTACAGATTCAATCAGCTTCAGTAGGTCAAACACCTCTTCCATGGTATTTCTTTATAGCTTCATCTACTCATGGCCTGGCCAGCAGGACTGAATAAACTCCTTCCTGGAGCTCTCTACCTCCCAGTAACTAGGCAGATGGGAAGGCTTTGCAGAAGCCCCAGGTTTTGACGTGGCTTCCTCCTGGGATAAATATATCTGCTCCAAGGTGTCCACAACTGAGGACACCTTTGGTTCTCTGAAAGCCTAGGCTACAGCGTTCAGGGAGCTGGTCACCATTGGCTCAGTGGCCATTGTCCAGTAGTATCTGGTTGGAGATACAAAGGTGTCTGCCTTGTTTCACCTGCTTCTAGCCACTGGCTGGTGCCCACCTCTAAGAACCTGAGGTGAGAGAGAAACAAAACATATCCACAAGAGGGGGAGTTAGGAACAACAGCATCCTTATTTGGTCAGAGGACTTCAAGTTATCGACCCCAGCTCTGCACCACTGAATCACCCCAACACAGCCCCCGGAGCTAGCAACGACTTGCCCCATTTTAAGGAACTTAAAAGTTGAGACACCTAGTAACTTGCACAAGGACACTCTTGATCCATAGCAGTTAGTATTTAAGCCCTGGACTATCAAGGGGCCCCTGATTTCCACTGTCCCAAGGAACTCTACAGTAACTCCAGTATTCTGAAAAGAAAGACTGTGCCAGAAGCAACCAATCTCTTCATTCTGATCTGGTATCATTGTGAAATGACACTAAGGGAGACACTCTCTAAGACCCTGCCTGAGACCAAAAAAATATACAATTCTATAGATTTTTAACATATACAGATCTTTGTGAAGAATAATATTGAAAAGAACGCAACAACAAACACTTATTCAGAACTCAAGATAAGCCCAGCAGCAGTTGCCACCACCCTGGGCAGGTCCGGCTCTGAAGCATACCGGGACTGAATTCCTACCCTTTCCTGTGACTGCCACTGACTCCACTTCCGCTCCCTATTGAGATGGAATGAAAAGAATAAAGTCTTAAAAGCTGTTGATTCTTCTCTTTCACTGTCTTTTTCTTTGACTAGTGGTGAAATACTGCCAAGGAAAAGAGCATTTGACAATGGACTTATTACTGGGATCGCTAAAAAAATGTTAACACAAAAGGTGCACTTCTGTGATCTGAAGTTAAGTCCAGACTCCTTTCAAGACTATTCACAATCATTCTGTGAGGTGTGCAGTTCTGGATTATTCTACTCTCCAGTCAGTCACGTTAAAAGTAACACTTCCACACAGTTTCAATAACAGTATCCTTTCCTGTTCTCCAGAAGGAAAGGCTCAGGGTCCAGCGTTTAGACAGAGGCCCTAGGTCCAGATTCTAAAATGGCAAGATGGGGCCTCCCCTGGTGGCACAGGCAGTTGAGCGCTGGGCTGCACAGCTGCCTGCAGCCTCTGCAGTGCTGGTTCGATCCCCGGCCTCTGGCGAGGGTCCCACATGGTGCGCAAACCTCTCCTCCCATACCTGCTGCTCCCCTCAGCAGTGTACTTCGTCAGTCTGCCTGCTCTGCTCCCTGCTCTGGTTCTAGTGAATTCTCTTACCCTCCCATGCTTCTGACTGTACCAGTGCTTGTACAAATAAATAAATAAATAAATCTTAAATAAATAAATAAAGTAAAATAAAATGGCAGGATGGTGGCCTGCCTGGTGGTGCAAGGGTTTAAGTGTCATTACTGTGAGGATGTCTGCTGCCACTGCAGCATAAGTTCGATCCCCCGCCAGAGAGATGACTCACATGGCGCAGCAGACCTTTCCTGTGCCCAGGCTTGCTCCCCACAGCAGTGTATTTCACTCAATGTGCCTGCTCTGTTCCTTGGTGAATCCTCTCAGCCCCTGCACCTCTAGTCTGCCCCCAGCTCTTGTATGCATAAATAAATCTTTAAAATAAAATAAAATGGCAGGACCATTTGCGGGGTGAGGTGGGGGTGGGGACCAAGAATTTCTGATCTCTGGATTGCCCCACACACTCTTTCTCACACAGTTCTTTTTATTTACCTGCAAGATCCCAGAGCTCAACTTGAGACTGGGTATTTGGCTCAGTGTTCCAGGGCCTGTCCCCACCCTTCCAAAGTGTAAATTCCCCGAGGGGCGGGGTCGTCATCTTCCACTCATCTGAGCCCACTGGATCGCTCTAACTAACCCAAATCCTTCTGTGGTGTCCTAAACCCACTCACTGGGAGCCACGGAAATCCAGAACGCTCCTGCAAGGCTTCGTTGGGGTCCACCCTGGCGGCCCCACCCGGGTGTTCCTGCCTTTTTTTCTTTTTTGTTGCAGCCATTTGAGTTGTCAGTCCTACAGTAAGTAAAATGACCCTCGGGCAATTGCCCCCTGCCAGCCTTCCCGACTCAGCTCAATCCTCAAGGACCTTTCCAAGACTGCCGAGCAGTCGGGGTCCGGGCGGCCGCGGCCGCGGCCCCCGCCCACAGGCCTTACCTCGGTCACTGAGCGCCCAGGCCCCGCACTGCTGCGGTGAAGCTCCCCCGGGTCAGCACAAAGGGTAGTCCTGCTCACCATTGCGCGGCGCAGCAGGCGCCTATGAACACCCACCGAACCCGGCCTGTGTGCTCGGAACTGGTCTCCTCGACGGCGACTACATTGTCCGATGCCCGTGAGCCCCAAACTTCACCTCTAGGTTCCGAACTTCTCAACACGTGCAGGAGCGCCTCCGTGGCGCCGAGCCCTGAGGGCCACACCCCTGCCTCGCCCCGGTTTCCTGCAAGGGACCCCCACGTTGACTCTCCTCCAGATTAGGGGTGCAATGCTTCCTTCTCCCGCCGATGTCAGGGGCGTAGTACCAGACACCCTCTACCAACTTCCACTACCGCGAACTCACTCCCGAGGGCTGAGACTTTGGGTGCGGGGTTTCCAGAGGCCCGCGGGAAGCCGGATCCAACCCCGCGCACGCTTTGCCGGTCGCCGGCTCGCGCAGCCCGAAACCCCGCCCCGGTCCCGCCCGGCCCAGGCCTCGATCTCCAGGCGCGTTCCCGCCCCCTTCAAGCCCGCACGCCCACCACGTCAGCCTGCAGAACCGTCCATTCAAGCGATGGGCCCACCAAGGTCAAGAGTCCATAACAAAAAAAACCTAAAAGGAAAAGGGTTCTGCCACGCCCCACTACTCCACCCTTGCTATCCATTGGTAACCGCTGGTCCCACCTATCGCTGAGATCTTTCAGTATTTCCAGTTTTAAAGAGGATTGAATTATCTCTGAGTAATCACCATCACCTAGAGCCCAAAGGAGAAAAATGAGACCTTCGCAGGACTCCAGAAAAAGAGACGTGGAGGCACAAAGGATTTTAGAAAAGAAAGGCACAGTGGGAGATACACGCGTGACCTAATGACAGCAGGCAAAGGTGGGCGAGTAGAGAGGAACTGCTCCAGGTAAAGTTCTGTTTACGTTGGCCACTTACTCGAATCCACTTCAACCTTTCTCGGAGATGTCTTTTTTCCCTATTAAATCAACAGAAAGCACTTTATTTTCTTTCCACTTAATTAGCACATATTTCGTTTTGTATTATGACTGGTTTTGTTTGTTTGTTTTTACATTTCCTATTGGCCTAGGGTTTTGTAATTACAAAATACTTTAGTAAATACAGTTTCCATTAAATTCTCACAAACTCTCCCTAAGGTAGGAATTGTTTTTCTGTCTCTGTCGATGAGGAAATAGGCCCTGTGATGGTAAGCCTTGCGAAAACCCACATTCTGCCACAGTGGAGCCTGAGATTAGACCCTCTGCTTTCAAGTCTCCACACTGGTGTCTCTGATCTGCATGGCTGGCAGGAACACCTCTCATTGTTCCCCAGGTACCTGGCACAGTGCTCTGTCTGTTCATTTCTGTGGGCTGAGGCTCCAGTAGAGTCAGTGGGACAGTTGGGTGGGAAGGCTTGGGAAAAGAAAGAGGGTGGATGAGTCATGCAGATTACCTCCGTCTTCAGATCCCCCTATAGGCTGGGGGAGGGGATGGCAAATTAACTGTGAAAAAACTAAATGAACCTTTCAATAAAGACAGGATGTTACCCTCCCCCCCCATTCCAAATCACTTTATTTACAAAACTAAGCAGCTCCCCAACTCCCCCATAGTTTGCCAATTTGATTTGATCCTCAAATCCTGAGAATGAGCAAAGAGATATGGGATAAATAAGGCATTTGTTCATTCATTCACTAAGCATTATGACTATAGATTTGGAGAGAAAGATTGGGAGGGGCAGTTTTTTCCATCTTTGCAAGTCTTAGCAACACTTAGTAGAATACTTGGTTTGGCGTAGAAACTCAAGTTAACAGTTACAGGAGTTTATACAAGCGTGAAAATGAATATTCTGAAACCTATTTATTTATTTTTGCTGATTTACATTATTTATGCATACAAGAGCTGGGGTGCAGGCCAGGGATGCTGGTAGTGAGAGGATTCACCAGAGAGAGAGTGGGGAGCAGAACAGGCACATCTACTGAAATACACTGCTGAGGGGAGCAGCGGGCAGAACAGGAGAGGTCTGCTGTGCCATGTGGGTTAGCTCCCTGGCAGGGAATTGAACTCAGGCCACAATGGCTGGCAATAGCTTGATAGCACTATGTCTTTAGCCCCTGTACACCAGGGAGGCCCATGAAACATATTTTAATGAGGCCAGGAGGCGAGAAAAGAGAGCTCACACATCTATGATCAGCAGACTACAGGACCCAACATTTGCTTCTCCAATGGGAAGTGGTGTTGTTTTCCTGCCCCAGGGGAAGGCAGCAAGGTAGCCCCTCCAGAGGCTATGTGAGGAGGTACTACTGGTGATTAGGTTAAGGGAAGTGAGTGTGCATTTAACCCTGAAACTGCCCTTACCAAGTTTGGTTCGTTCTCATTTCTGAATAAAGGTATTTTGTTGGTAGAAAACCTCACTGCACCTGGTTGCCCTGACTATCCCAAAATAAAGCATTCCTATTTAGTATTGTTAGGAGAGTGGATGCTCATGGGTCTGGGTGTGTACACAGTTGAGGAATAACAGCTGCCACACCAAACGTGAGAGCAGCAAGTGTGAATTTATTGAAGCAAGAGTAAAGAACTCCTGTCAGCAGGAGGGTCCAGGAAGGATGCCCGTTCCCTCCAGCCTGTCTGTGACTATAGAGTCAGACTCCTGTTGTCCAGCGTGCCAGACTATTGATCAGGCACTAGGTGATCGGGAAGTTTCATGGTGGTTATTTTCCTGTTCCCTAATTATCCTGTAACCCGAACTTACTCTAGGTGGTGGCCAGCTCAGCAATTTTGCAGTAAAACACTTCTATTTTCCTGGGAGCTGTTTTGTTCCTTCTGTTCTATACAGCCTTTCCCTTTCCCCAGCCCTCCTGGTCTCAGTCCCTCTCAGTATGATGTGATAGGTTATTTTTTGGATCTGGGGACACTGTTACCGCTTTATATGGGATAATGTTTGAGTGCTCTCAGATCCTAAAAATGAATTATTACCTCATACCCAATAGAAATGTTCTACTTTGGGATAGCAGAGGAAACCTGCCATCTCCACAGGAGAGCAGCGCCATATGCCACTATGATACAATGTGAAGTCCCAAAATAGAGAAGCCTGGGAAGAGAAACTTATTCAGCTCTGATGATAGAGACTGAAGAACATTCTGAATTCAGGGTGTGTGGGGGGGCAAGGAAACTACACTGAGATAGAAAAAGATATGTGATAGATATTGTGTGATATTGATAGATTTTTGTGTGAAGAAAATGAGCTGAAAGAAGAGAGTAGGAGGGCCTCCCTGGTGGCGCAAGGGGTTAAGACGCAACCTATGAAGCAATCCGCAGCCACTGCAGCACAAGTTTGATCCCTGGCTAGGGAGCTACCCACATGGCGCAGCAGACCTCTCTTGCCTCACCCGCTGCTCCCCTCAGCAGTGTATTTCAGTTGATCCGTTTGTTCTGTTCCCCACTCTGTCTCTGGTGAATCCTTTTGCAACAGTGTGGTCTCCAGGAAAGGGGGAGGTTCCCTGCCCCACCCAAGGGAGGGTGGAGCTGAGCAGGAAGAGGAGAAGCTGAAGAAGAGACTGAGGAAGGAAGGAGCAGGATGGAGCCAGAAGGAGACCTGGAGGAGGCGCATGGAGCCTAGAGACACGTAAAGAAACTGTGCTTGTCTTTTGGTCGTGGACTGGGTGACACAGATGTGGGTGAGACCCGTGGGGAGGTGACAATGGCAGCTTTTATCTTGATGTTGATTTTGCTCTTTTCCTTCCGGGCTTGTCCGGTTGTTTGTGACCCTTTTCTGTGGGTCCCCACTGGAAGATGCTTTAGACTTGTAGCAGGCTTTGGGGCCTTGTTCTGGGCCGATCCCATATGGATGGAGTTTTACCCACGAGGGGACGGGTAACTTTGGGTGCTTCATTTAGAAGCTAGACTCTTTGCCTTACCTGTATTGTTTCCTAGTTTTATTAAAGTTCCTTCCCATTAAAGTCTCCTATGTTTTGTGTTGATGCGGCGGATGGCAGAACCCATGTAGAATAGGCAGGTTTGCAGGGTTTGGGCTGCCCCTCTCCCTGTCCTATAACACTTTCACCTCTCCCCACACCTCTGGCCTGTACCCCAGTTCTTGTATGCATAAATAAATAAATCTTTAAAAAAAAAAAGAGTTGGAGGAAGCTGGGAATGGAGCCTGGGCTATAGGACTCTCGGGGCCTTGGTTGGAGAGAAGTGAGGGCTGATAAGAAGGGGAAAGGGAAGCAGCCCTCGAGGTTCTAACCTACATGGTTCCAAATACTGACAGAAGCCCTTGTGCTAACCACCAGATGGGTATCCCAGTCTGTAGTTTAGAGGCAACTAAGACACCATATGGGCAGCTGATTTGAATCAACCTCCTGGTTCTCAGTCTATATCCATTGCTACAATTCTTTCTTATTAATTGGCACAAAAGAAAGAGGGAGGGGAGGGCTGGGAAAGGGAAGGGGAAGGGAGAAAGGAAACCTTTCCTCCAGCGTAAAAACTAGTGAGTCCCAGGGCAAGTTAGGGTTAAGTTGTCAGCTTCAGGGACAGTGCAGGCAAGGCCTTGGGAAGAATTAAAGAGGCTTCTGAGATAAGGGCAGAGAAATCCAGGAGGGCTTATTAGGACAGTAAATTCTAAGATGCTAACCAACTCATACTCCAGAGATGAGGTCAGAAAGTCCAGGAGAACTAAAAACCAAGGGTAGCAACACAAGAGAGTAAGACCTTGGGCTGGGGAGGCCAAAGGAGGAAGTCTAAGATAAGAGCTGGGAAAATGGGCATATCTGCCTGGAGGAGTATGTAGCTGGGAGAGAGAGCCCATCACAAAGTAAGATGATTGTGGAACCAAGTTTAGCCAAGGTTTCGCCATTTTGTATATCCTCCACCTTGATATGTTAGTCCTTGTCCAGCCGCATTCCGGAGATAGTTTCAGCAGTCACAACCCTCACTCCACTTGGTGGCGAAAAAGCAGACCACCCCAGCCGCCAATGAGGGCAGTCCTGTCCATAAATGGGACAGCATCTCTAACCGTCCAGTCAGTTTGAAACTGTAACCGCGCGCGCCAAAATGCCTTTGTAGTAGCCAATGAGTAATTGCCAGCTTCTTTCAGAGTTCGCGCCACTTGCGACCCTATAAGATACCCCTGCTTCCTCTATTCGGGGCTCTCGACCTCTGCCGTTGCATCGGTGCGTGTCGAGGGCCCGGTCTCGAGCCCGTAATAAACTCCCTTTTGCATTTGCATCAGCTGTCTTTGGATTCTTGGAGGCTATGCTCGCCGAGTCTGCTGATCTTGGGCACAACATTTGGGGGCTCGTCCGGGATCGGCTAGCACAGACCCCAACCACCAAACGGCTGAAGGGAGCCATTAAAGCGCGCAGGTGAGTGGTGAGGTTTTAGTCTGCAGACCTGTAGTATTGAGTACCTGTATTTGTATTTTTTGTGCTCAGTACCTGTAAAATTGTTTGCAAACCTGTAAAAGTACTGAGTACCTGTATTTGTATTTTTTGTGCTCAGTACCTGTAGAATTGTTTGCAAACCTGTAGAAGTACTGAGTACCTGTACTTGTATTTTTTGTGCTCAGTACCTGTGGAATTGTTTGCAAACCTGTAATTTTGGTAGCCAGACGCTTAAGTGGACGCGCTGGTAGGTGTCTTGGCGTGGACCAGGGGAGACGTCCCCGGACCACCTGAATGGCTATCCCCTGTGGGGCAGCACTGGGGTAGCATTTGTATGGGGCCCGTTTGAAAAATTTGTTTTTTGGTTCGTTTAGTGTGTTTGTTATTCTTAAAACTTTGGTGTTTGTCTCTACCCAGGGACCTCTAATTGGTTATCCGTACCCCTTGTGGGGCAGCACTGGGGCAGGTCCCCCTTTTGGGGAAAGTTCAAAAAAAAAAAAAAACTAATTTTGTTTTATTCCTGGTGTTTGTTGTCTTTGTTGCGTTTGTGTGTTCGTAACCATGGGTCAGGCAATGCCTACTCCACTGTCTTGGGACACAGTCAAGGCAAAAAGTAAAATACTGGGGACTAAAAAGTCACCACAGCTGGCTGGTAAGAAACGCTGCCTCTGATCTCAACAAGCAGCTGCCTGGACATTTTCTCCAGTGTTGAGATCACTGGTATATCTCTGCTGCCTTCCAGCTGTGGGAAAATTAGTCTGTCCCTTTGTCCACCTTAAAAAACAAAAAAACTGAAGTTTACTAAATTGTAGTTTCTCAGTGTTTTTGCAAATATTGGTAAAAATAACTGTTTCTTAAAATTAGTGCACGTGGCAAAAAAAAAAAAAAATTTCAAATGAAAATTAAAAAAATCTCTTTGTTCTTGCTTTTTGCCTCCGGAGAATTAATTGTAAATGGCGCCTATAAAAAAAATCCTAAATTTTGAAATTGCGATCTAAAATTGTAGTAAACAAAAGCTAATTCAAAATTTAATGGTTTAGAGCATACATGCCTTAAGGTTTAAGTGTTAAAAAAAAAAATTGGTGCTTTGCTTTGTTTAAATATGTTTACTTGTGCTGTACGAAAAAAATAATAATTAACCTGGCCTATGCTAACAAACAAACTTACTTCTAGGCTTTTATCTAAACTTCTCTTGATAAGATCTTGTTCCAGGAAGACTGATCTACTTGTCTTTTCCCCTTGGAAAAAAAACAATATATTCTCCCAGTAAAGGACTAGACTTCCTTGCAAAATTCAAGGTAACATCTAAAGCCATATGGACAAGTTACTGAAAAAAATGTATATAGTATTAGGTGTCTATTTTTTTTTTTTCCTTTTCTTTCTTGCTTTTGTCAATCTATCTGTAACAGGGTGGTCCCCAGGAAAGGGGGAAATTCCAGGTTCCCCACCCCACCCAAGAGAGGGAGGAAGAAAGCAGGATTAAAAAAAAAAAAAAAAAAAATCCAGAAGGAGACCTGGAGGAGGCCCATGGAGCCTAGAGACACATGAAGAAACTGCGCTTGCCTTTTGGTTGTGGACTAGGTAACACAGATGTGGGTGAGACCCGTGGGGAGGAAACAATGGCAACTTTTATCTTGATTTTAATTTTGCTCTTTTCCTTCCGAGCTTGTCTGGTTGTTTCTAACTCTTTCCTGTGGGTCCTCACTGGAAGAGGCCTTAAACTTGTGGCAGGCTTTGGGGCCTGGCTTGGGCCAATCCCATTTGGACGGAGTTTTACCCACGAGGGGACAGAGTTTTACCCACTTTGGGTGCTTAATTTAGAAACTAGATTCTTTGCCTTTCCTGTATTGTCTCCTAATTGTATTAAAGTTCCTTCCCATTAAAGTCTTGTATGTTTTGTGTTGATGCAGCGGATGGCAGAACCTATTTAGAACAGGCAGGTTTGGGGGTCTGGGCTGCCCCTATCCCTGCCCTGTAACATATCTAGTGCTTGCCTAAGGAAAAAGACTTGGTATATAAAATTGTTACAGTGGCAACTCTGAAGTTGACTTAAAATTCCAGTTCTAAGGAAAAACTAAAACTAAACTAAGGTTTTGCTAAGTTTAATAATAAAAATTTGCTAACCATTTACTGAACTTTCAGGTTTACATTTTGTTCCTTATTGTAAGGAGACTAAAGTTTAATGTCATCTCAACTAAAAAATATTTTTAATTAAAAATGTGTCTAAGTTGTGCATTCTAAAGAAATAATAAACAGCTATTATGGTGTCTTACATGCAGAGATTAGAAACTAGAATGTAATAATTCTAAATACAAGTAAAGTAAAGGTAGTACCTTATACTGTTGTGCGTGTTTTAACTTCTTTTCCCAGGAGTCCTATATCTCTGTATTTTGGCCTTAACTCTATAAACTGTATAATGTTATAATTGTTTTTAATAGTCTGGACTCTGGTTAAAAATTAGTATAAAAATTTTAGCTTCTTAAGTAAATCTAAAAATTTCAGTTTTGTATTTTATGAAATCCCTTGCCTTTTTGGTAATGCATTGCTGAATTTTGGCAATTGCCTATTCATTGCTTGGTTAAAAAAAACCAACTATTTTATCCCATGTACCCCTGGCAAAGAAATGTTATATGCAAAAGTGTGTATGTAAAAAATAGTAGCATTTTAGACACAGGACAGGTAAACAAGGTAAAGTAAAATAATTTATATCAAACACCTGTTTTATAGTTAATGACAAAAATGGTAAAAAACTAGTTAGCTTCTTCACAAGAGAGGCAGCATGATAACTTTTGTGTTTCCTGTATTTTTCTCTCCAGTATTATATGTAGACACTATATAAAAAAAAATTTATAATGTTTAATTATTCAAAATTGGGAGAATATTATTCACTGTTTTGGTGTCACTTAATATCCAGGTGGTCTCTAGTCTCTATTTTATAGAGATTGTATAAAACATATAAAAATGTGTAATTAAAATATGTATCTTTTAGCCATCCTTGTTCTGACATCAGGTGCAGGCTCCGGAGACCAAATCAAGGGCCTAAAATCCTTTTAACACTTTTATTAGACATAGCCTTCAAGGCCTACAGTAATATGGAGGGGACTTGCTAAAAAAAAAAAAAAGAAAGAAAGAAAGGGAGAAAGGCAAAAAAAAAGGGCCCAGTAGATGGCAGTTGCCATCACAGTATTCTGCCACCTCAGACTCACCCAAGGCCCCATGCGCCCTAGGGCATTCGGGACCTCAACCTCTCAATGGGCTGCCAGCTTGCATCCACTGCCAGCAACCAGGATACCTCAGCTGCAAAAAGCTGTCCCCAGGGCCATGCCTTCAGTGCCATCATACAAGGCTCTGAAAAGGGGGACTGTCCCACTCTCCAGAGAGGGAGGGGGCCAGCCCAAACCACGGGCCAGGATGGGAGGACAGGCTTGACGGTCAGCTGCCTCTGATGAAGAATCCAGTGCAGGAGAAGACCTCTGAAGAAGCCCAGAGGTGAGACAAGCTCCCCTGTTTACTGTTTATATGGATAAGCCTCGGGTGACCCTAGAAGTGGCAGACAAAAAGATCATCTTTTTGGTAAATAAGGGGCCACTTGCTCTGCCTTACTCCAATTCTTTGGATTGACCTACTGGTCGATTGTCTCCCTCACTAGTAAAGATGGCCAGACTGAGCCAAGACACTTTACAGCACTGCTACCTTGCTCGCTACGAGGCTACTTGTTTGTACATTCTCAGTGGTTAAATAAAATAAAAAATAGCTTTGTGTTTCTTTGTCATTGACAAAGTTGCACCAGAAATGTTTATGAAAGTATTTCTTTATAAAACATAAAAATATAATTGTGAAGAATTTTTGTTTGCATGATCATGGTTAGCCAGGTCTCGTTGTGCATTGATGTTGAGCATCGGTTCAAAGGAACTGTTCATTGCAGATTTTGATTGGTACCGGTGAGTCTGTGATTTTGCAACTTGTCTGTTCACATTTAAAAAAATTATCATGTAAAATTTCCATTTTTCTGTAAAAATAGGTGCAATAATAATCAAAGTTTTGATGTCCTGAGTCTTCATCTTGGAGAATTTCCTTATTCTGTTTAAACTTAACATTTTATGTACTAACATTTAGAGGGCCTCATTTTGATAACTGCAGTAACATTAAGTATGTATAAAACCCTAAAGCCCTAGACCTGTTAATGGCTAAAGTTAAAAAAAAAAAAAAAAAATTGTGACCTCCTTACTCTTGAACTGAAATCTTTTGCTTTTGTTTTTCTCTTGCTTGGTTGGGCCTTACATCCTCAATGCCTTCATCGAGGTCATTTCTCGCCTGGAGACCATCGAACTATGAAGCCTCCACTGTCCTTTCGAGGTCCCTTAGATCATCGCCCTGCAGTGGAGCCCTGACTGTTTCCCCTCATCGCCCACTTTCAGCAGGAAGCAGTTACTGATCAGAATGACGCCCCTTTTCCTAACTGCAGTTAGGGGCTCCATTCGCAGAAGGGGAGGAATAAGACTTAGGGCAAGTTAGGGTAATTAGGCAGTTTTAGGGACAGTGCAGGAGGGGACCTCTGAAGAGTTTAGGAAGGCTTCAGAGATAACAACTAAAGAAATGTGTTAACGTTGGCCTTGGTTTCCTTCAAGTAATAACAGAGAGTGTTTTAATTGGAGCAGCAGACTCATTTATGCAAGGAGGAAATAAAAAGGGGTTAGTATTAAGACTGGTGGGCAGCAACCTGTTTTATTCAATAGCTGATGTTTAGTGACCAAATGAATAACTCTGTGACTGGCTAACTGGAGAGAGATCCCTTGTTTGAGCAGAGTAATTCTCATATGTTACTGAAGATAATACCTCTTGCTGACTAGATAGATGGTTTAGAGTCTGATTTTCAGAGGTCGTGGTCTGAGATGACCCAGAAAAAGTCAGTGTTTTGTATAAGGATGGCAATTTTAAATTTTCCTGTACCTATAAACCTGTGAACACATTATGTGGCTGAACTTAACCATAATTATGAGACTGACTAACGGATAAAAGGCTTGGTAGCTGTTGTTTTCTTAGCTGACTAGCTGTTTTTCAGAAAAAAAAAAAAAATGGGGGAATGTGGAACCAAGTTTAGCCAAGGTTTCGCCATTTTGTATATCCTCCACCTTGATATGTTAGTCCTTGTCCAGCCGCATTCCGGAGATAGTTTCAGCAGTCACAACCCTCACTCCACTTGGTGGCGAAAAAGCAGACCACCCCAGCCGCCAATGAGGGCAGTCCTGTCCATAAATGGGACAGCATCTCTAACCGTCCAGTCAGTTTGAAACTGTAACCGCGCGCGCCAAAATGCCTTTGTAGTAGCCAATGAGTAATTGCCAGCTTCTTTCAGAGTTCGCGCCACTTGCGACCCTATAAGATACCCCTGCTTCCTCTATTCGGGGCTCTCGACCTCTGCCGTTGCATCGGTGCGTGTCGAGGGCCCGGTCTCGAGCCCGTAATAAACTCCCTTTTGCATTTGCATCAGCTGTCTTTGGATTCTTGGAGGCTATGCTCGCCGAGTCTGCTGATCTTGGGCACAACAATGATAAGATTTTATAATAGAGAAAAAAGGTTTAAATATCTCCTAGACAAAGGCCCAAATGGTGTCTTTGTGCCTTCCAGGTTCAAGTCACCTGGGAGTCCTTGCTTTCCCCTTTTATTTTAATTTTTTTTAAGATTTATTTATTTATGCCTACAAGAACCAGGGTACAGGCCAGAGGTGTGGGGGATGAGAGGATTCACCAGAGACAGAGTGGGGAGCTGAACAGGCAGACTGACTGAAATACACTGCTGAGGGGAGCAGCAGCCGAGAGAGGAGAGGTCTGCTGCACCATGTGGGTCAGCTTCCTGGCTGGGGATCAAACTTGTGCTGCAGAGGCTGTGGATAGCTTCACAGTGCTGTGCTTAATATCTTGGGCCACCAGGGAGGCCCCATTGGTGGTGTTTAAAGCTTCGTTGTGTAACAACAGGAACTGGTAAAAAAGATAGGTAACAACAGGAAGTGATAGAAAGTATCTAAACCTCCTTTATTTGCTGCCAGTAGTGGGCAGAATTGATCCACTGAGTGCCTGTACTCTCTGCTGTCCAAAGCTTTCACTATATAGATGGTACCCTGCTCATAAGTCAGAAGCCTTGGTTTCATGCCCTGGCTGCAGGGTTAGCACAAAACAAATACGACTGATAAACTGCACAAAATTCAGGGACCTGCTTGCCAAGTAAGTTTCTTGGGATGACGTGGCAGATGCACAGTGATCAGTTCCTCCAATGATCAAGGCAAAAATGCTGTCTCTGCACCCCCCGCCCACCACAGCCGTCACCCATATGGAGGCCTGGCACTCACTGGACTCTGGGTATTAAAGACAGGATGTGCTTGTTTGGGAATAATTCTTCATTCTTTATCTTAGCTAATCTGCAAATTAGCAGCCTGTGAGTGGGGCCCAGAGGAACCTAGCAGGTGGTGGCCAGCTCTTATCACTGGAGCTTCAAAACCCGCTGAACCACAATTCTCTATGACGTGATTTTGCTGACAGACATATCTGGCAGAGAGACAGCCTCTGCTCAGGGTCACCCCTCTGGGTTTTGGGCCTGCCACCTTCCTGACATAGTTACTGGGTATGTTCTTTTTTGTTGTTAACCAGGGATTTTATTTTAGAGGGGTGCACTCTTTATGAAAGGAAACATTAACTTGCTGTTGGGCTTCTGTCAAAATCGACACCTGACCCACAGAGGTCTTTTGACCCTTTGAATTAATAATCACATTTGGGGGTGGGCCTTGCATGTTAAATGGAAATCCTATGTTGAAGGATGAAATTGGCCTGATCCTACCTGACATCTCAGCTTTTTTTTTTTTTTTAAGATTTTGTTTATTTTTGCATAGAAAAACTGGGGTGTAGGCCAGAGGTTCAGGGGGTGAGAGTATTCACAGAGACAGAGTGGGGGAGCAGAACAGGCAGAGTTACAGAAATATACTGCTGAGGAGAGCAGCAGATGAGACAGGAGAGGTCTGCTGTGCCATATGGGTTAGCTCCCTGGCTGGGGATGGAAGCAGGCCTCCTTGGAGTGCTGTCAAGGTGGTAATGCTCAGACTTAACCCCTAGGCCACTAAGGATGCTCCCGACATCTCAGCTTTACATGAAAAGCTGCAGATATCACTTCAAGGAAAACTTCATCCGTCAGCCTGCCATGTGAAGCAAAGCTGGTGGCTTAATGGGGCTCTCAGTTCATGGAGATTTCCCCAAGTGGCCCGTGGTTCAGCTGGCCTGAAACCCAATGCTGCCCCCAGCTGATACAGCTGTTCAGTCTCAGGGCCAGATTTGCAGGACCCAAAGTAGATGCAGTTGCTCTAGTTGGAGGGCAGAACTCAAAACCAGTCTCATAGCTCTCACCAGTATCCGCCTTGATCAATATTCCTATAATTTTTTAAATGATCAAAATTTAATATAACAAATTGATACTATCAAATGCTGGCAAGAAAAGTGGCAAGCAGAAATTCCCATATATTGCTGATAGAAAGCCAAAATAGTACAGCCACTTTGGAAGACATTTTTTCATTTTCTTACAAAGTTAAATATAGTTACAGCAATTGTGTTGCTAACTATTTCCCCAAATAAAATTTTGAAAATGTATGTCCACACACAAGAAATGACATATAAATGTTTATAGCAGCTTTATTCATGACAGCCACTAAAATGTCCTTCAATAGGCATATGGCTAAACAAACAGTTTTCACCATACTATAGAAATATTCCTATAATTTTATTGACTCTTGCTTGGGCTATTACAATTGCCAAATTATTTGATCTGACAATCGAAAAAAAGACTGTTTAGGCATCTCTCCTTAGAGCTGTGAACTGTGGCAACAGTAATCATAGAAAAAGCTGCTGACCTCAGCATTAGGGTCCCTCAGCTGAATGTGCACAGAGAAGAGCCTGTTTTCTGATGAGACTGACTGCAACAAGTTGCTGGTGGAAGCCATTTTGTGCAGATTGTCCCCAGTGTTGCTTGGGCCCATTGTCACTCCAGACAGAGCAAGATAGTCGCCATCATAAACTTAACACAAAGTACTTTCTGATTACTAAAAAAAGTTAACCTGCTTTGTGGAGAGGGAGGGCACATAGCAAAGGGCGCTGTCCACACAGGTTCCTGGCAGATGGACATCATAGGGTCCTTGACACCCCTCATTCAGTTGGTTTACTGTTATTGGTACTTTTTGGAATATAGTGTTGGTGTTCCAGTCCAGTCAGAATACTCTGGCCACACCATTATGACCCTGAAATTAGTGTGTCATATTTTTAACTTTCCAGACCATTTTTGGCCTCACAACTTGACAATGAACTGCTAGTCAAGGAATCAGCAGATCTTTCACGCTTCCCACCATGATTCACAGACTGAAATAGCTTTCTCAGAGGTTGACTATTTTTGTTATTTCTCCCTCACCTCCTCCAGGCCCACAGTAAGGCAGCTTCTTGGCCATTGAACGAAATTGTTCCCCCCAAAGGTTCAGTTATGAGTAATGATGAGGGTGAAAGGGATGGGAAGTTATGTGGAACCATTTTGGAAATTCCAGGACCTGATGTCTCTTTATTTTTCCTAATAGCTTAATAGCAAGTCCAGGCTAACCTGCCTGCTTCACCCACTGAGTGGCAGTTTGGCTAAAAGGGGAACCCAAAGAGATTCAAACTTAATTATAATCTAGCTACTTGATTCCCTTGTTGGATTTACTTGGTCCAGACAAGAATAATGACCACTTCATTGAGTATATAGTTCACTACATCTCAAGTCCCAAACAGACTAAACTGGGGGAAGCATTGGGTCTCTTTTATAAAAATGTTCTTGTCCTGGAACTCCACTTAACAACATGGAAGAATGGAGAGGTTGGGATCAACCTCTTCCTTAAAACAACTATTTAAAATGTAATATTTACTCCTAGGAAGATCTAGACATGCTGTCCCATCTACAGAATCCCAGAACTTTCCCAGAGATCTCCAAATAAGGTTGGTGGCTGCTGAGGGGAAGGAAAGGGGAGAAGGGAAGGGGAGAGTGACTGGACCATCCAAGCCACTGTGGGGCAACCTGGAACACTGTGAAGTGCCCTGGAGGAACTCTGCTGACGTGTGAGTGAGAGCGAAACAAACCCAGGGTATTGGGAACTCTGCAGGCACCCACCCGAGAAATGGGGAACTCTGAGCTTGGGTCAGCGTGGGCACTGAAAGCCCCCCCCCTTCCCCTTCCCAAAAGTGATCAAAGAGAAGCCAAGTGAGGCAGACCAGACTCCATAAAGCCCAACAGCAGAGAGAAGGACTTGTGAGAACTCATGATCCTTTGGGAAAACAAACAAATGGCGCAGATATGGCAGCCCTCCAGAAGCAGCAGCAGAGGCAGGGGCGGGGCAGGCAGGCCCATTGTTGGCAGCCATGGGGACAAGTGGGCACATCCAGCCCAACACACTCTGGTGCAGTGCTGCCTGCTGGCCAACTGCAAATTAGTCCTGGGGCGTGACCCTGGTGGTCCAGACCTAGCTCTTCCCACCAGGACACTCAAGGAGAAGCAGGGAGGTGGGGTGGGGTGTTTAGACAATGTAAACACAGAATACAACTTGCTGTGGAGAAAGAAGAGGAGATAGAAGCAACCAGTTTCACTCCCCAAACTAAGATTGAGTATTAAAGCCCCACACTCGCCTACTGCCCCCACCTCATGCCAAGATAAACTAAGAAGAGAAACAAACAAAACCAGTGCCCCAACCCTCCCCACCCACACACACAAGTAGCAAATAAGGCAACACACATGCCTAGGGAGCAAGGAACATCCCAACACATTATGAAAAAGGAAAATGGGAAAAGACAGAAGTCCTATATTTATCCTGAGATAAATATAAAGGCCGTAGAAATAGAGGAGCTATCAGACAAAGACTGTCAAACAACATTAAAAATGCTAAAGGAGGGCCTCCCTGGTGGTGCAAGGGGTTAAGACGCAACCTATGAAGCTGTCCAGCATGAGGTCGATCCCCGGCAGGCCAGGGAGCTACCCACATGGCGCAGCAGACCTCTCCTGACTCGCCTGCTGCTCTGCTCAGCAGTGTATTTCAGTCAATCCACCTGTTCTGCTCCCCACTCTGTCTCTGGTGATTCCTCTCACCCCCCACACCTCTGGCCTGTACCCCAGCTCTTGTTTGCATAAATAAATAAAAATCTTTAAAATAAATAAATAAAATGATCACTAATTTAAAAAAAAATACTAAAGGAGCTACTGGAAGGTCAGTCAAAGGAAGGCAGGCAGAGCAGATCTTAGTGGGTGGACCTTGACATGATTATGTTACGTGAAATTAGTCAAAAGGTGAAAGACAGATATCGGATGGTTTCATTCACCTGTGAATTTAAAAAAAAAAAAAAACATACACAGTCAAAACATAGCTGGACTAAATCTTGAACTCAGTGAAAGAATATAACAGTTACCTGAGGGAACAGCGGGGAGGAGAGAGGACATGAGAGAGGGAAGCAGATGGGGTGGGGGCATGTGTGGTTTGGTGGAGGGTGAGCGGAACATATGCATGTATGGAAGAGCAAAATTGTTTTTGTTTGTTTTTTAAAGATTTTTATTTATTTATTTTTGTGTAGAACTGGGGTGCAGGCCAGAGGTGCAAGGGAGTGCGAGGATTCACCAGAGACAGAGTGGGGAGCAGAACAGGCAGATCTACTGCAACACACTGAGGGGAACGGCAGGTGAGACAGGAGAGGTCTGCTGTGCCATATGTGGGTCAGCTCCCTGCGGGGGATAGAACTCAGGCTGCAGCTGTGACAGCACTGAGACTTAACCCCTAGGCCACCAAGGAGGCTGGAAGAGCAAAATTATAACCCCAAAAATTAACATAAAAATTTTTTTAAATACAAAAGAAGAGAATAAGATCCATAATCCTACCATCCAGAAATCTCCATTTTATTATAACACATCTTTCCAGACTTATTTTTGCACATATCTATTTGAAACAGAACATGAGCACACTCTTTGAACTGTTTTGTAATCTACTTTTGTTTGCTAAATTGTAAGCATTTTTATGATAATATTCATCAATATATTTCTAGTGACTGAATAGTGTAATATTCCATTTTTTGGATATGGAATACTTTAGACAATCTCATATGACAGATATTACTTCTTTTTAAAAAAAAAAAGATTTATTTATTCAAGAACCGTGGTACAGGCCAGATGTGCGGGAGGGTGAGAGGATTCACCAGTGACAGGGCGGGAAACAAAACAGGCAGACTGAAACACACTGCTGAGGGGAGCAGCAGGCAAGACAGGAGAAGTCTGCCACACACCATGTGGGTATCTCATCAGCTGACCAGGATCAAACCTGCACTGCAGAGGCTGTGGACAGCTTCACAGTGCTGTGCTCAACCCCTGTGTCACCAGGGAGGCCCTTTTAGATATTATTTCTGAGTGATTATATTAATGATTATCTTCGTAGTCAAAACTTTGCATGCTTAACTTTGTTCTTTTTTTTATTATGAGAAATTATATCTAACAAAATTTACTAACTATATGTTTGACATATATGTTTGACATTTCTTTTGTATCCAATTTGGTTTTTTTAAAGATTTGTTTTATTTATTTATGCATACAAGAACTGGGTTGCAGGCCAGAGGTGCGGAGCTGGGGATAGGAGGATTCATCAGAGACAGAGTGGGGAGCAGAACAGGCAGATCTACTAAAATACACTGCTGAGGGGAGCCTTGGGCAAGACAGGAGAGGTCTGCTGTGCCATGTGGGTCAGCTTCCTGGATGGCCAGGGATCAGGGATTGAACTCATGCTTGATAGCACTGAGACTTAACCCCTGTGGCACCAGGGAGGACCATCAGATCCAATTTGAAAAATGGTCTCAGATTCTGTAGGGGTTATAAATTTTAAAGTTTTGTCAGGTCATACACTTATCACATTTCATTTTTAATTTTATGTTGCTTTACCTCTTTTATAGGATAGAGGTAAAGAATGATGAATAGACATTAGTGGAAGGAATCACATTTTAATTACACACTCCCTCCCCCACCAACCCTGTAACTGACCAATCCAGGAAGCCAGTTGTTGGCTGGGTTCTAGGCAGAATGTTGGGGTTTGTTACGGTTGGTGCATCCACGGTTACCAGGTAGAGTCAGGGTCATGAAGGAGCTGCCGCTCTCCTGTGGGTCTTGGTTTTGTTTCTTGAGAAGTTCAGTGAGGTGGTGATGGAGCTGCTGCCCACTGGCCTGGGTCCACCACTCACTCTCCAGAGCCTCCAGTGGGAGACTCTGGTGCATCCACCCTTCATCAGCCTACTGATGGTGCTCTTTACTTCTATTCAGATTTGTTTGGTCTCTTAGAAGTTGTCTTTATGTAAAATGTGAAAAGCAGCTTGCAAAACCCCTGGCTGCACAGACTGAGGTGAAATGCCAGCTCATTGACAAGATTTATGCTGCCAAAAGGTATATGCAGAGACCGAGACATCTTTAGAAAATACTAGACTAGAGAAAGACTCATTAAATATAATCAGCCTTGAAGATGCTTACAGAAAGTTGGTGAGAGCCAACTTAATTGTGACAGGAACTCAACACCCTGACTCAAGAATTGAAGGAAGAGAGATTCATATGTGCAGAACAACATAAATTTATGACACAGATGCTGAAAAAGCCCAAGTCCCTAGAAGAGCTCATGAGTCACCACATCACAAGGAGCTTTCCCAAACCTTCCGGAGGTACAGAGCCAAGTCCTGAGGCTCTTCCCCGGAATAGACCTGGATCTTAAAACAGCCCTGTTCCCTCCCTCCACTCAGGCCTTCTGTGTGCTAGTCATTGTTCCCCCACCTCCACCTCTACTGGGGGACATGAGGCCCGTGGGTGCAGGGGAGCCCTCTCCTGGGGCTTCAATTCTTCAACGTCACATGCTAGACACAACAGGCAACTTTTCCAACCTAAAGTATTTTGGAATCCCCAGAACACACCAAGAAATGTGTGACTTTCTTTATATTCACAGAATGTTTGTGTTATCTCAGCAGCAAAAAAAAAGTTGTACTATTCTTTTCAAAGTAGACCTTAACAACAGAACTGAGCTTACCCGAGGGAAGGGGGTGTGGGGGGTAGAAGTAAGGGTGGAAGGGGTCTAATAGATAATTGGGGGAGGGTGTTAAAATTTATTTAATAATAAAAAAATGATAAAACAAATATTTAAGGTTGGGCCTCCCTGGTGGTGTAGGGGTAAAAGTCTCAGTGCTATCAAGCTGTTGCCAGACACTGCAGCATGAGTTTGATCCCCGGCCAGGGAGCTACCCACATGGCACAGCAGACCTCTCCTCACTCACCCACTGCTCCCCTCAGCAGTGTATTTCAGTGGATCCACCTGTTCTGATCCCCACTCTATGTCTGGTGAATCCTCTCACTACCCCGCACCTCTGCCTATACCCCAGCTCTTGTACACATAAATAAAAATAAATCTTGAGGGCCTCCCCTAGTGGCGCAGCGGTTTAGCGTTGGGTTGCAAAGCCGCCCACAGCCTCTGCAGCACCGGTTAGATCCCCGGCTGCTGACAAGGGTCCCACATGGCGCGTAGACCTCTCCTGCCGCCTGCTGCTCCGCTCAGCAGTGTACTTCATCAATCTGCCTGTCCTGTTCCCCGCTCTGGCTCTGGTTAATTCTCTCACCTTCCCGTGCTTCTTACTGTACCCAGTGCTTGTATAAATAAATAAATAAATCTTTAAAATAGATAAATAAATAAATAAATAAATCTTGGGCCTCCCTGGTGGTGCAAGGGGTTAAGACACAACCTATGAAGCTATCCGCAGCCACTGCAGCACGAGTTTGATCCCCAGCCAGGGAGAAACCCACACGGTGCAGCAGATCTCTCCTGTCTCACCCACTGCTCCCCTCAGCAGTGTATTTCAGTCAATCCACCTGTTCTGTTCCCCACTCTGTTTCTGGTGAATCCTCTCACCCCCCACACCTCTGGCCAGTACCCCAGTTCTTGTATGCATAAATAAATCTTAAAATAAATAAATAAATGAAATCTTGGGGGAAAAAAAGGAAATCTCAGAAAAAAATATTTACGGTATTTTAAAAATATGTTCTTGACCCTCCTGTTGAAACAGGGAGAGATTCTGATTGGTGCCATTTGGGTCACCGACCTTCTGATGCCAGTCACTGATGCCAATCATGACAGCCAGGAGGAGAGGGCAGTGTGATTGGTGGGAGCTTGGGGGAGAAGCAGATCTCTAATAGGAGAAGAGAGGAATTTTGTTTACTAGAAAAAGGGACATTGGGCAAGCATAGAGACAAAACCACATTTGTACACCACAACTTTATGAATATCTGTGTATAAAATATAAAAGAGGGCCTCCCCGGTGGCGCAGCGGTTGAGCCCTGGGTTGCGAAGCTGCCCACGGCCTCTGCGGCACCGGTTGGATCCCCGGCTGCTCCCCAGCCACCGGAGGAGGGTCCCACATGGCGTGCAGACCTCTCCTGCTGCCCGCTGCTCCCCTCAGCAGTGTACTTCGGTCCTTCTGCCTGCTCTGCTCCCCGCTCTGGCCCTGGTGAATTCTCTCACCCTCCCGCGCTTCTGACTGTACCCAGTGCATGTATAAACAAAACAAACAAACAAACAAACAAATAAATAAATAAAACATGCCTCTATAAAAAAATTAATAAATAAAATAAAATATAAAAGAATATGTGGACATATTACATATATATTCCAGAAAATTTGAGAAATCTAAAACTAAATTTCTTATTTCACGCAACAGAATTTTCTTCGTCCATATGGGAGACTTTAGACGGTGTATTCTCAACCAAGTCAGAATATACTAAGTTTCCAGGAATCAAGATATGTTGATGATTGAAGGAAGAAATCAAAGTTGTTTGACACATGGCAGACAATGAGTTTTATTATCTCCCTCTACATTACTATCTGTTCTATTATGTGGACGGTAACAAAAACATAAGTGATAATAAATGAGGCAATTTCTTCACTATTTAAATTAACAGTGGGTAATTTAGAAAGTTAATGCATTGCTGACTGTTCACCATCCATCTCCCTTGAGGAATAAAATGTACTTTGGTTAGACTTTATTCTAACCTGTGATGGTAATCCAATGAAAGATTTTATAGTTAGATCTATTTAAAACAACACACCGATCTTTGTACACCGCAGTTTTCAAGCATGTCAACTTTCATGGCCAAAGATATGATCAGGCAATTTTTTTTTTTAATAGAGGCATGTTTTATTTATTTATTTGTTTGTTTGTTTTGTTTATACATGCACTGGGTACAGTCAGAAGCGCGGGAGGGTGAGAGAATTCACCAGAGCCAGAGCGGGGAGCAGAGCAGGCAGAAGGACCGAAGTACACTGCTGAGGGGAGCAGCGGGCGGCAGGAGAGGTCTGCGCGCCATGTGGGACCCTCCTCTGGTGGCCGGGGAGCAGCTGGGGATCAAACCGGCACCGCAGAGGCTGCGTGCAGCTTCGCAACCCAGCGCTCAACCGCTGCGCCACCGGGGAGGCTCTGATCAGGCAATTTTTAATTACTTCAAAGTCTTATCCCAAGGACCTAAGTTTAAGGGTTATAGTAATTATCTGCTATGTCTCCTGCCTCTGTAACCTGATAGTCTGTTTTGTTCTGGGCTTTCTTAACCCCCAATATTGATTCCACTCATCCTATGACTGACACTTGTCCCATTCTAATGGAACCCAATTCAATAGTCCACCCAGTTTTGTCAGTGTTTCTATTCCCCTTCTGTTTTATCCTGAGTTCTGTAACTGTTTGCTTATTTTGTTCCTTTGGTCCCCACTTCAATTACTTGAATGGATTCCATTGGCTCTCTACTTGGTCTCCAGTTCCTAAGAACTATTGATCCTCTTGTTTTCTGTGGACTCGATTCTCACCCTTAAATTGCTGATCCCTCCTCCTGTTGTCTTTGCTGCCAAGTGCCTGTCAGGCCTTCTGCCTGTAGTTGGTAGCTTCTCTTTTTCCATTCCATTCTTAGATGGTCATTAGGTTTGGCCAAATGGAGCTCTTTGATGATTCAGGGAAGGAGCATTTGGCAGATGGGTTCAGTAGCCAGAATGCTGGCAGCTGGTATTGACTTTCCAAGAGACTTGGTAAAAAGAATTGGCATGGTAGCCTCATTTAGCTTGAATTCCTTAGGGCCCATCTTTTGGGTCTCCTGCCAAGAAATTTGAACATATTTATTGGTCAATGTGAATGGTCTGATTGAGAGGAAACAGTTGGATATAAGAAAGAGGAAGAATAGCTAGTAGCATAGGGTTATGATAAAGCAGGAAAGGCAGCCATCTTCTACTAAGAGAACAGAGACAGAAAAGGAGAATGAAAAGATAGCAGGAAAGATGCAGAAACAAGAGTTGGCAGGAGTACTTATTGCCTTGGTTGCAATACCGATCAGGTCCAGTTGTATGAAACAGTTTAAGATACTTTCTGTTGATTTTTTTTTTTCTTTAAATACCCTAATCAAGTTTCTAAGGCTTCTGAACAAGGCATTCTAATCATCACATTACTGTATTTAACTCATCACATTTTTCAACATCATTTTCAAAGGGCAGGCTCTTGAGTCTATTATAAGAAATTCCAGAGTCTTTCACTCAAAACCTACTATCCAAGACTTTCTTTTCCTCTATTTCTTTCTTTAAAAAAAAAAATTTATTTATTTATACAAGAACTGGGGTACAAACCAGAGGTGCGGGAGGGCGAGAGAATTCACCAGAGACAGAGCAGGAGTAGAACAGGCAGAATGACGGAAAACACTGCTGAGGGGAGCAGAGCAGTGGGCGAGACAGGAGAGGTCTGCTGCGCCATGTGGGTTTCTCCCTGGCCAGTCAGAAATAGAACCTGTGCTTCAGAGGCTGTGGACGGCTTCGCAGTGCTGCATGCAACCCGCTGCGCCACCAGGGAGGCCCTCCTCTATTTCTAAACAGAGATGAACTCACCTCCTGAATCACAAAGAAAATAAGAAGCCTCATAAAGGAAAATCCTTCCCTCAAGATATACCTATCTATATCCATATATCCCTCCTCCTGAATAATTAACCACCTAGAAATTTCTGCTATGTTCACAAGGAAAAGGTTTGAGGAAAATTATATCAGCTAGGTATTCTCCTCCAACAACACATTTATGGCTTTCTTAATCTTCCTAAGATATAAAATATTATCCATCTGAAAGTTTGTTAGGCATCATCCATTCTGGATAAAACATCATTATGAAAACACATTCAAGTAGAAAGTCCTAATGGTATGCAACCACATTGTTTCTGTATACAACCACCAAATTTGCTGTCTGGGTTCAAGTTACCAAAACATTTGAAAATGTCAATATTCACAAATTACTTAGCAGCTTTCTCTGGAAATGTTTATAAAATCAGAAGTCATTAAGCACATTCATCAAAGTCTTCAGTTCAACAAGTGTCCCTCTCTCCTCTAATCTCTTTGGAGCAGCTAGGTAAGGAAGGTTCTATTATCTCCACTGTGGATCTTAAAAGTAAGAGCTTCCTCACCATCAATCAGCCAACCCTGGCTGAGTTGGAACCCAAAGCAAACCTCCCAGTTCTAAACTCAGTACTCTGGTGGGGTTAAGTCACAGAGTGCTTGACAGCTGTCCAGAAGACAACAGGAAACTTACAGTCCCCTTCACCCTCCAAGGAACTTTAGCACCCTGATATTATAAGGGGGGCTTCCTGTCCCCTGGGAACTGATTTGTTTGGACTTGAAACTTTATGATTCTGCCAGTGTAGGGTAAGGAAAAATGTCAGGCTTTTCTGCCCTCCCGCCATCAGGATAGATGATGGATCCTTGAGGTCCTGAATGCATGCCTGATGGCGGGCACCTGGAATGGGTGTGGGCATAGGTAGATGGGATTCACCTGGGCTAAGACTGTGCTTTTTAAGGGCGGCGTCACGGGGACGCCAGCAGAAGCCAAAAGAGAAGCCGAGAGAAGGCCGGAGAGCCCAGAGTGAAGACCTGCTGGGGACTGGGAGGCCCCCCAGTACCACTGCCTGCCATATGCCTGGTGAACCCCAATAAAAGACCTGCAAAAGCCACTGAGGACTCTGACTCTTCCTTTACCCAGTCTGCTGGATCATAGAAAACCTGCACTGTGCCCGTTCCTGCCTCTACAGCCATGTACTTGGAAAAAAGTGTATGTGGATGACCTTGTCTAGGAGGCAGTAGAGGAAAAGTTCTGAGAAAGGGGTTAAAGGGAGAAACATATCCTGGATTTTATTGAAAGAATTTTAAAAAACAAAGATAGTACCTCCATTGAAATATAAACACAAAGAGTGCCCGACTTTGACAGTGAACAGAATGTAAGAAGGTGTGCTATTATATCAGGAGCTGTTTTTGTATCTTGGGCCTGGTTCTCTCAGGCTGTATCCAGCAGCTAGCAAATGTCTTTCTTTTGTTCACTATTATGTATTAAGTCTAACATGTGCTAGACTATAGAACATACTTACAGGCATAAAACCACAATGGAAATTAACAAGCTCCACAAGCAGGATTGTCAATAGCACCACAATTTATATATTGTTTGAGCAGCTCCAGAAACACGTTAAAGAAATGTTTACAGAAGTACCATTTGTAGATGAAAAAAACACTGAAAACAACCCAAATGACATCAGCTATTAGAGTAGTTAAATTGTGGCAAATTCATGTTGAGAGAATAAACTACACTAGAAATGTACAATTGGATCGTTGGTTTATCAGTGTATAAATAACATGCCATCCTGGAAATCAAATGAAAGTGTTATGAAGAGGAAAAAAATGAAAATATACTACAGTGTCACATGTCAACATGGATGGATAAAACATATTGAGCAAAAAAAAGTAAATCATATCAAGTGTATTTCTGTTTATATAAAGGTCATAAGCAGCAATTATGAGCAATTAGGAATATGTTAACATAGATGGTCAAAACGATTAAAAAAAAGGTGACAATTACTACAAAATTCAGGCTAGTTACTGCCTCTAGGATGAAGGAGAAGGCTGTGTATGGGGAGAGCACTAGGGCTCTTGGGGTGTAGCAATGTTATATTTCTCAGCCTAAGCAGTGGATACATAAACTTTTATTTATTTATTTATTTATTACTGTGTAGTGGCAGGAAGGAACAGGGCAGAATCTCTATGACCCCAGCAGATGGGTAGAGGAGGAGAGTCCTGGAGCCCTCGGTGGCTATTTCAGGCTTTTATTGGGATTTACCAGGTATGCAGCAGGCAGGGGGGCGGGGGGCTGGGAAGCTGGCAGGCCTCCCAGGCCCCGGCGAATCTTCACTCTTCCTGACTCTTCCTGGCTCTCTGTCGTTCTCTTGTGGTCTCGTTCTCTCTCTTCTGCTTTTTCATTCTTGTTCTCTTCTTGCTGGTTCCATTCCTCTGGCATCCCATGGTGCTGCCCTTATGAGCACAGTCTCTCAGCCCAGGTGTACCCACCTACGTATGCCCACACCCCACTCCAAGATGCCCGCCATCAGGCATGCATTCAGGACCACAGGGATCCATCATCAGTCCTAATGGTGGGAGGGCAGAAAAGCCTGACAATCATTTACCCTACATTGTTCTTCCAATTGTACTTGTACATTTTCATTTGTATATTAAAATTCACAATGAAAAGAATACAGGAGAGAAGAAAAGCATTATGTGTGACTCATCACTTAAGCAAGGGTGCCTGGGAGTAATAATGGTATCATTCACACACAGCACAAAGAAATGAAAAGGTGAGTCGAGTATGTGAAGTGGAGGTGATGGATTTAGAGTGGGCCAAAATGAGCCTTAACCATAGACTTTAATTCTTAGCCGCATGAGGTAGGAAATTTGCCTGCGATCACCAGTTGCTTTTATGCCAGATTTGAAGGGAAAAGAAAGGGCAGTTGAACTTAACATTTCATGTTTTCAGCACTAAAAATCTTTGTAGTAAACAATTACTAAGGGTTATGCATTAGGTCACTTTTCAGTCCCTCTCAACTTAAAAGATTTATCAATTACAGCTGCTGCTATTCACCCTGCTCTAGCTGTGAAAAGCCAAGAATTTAACCCTTGAACCACCACAGGTTCTTGTCTCACGAAGCCTTAGATAAGCAAGTGGCGAGAAGTAAATCTTTAGAGAGAAAAGAAGAGTTTATTTAGAGGATAAAGGACAAAAGTGAAGACTCCAAGGCAGTGATGCCAAAGAGGGGCAAAAGATGCCAGTGTGAGCCCATGTCTAGGGGTATTTAAACTTTTTTTTTCCTCTATTCTAAAACCTTGTCATCCTCTCTGTGATTGCTCTCCCCCAGTGGCCATACTCCCCCGGCAGCTGTGTCCAGCTTTCCAGCTCTTATCTTAGTATTTCTTTCACTGCCCCTGTCTAAGGTCTCTTATAATTTGCTGCCCTCATTAGCCCTCCTGGATTTCTCTGCCCTTATCTCAGAAGCCTCTAACTTTCCCAAAGTCCCTGCCTGTGCTATCCCTGAAACTGCCTACTTAACCCTAACTTGCCCTGGGACTCTGTAGGGTAAGGAAAAATGTCAGGCTTTTCTGCCCTCCCGCCATCAGGATAGATGATGGATCCTTGAGGTCCTGAGTGCATGCCTGATGGCGGACACCTGGAGTAGGGTGTGGGCCTAGGTAGATGGGATTCACCTGGGCCGAGACTGGGCTTTTAAGGGCGGTGTCATGGGGACGCCAGCAGAAGCCGAAAGAGAAGGCGAGAAAGAAGCAGAGAAACAGAGAGCAGAGAATGCCGGAGAGCCCGGAGTGAAGACCTGCTGGGGGCTGGGAGGCTGGCAGCCCCCAACCCCCCAGCGCCCCTGCCTGCCTTGTACCTGGTAATCTAAATAAAAAGACCTACAAAAAGCCACTAAGGACTCTGACTCCTCCTTCACCCAGTCTGCATGGGATCAGAAAACCTGCCCTGTGTCCTGTCCTGACCTGTACAGACTCATTTCCCCCTCTACGGATGGAGCCTCTGGCTGCTGTTAGGACAAAGGATGCTGGTCTGATCTTCCTGCTGAAAGTGGGTGTCGTGGGGAGGCAGTCAGGGCTCCACTGCAGGGAGAAGATCTAAGGGGCTTTGGAAGAAGGACGTCGGAGGCTTCATGTCGGGCTCCATTTGAAGGACCATTTGTAGCTTAACCATCTTTAATCTAAAAGAAACAAATTTGACAATTAGGTTTAGAATGTGTGGCTCTTTGAGGCTGTTGTTTATTGACCTTGATTTATCACTATGCTCTGGACGTCGGTGCCACCATCTCCGTGCAGTTGTTTCCTGATCTGGTCATCTCTGAGAGCAAAGGGTGCACCAGGCAGGACAAAGTCTGCACTGGAATTTGAGGTGGCGCAGCATTTGGGAAGAACCCAGAAGGAGCCATTAGGTCGGCAGCCTCCTACAATATTCTGAAATGTATAGCACGTAGCAATAATTGAGTAATTAGCAATGCAAACCAATTTTAGGACTGAAAAGGCAAAGGTTAACGACACAAGCAGTGGCAAGTCCTCCACTTTTAACAATACACAGGGTAAGTTTTTTGTTTTTTTGTTTTTTTTTTTTAAATGAGCCCTTTTTTTAAATTTATTTATTTATTTATACAAGCACTGGGTACAGTCAGAAGCGCGGGAGGGTGAGAGAATTCACCAGAGCCAGAGCGGGGAGCAGAGCAGGCAGAAGGACCGAAGTACACTGCTGAGGGGAGCAGCGGGCGGCAGGAGAGGTCTGCGCGCCATGTGAGACCCTCCTCCGGTGGCCGGGGAGCAGCCGGGGATCTAACCAGCACTGCAGAGGCTGCAGGCAGCTTCGCAACCCAGCGCTCAACCACTGCGCCACCAGGGAGGCCCCACAGGATAATTTTTTATTAGAAAACAAAATTGTAGCTGGCAACAGTGGCCTCCCAGGCCAGGGGTATCACACTTGCTTTGTCAGTAAAGGAGCATCAGAGAGTTTTATTCAAGGCCAAAACCAGTCTCAGGTTTGTTTCGGGTTAGCCCTGGTAAGGGCTGGCAGCAAAACATTTCCCTGACACCCAAATCCAGGGTGAAGTCCACAGCCCTGTACATATAGTTGGATGCGGGTGGCAGTAGCGTATCTGGCTCTACTTGGCTGTGTCCAGGGTAGGTAGGGAGCCAGAGCTTGAAATTTTTGTTTTAACTTGCTGATGGTTGTCTGTTGGCACAAGTCACTAGACCAAAGATTTTTCTTTTCTTTCTTTTTTTTTTTAAGATTTATTTATTTATTTATACAAGCACTGGATACAGTTAGAAGCGCGGGAAGGTGAGAGAATTTACCAGAGCCAGAGCAGGGAGCAGATCAGGCCGACTGACAAAGTACACTGCTGAGGGGAGCAGCAGGTGGCAGGAGAGGTCTGTGCGCCATGTGGGACCCGGCCGGGGAGCAAACTGGTGCTGCAGAGGCTGCGGGTAGCTTCGCAACCCAGCGCTCAACCACTGCGCTACCGGGGAGGCCCATGGGCCAAAGACTTCTTGCAACTTGTCTGTAAAGGGTTAATTGACAAGGTACCACAGCAATGCAAAGAATGGTTAGCCAGATTTTAGCTGTGGCTCAAGCCATCCATCAAGCATAACAATCCTCTTTTTAAAGCAATGTCTATGTCCCACACTTAGCTCTTTTTTTCTCCTCATTACATATCCTCTCACCTCAAATCACTTGCTTTTTTCCATCTTCTAAAACCTTTCTTGGACCTCAAGAGTCCCACACCCCCCTTTTTTTTACCTCTCCCAAGAAGAAAGTAACTTTTTCCCCCATCTTTTTGAAAACCTTCCTTTTCTCTGCCTCACAAGAAGAGTCAATTTGAAAACAAATCCAATGCACAAAGACAACAAGTGGAACTAAGAATTTTCCTTTTCAGTTGGCTGTTTGGACAAGAGGCGAAGGTTCTCTAGAGGCTCAGAGGTCCAAGTGGTGGGTGGAGAGGATTTCTCAGCATCTGTCTGGACTCTCCAAAGAGGTTGCGTCCCAAGCTTTTACTGGAGTATGATGTATCCAGGCATCCACTCCTGCCCCCTTGACCACCATAACAGAAGAGAGAATAACAGGATGGGGACCCTCCTATGAAGGGTTATAAGAAGGAGAGTTAGTGGGAATAGTTTTGATAACAGTGTGGCTTTTAGAGTCACGAAGACATGGATGGCTTCAGGTGTACACTGGATTTTTGGACATTCGTCATGCTGATTCTCTTTGAGTAACTGATAAAGGGGCTGTGCTATTTCCCCAATTCTAGGAATCCAAATTCTACAAAACATCCAGTTATCCCTAAAAACCCTTGTAACTGGCCAACAGTCTCAGACAGGGAGTGATGAGAGATGGGTCAGATCCTTTCCTCTTCTAGTGCTTGCACCCCCTGAGAAAGCAACAGGCCAAGATATCTAAGCCGAGATGGGCATATCTGAGATTTTTCCTGGGAGATGCTGTACAGTCAGCCAGAAAATTCAACAGTGCCCGAGTGACTTCAGCACACTGATCCTTCCTCTTTGCACACGGAAGAACTAAGGCTTCCAAATCAGAGGCTAAACCTTGCCCAAAGAGGTGGAGGCTGTCCCAGAACCCCTGGGGCAAGACTGTCCAATTCAGCTGACTGCAAGGGTGTGAGGGGTCCTCAAAAGCAAAGAGGAATTGAGACTTTAGCTACAGGGACACAGAGAAATGCATCTTTTAAGATTTAAAACTAAACCACGCAGCTCCCTCAGGAATTTGGGACAAAAGAGTATATGGATTGGGCCTCCCTGGTGGTGCAGGCAGTTGAGTGCCGCACTGTGAAGCTGTCCGCAGCCTCTGCTGCACTGATTCGATCCCAGCCACTAGAGAGGGTCCCACATGGTGCGCAGACCTCTCCTGCCATGCCTGCTGCTCCCCTCAGTAGTGTATTTCGTCAGTCTGCCTGTTCTGTTCCCCGCTCTGTCTTTGGTGAATCCTCTCACTCTCCCGTGCATCTGGCCTGTGCCCCAGTTTTTGTATAAAAATAAATCTTTTTTTAAAAAAAAGAGCATATGGATTTGGCACCACAGGATGTAGTGAGAACACTGCCTCATTTATAGCCCTAAGGCCCTGTAGTAGCTCCAGCTATTGCTCAGCTTTGAACTCCTAAGATAGGGATGTTACAAGGGCTATTAGAATGGATTAAGAGTCCTTGTTCCTTTAGATTATTAATAATGCCTTGTAGCCCTGACCAGACTTCAGGTCATAGAGGGTATTGACATCGATGGGGGAACTGATCAGGGCTTTTTAAAAGAATTTTAGCAGAGCTGTTTTGTCTCTCCCAATTCTCCCATTTGCCCATACATAAAATTGACATCTACCTCCACTAGCAGCAGGCACAGCTTAGTCTTCTGATCAATATCCATGTGGATGGAAGCTTACATTTTTGCTAATAAATCTCATCCTATGAGCAGAGTCAGGCTTTCAGGGGCCACCAGGAAGGCAGGGAAAATAACAGATTCCCAGTCGCAACTCAAAGGTTGAGTAAAGAATGTAGTCATCGGATTGCCAGATACACCTTTAATAGTCTCTGACTCAGAGGAAGAGGGTCTGGGGTTATGGAGGACAGAGAAAGTGGCCCCTGTATCCAAAAGAAGTCAACATTCTGGTCCCCAACATTAAGGACCACTTGGGGCTCCTGTGGGGTTATAACTATGACGGGATCCAGCGTCTGCACCGGTCCCCTTCATGCCTGTTTCTGTTCCTTACCTCAGGGTTCTGGCCCTGAGTGCCCTTGGCCCCAAGGACAGTCTCTCTACCAGTGGTCTCCTTGGCAGATCCAGCAGGACCCAGGTGGCTTTTGCTGTCACTGAGCTCAGTTCCGCCTAAAGTGGCCCTTGTTGCCACAGACGTAGCAGGTGCCTGAGCTCCATCTCTCTTCCTGTCCCCCTCCTGGGGACCCTCTGTGACCTCAAAGGCTATTATGATGGCCTCTGCCTTGCGCCTGTCTGTTTCCATTCCCTTTTCTCCTCCTGACTTCAATTATAAAAGACCTAAGTGGTGACATCCAGAAGGCTTTCCAGATTTTGTTCAGGGCCAAAGGCCAATTTTGTAACATACTCGTGATAGCTGGCACTGATTGAGTGATGAATTTATCTTTTAACACTATCTGCCCCTCAAGCAAGTCTGGTGTCATATTAGTATGTTCAACCAATGCCTCCCTCAGCCTATCCATGAAGGCCGAAGGGCTTTCTTTTTCTCCCTATATTACTCCTGCCAGCTTTGAGTAGTTTATTGGCTTGAAGTGTGGCTTTTTTTTTAACCCTTCTATATTACAAGTAACAAAATGATTTCTGAGAGTCCTCTAGATCCCACCCTGATCAGATACAGGGAACTGCCTGACTTCCAGTGGGGCACTCTCTGAGTTCTTCCCTTGTTTTTCCCTGGGCATTTATAGTATACCTGTCATCCCCATACTGTAGGGCTCCCCTAAGAACTTTTTCATTTTCTCCTGATGAGTCTGGTTGAGAATGAGCATTATATCTTTCCATTCCAAATCAAATGACATGGTTAGGTCCTGAAACACCTCGATATATTTACTGGATGATCTGAAAACTTTCCTAGGCCTGTTTTAATTTGTCTCAGATCCCATAAGGAAAAGGGAATGTGCACTTTAACAGGTCCCCCTCTTCCACTAGCCACCACCTGAGTTTGCGACAGAGAGAGGCAGGGTAATGGCTTGTTTTCAGTCTTATCTGGGAGATCAGTGGATAATACTTTAGGCTGAGGAACTGACTCCTGCTAGACCATTGGTGGCATAGATGGAGGCGAGGCAGGACTTAAGTCCTCATTTACTTTATTTGGCGCCCCTGGGTACGGAGGGCAAGATGGCAGTATTGGCTGGGGGATGGGCAGAGGCTCCCCAGTAGGCATTAGGCTGTGTCTCCACATAGGTTTTATTGCCCCTGAGGGCAGAAAAGGCCTGTAAATAGGCCAATTCTGACTGTTTTCATTCCTTTAGACAAAAAAATCCCAACTGACATATAATTGATACTTCCCTCAGGTGGCCAGGCTTCCCCATCCTTGAGGTCATACTGTGGCCAGGCTTGCATACAAAAAAAGATAAACCCTTTCTTTTTCAAGGATTCAGGGTCAAACTGATCCCAACTCTTCAGGATGCAGGAGAGAGACATGCTATTTTTCAAGACGGATAAGGAAGCTCCCATCTGCAAAGAAGAACAAAGGCAGGTGTCCAGCACAAGCTTCTTTCTAGAGGCGGCTTTTCCTCTTTTTAACCTTGACTCTCTGTGAGCGATGAACAGTCTGCAGGCATGGGGGTCTACCGGAATTAATCACTCCTGTCACCAGCATGACCAGAATACCTGAGCCTATCTGCTTCTCCCACCAAACAGAAGGCGTGGTGTGCTGGCCTTTGTGGGACCATACCAGTTACCCTGTACCAAAGGGCCCATTCCAAGTGTCAAATGAGCTTATGGTGAGCCACTCTTCTCATCTGCGAAGAGCGTTCCTGAATGCAGCTGAAGAGTAGAGACTGAACAGTAGCTGCAGACAGGTTATGGGGCCTAACTTCCAAATGTGCCCATCCACCATGAAAATGGGCCTCACAGCCAGGGTCCTTGAACATGCAGTAGCCTAGGGCTTGATATTTACTTTCCCAAAATCTTCTGTCTGAACAATTCCCATGAGATAAACATTTATCATCAGATTACTATACCAGAGTTGTATTCACCTATCTGGATTTAGGGCTAGGGGCAAACCTGTTGCAGAGGCAGGATGGGCACAGTGCAGGTTTTCTATGATTGGAGCAGATGGGGTAGAGCAGAGTCCTGGAGCCCTCCATGGCTTTTCAGGCTTTTGTTGTCATTATACCATGAACACAGCAGGCAGGGGTGCTGGGGGGCCAGGAGGCTGGCAGGCCTCCTGGCCCCCGGCGAGTCTTCACTCTTCCTGGGCTCTCAGGCGTTCTCTCGTAGTCTCGTTTTCTCTCTTCTGCTTCTCTTTCATTCTCTGGCTAACTAACTCTGAACCCTTACTTTCCCAACTTTCTGATATCTAGAAAGAAAATGAACCAACTAGAAAATAATAAATTTCAGTCCACTTAGTAAGTAAAATTCTCATTGAATTTCTAAATGAGTATTGAGGGTGAATTTAGTCACCTAAGTGGACCCAAACACTGGGAAGATCTTGCTTAAGGTGATAGAAAGAGACAAAATGTGGAGTTGTTAGAAACACAAGATGACTGCACCTCCTTCTTTTACCTCCTTCCTTCTCCCAACCTATCCACCAAGGCTCAGTAGGTGTCTTTCCTTTGGACAGCACCTGTACTTAGCTCTGTAACTCTTGCCATATTTTATTATCTGTTTATAGAATCTATGCCATTAGTACAAACTAATCAAGGGCAAGGCCTTCTCTTTATTCTCTCATGGTAATTAACACAATGACCTGCACATAGGAGGTTCTCAAAATTTAAGTTTCTCCTACAAGTAAATTGTGTGGTACAAGTTAAACTTTCAGGGCCTAGTTAGTTTCCTGATGAAACTGTGAATGGAAAACAAAAGACTATAGTAGTAATCTCATCAAGATCACCATTGAGAGTAGGAGGAGTGGAAAAGGCAGACTAGGGTAATTACTTATTCATTATCATTATTCAACCCAGGTTTTCCCAAGTGGGGGAATTAATATTTATGAAACATTTAATATGTGCTAATACTTATTCAAAAAATAATCCACCCAAGAATGCTATGAAATATTATTCCCACTTTATGGATGAAGAAACTAAAAGAAGCAGCCTGAAAAAAACACAAAGCGACCAAAAGTAGGTAGTTTAGTTATCAAGTCCAGAACTATCTGATACAAGCAGGAATAGCCACTGAATCCTGTGGAGAGAATGGACTTAAAAAAATTTTTCATTTAAGAGATATTTTATCAAAAAAGCAGTGAAATTTTGCTAATCTTTTATTTTTCGTATTTGACTTCTCAAAAAGGGTGGTACAGTTAAGAATTTTTTTTGATATGGTTTTATAATTATTTTCTCCCTTTCTCTGTTCTGAGACTTTTCCATAAGAATATTCACTTTAATCAGACTTCTGCATGGCTGGTAAAGTGGATAAGCAGTAACGTTTTCAAACTCTTTTATTTCTTCCTTTACTTTCTCACGCTTCTCACATATAGGTGGCTGTTTCTCAAGATGTCTTTTCCTCAAGATTTTTTCCTTAAGTTTTTGCTCTGTAAGTTCTCTCCCTCGAATCATGCGTTCTTGGTGACCTTTAATTTGCATCTGTTCTCTATTACTTATCTGCTTCCTTCTCTGTGCAGTCTGGATGCAATGTTCTTCTGGTACAATTCTTGGAAATGTTGTTTCAGTGGAGCATCGTGATTGTCTAAACGTTTTATTCCTTAACTCTCTGGCATGTCCTGTTCGATTTATGTGTCTTTCTATGTGCTTCATCTCTCTCTCAGGTACTAAAAAGTACTGCTTTTGTGTCTCTGTGCTTCGGGTCATCCTCCCCTCCGGTTTCTTCCTGATTTCACTGCTTGTCTCTTGTTCTCTCATCATTTCCACTATTCTTTTATTGTAATGAGACTCTGCTTTGGCAAGCCAGTAGTCAAGAGAAAGAGCTTGCTCCCTAGAGAGTCTTTCATACTCCTCTTGATATTTTCGAGTTATCAGTTGTCTTGCTGCTGTTGTATGCACGCCACCTAGATTCTGTGAAAGGGAGATACAAAATTTTTTTATAATGCAAACATCCTTTTACTCTGAACACATTCAAACAGGAGTCCACCCTCCCTATTGACACCAATAAAATACACGACTTTTTATTTACTTTGTGTAACAATTGTGATTTTGCTCCCATCACTCCTAGGTGAGTCTGTGAACTCTGAAAGTTGAAGTACCCATCACCAAAAACAATAACTAGTTTTCAAAAAATACAGCATTAAGAGTTTCAAAATAATACTCTGATTTGCAAGTATGGATATAGCTGGAAAACATTTGCCAGTCTAGATACACTATTGGAAGGTGTCATTTGGGGAGAAGGATTTTAAACCTAAGATTCCTTTTCCTGATAGTTTCAAACTGCTGTGAAGATAATTTACCAGGATTTTTTTCTCTAGTGGGGACTGTTGACCTGCAGCAATCCTAGGGTCTTTAGATGCTTTAGCCCAGGCCAATCTGGAAGATAGAAAAAACAAGGTGGATTAAAATGTGGGTGGTATAAGAACACATCTACTTACATGTAGACTGAACCAAAAGCCCCAATTGTTTTGACCAAGGCCAAGGGTATTTCTCTCAGAAAGAGAAAACCAAATAGTAAGGCCATTTCCTCCATAGGAAACCACTGCCTTCCTATGGAGAACAATGAATGCTTTTAGTAAGAGGAGGATCTTTCATATAAACTAAAAACATACTTCTCTTGTGGACTCAACATGAACCACTCTGAATCTTCAATCCGGGATTTGGAGAGGGAAGAGCCAGATTCCTTGGTGAAGGATTGCCCAGGCACATTTGTTACAGACTGTTCAGGCCCCAAACCTTCTCTGTTTTGTGAGATGATTCTGGACTTTGGTGCTATCAGTTCATTCTCTTTCTGAAGTTTCTTGATCCGGGCTCTCTCTGCCTCTATCAACACATACAGCATCTCTGCCCTCTAATCTTTGTTCTGAAATTGTTCTTATTTGACCCCCCTCCCCTCTGCTTGCCTGTTATACACTGTCAACCATCCTTCACCCTAAATCCATTATGAAACCCTGTTGAACCACTTGAGGTGGGAATCTGTGGTTACACTGGGGCAGGACAAGCTGATGGCAACACAAGTGAAGACTATCAACTTTTTATGTGTCGTCCCTAACCTAATCTGTATTTACTGTGAGGTCATTTTGAAGTTAAGTGAGGATGCCTAGTATTTCATCTCTGTGCTTCTGTTTTAATGCCATTTACGATTAAGAGTTGGGCTTTGGAGCGTTGACAGGGCTGTTTGAATTCTAATTTTATCATCTCCTAGTTGAGTGACTCAGGGTAAGTGTATCTCTGTTAGTTTCCTCATCTGTAAAAAAGGGGATTAGACAAAAATGTCTCTCTCAGTGTTGTAAAGAACAAATGTGAATTAAAGAGCTTGATACAATGCTTGATATGTGGTAAGTTCTCAATAAATAGCAGTTGTCCATCTTCCACAGGGTAAGCCCTGACTCCATAAGGTCTTTCTGGTATAATCTATGTAACAGATTTTTACTTTCTCCTGAACACTTAACTTTTTTTTTTTTTACTTCAACAACACATTTGAAAATCAGTCATTTACATTGTGATTCAAACCACTCTTAATATTTTGATGCTAACATTATGAAGTGTAGGAGCTATCATCTATAAATACAATAATCTGTCTATATTATTGGAACTGATATCACGTATTGATTCTCACTGCCCTCTTTGGCACATTACTGTTTGTATAACTATTTTGAGATTTTAAAACTATAACCATCTTTTATTTACCTAGCACTGTGATCACAAATTGTGAAAATTAATGATTTGTTAACTATTTACACTTGTCACATAATAGCTGAGCATCTTTCATATTCCCTGTAATGTTGTATATATCTTTTTTTCCCGTCTCAATATTTTAATGTTGACTTCTTTGAACACAACATGGTTTTTGGTAAAGATAAATTCATTCTAATTTAACATATTTCAAACAGGAAATTTGGCTGAACACTTCAATCCCCAAACATTGACTGTGACTGTAAGGCAACAGAATATCAAATCAGTAAATCTATTGCACTTGGCGAAGAAAGTAAATTCCTCCTTTGTCTCCCAGCTCCAGAAGGCAATGTTTCTCATTGGCTGTGCAAGCTCTTCTCACTCAAGTCTGAGTCTATGTTCAAATATAGTACATCCATCACCACATTCTTCCAATAATAAGAAATCTGACAAAACAACATTCCAGTAGCTGTGTCTCCGGTTTTTTGAGTCTAGAAATGAATTTAAGATGTGATCTAATCACAGTCAACAAATTGATTGTACTGACTTCCACATTTCATGAACATGTTCACCGCGAAAGCACAGGATGAGGTTTCTCTGACTAGCGCTAACACTGTGTGATCAGTTGGGTGTTATGGGGATGCACGTTCTAGGTGACATGAGTATACAGACATAATGGAAATAAAAATCAATCTTACTGCACATGGTGTCTGGGTGAGCAATAAAAACACTGTGATATGGGATGAAAATTCTTTACCTCTTGTTTCCTCTCAGCCCTTTTTCTAGAGTCTGACGTAGCAGTGATATCCATCGACATACATGGGATAGCTGGGAGTAGCTGGCATTTGATCCAGGATTTTATAAAAATAGCATTTGATCTCTACAGTATGTTCTTCATACATCAAAATGAAGGGATGTTTCAGAAGTTCTTTATACTTTGGCTTTTGTATTCATCCTTCGTAAGGCACAAGTTGACAAAGTTGATGAAACTGGGGGAGAATTCCCTTTCCTCAGAATTACTGAGCTGTGGAGGATCACCTTTCACCACTTGTGTTAGTTGATCAAGTTCACTATTCCACTTTGGATAAGGAAAGCGGCCTGTGGCCAACTCGTACAATGTGATCCCCAAACTCCAGATATCAGAACGGACATCATATCCTTGTTGTGATGCACATGGGTCTATTTGTTCAGGTGCCATGTATGGCCTCCACCCAGCATCTCTTGTCTTGGCAATGGGGTCAACAAGCTGTCCACTGATGCAAAGTCACAGAGTTTAATATTTCCACTTCTGTCCAGAAGATTATTGGAAGATTTGATATCTCTGTGAATGATTTTCAAGTTTTCCTTTATGTGGTTTAGTGCTTTCACAGTTGCTAGTGATTTTGCCTAAATTTTTTTCTGGAATAACATCATCTAATACACTGTATACATATTTGTAAAACTTACCAAACGAGGTAGACATGAATTCCATACAGATCCAATAGTCACCCTCTCTGAAGAGTGCCCCATAAAACTGAATAATGTATGGACAATCACTACTCTGCAGTACTACATCCAAATCCATAAGAAATTGTTTTTGTTCTTTTTCATCCACTGTTGACCGAATTCTTTTAACTGCCATTATTTGTGCACTTGGTTTGTGACCATTTTGTTGACAGAACCATAAGCCCCTCGTCCAATTTCTCCAAGGTCTTTCAAGTCCTCTGCAGTGAAATTCCATTGCTGTTCAGGGGAGATCTTCAGTTTTCCTGATGATTCAATGCTGTGTGTTCTCAGTTCTCCCTATGTGTGGATTTTGAACTCCTGTAGGATTGGGATTCAGAGTAAACCTTGCTGTAGATTTGAATGGTGGATTTGCAAAATTCAACTTCAGTGCTTTGCGTTTACCCTGCATGCTGCTGATGGCCAGGTGGCCTGGCGCTGGGGTACCTGACAGGGCTTGAGTGCCACTGCTGCTGCTGCTGCCACCGCCCCCAGAACCACCACTGCTCGGGCTCGAGGCCACCATTGTCTGGAGTGAGGAGCTGAGCAGTGCCACCTGTATATATCTTTTTATTAAAAAATTCATTGGACTTCTTTGTAGTACACAGGCATATTTGTTTTATATATCTTAGTCCTGCACTCTCATATGTTGTCCTACAAGTGTATCTTCACTGTATTCTAATTATTCACTTGTACTCAAGGTCAGAGAACAGTTTTCAACTTTGTAGTTGATGCCTCAGCTCAAAGACTGCATAGATGTTTAATACATATTAACTGAATGTCAGATTGTGAGCATCTGTGGGGAAAAGAGTCATGCCTGCCTTATAATGTCTGTGTTCTTTGACTGCATTAGGAAAGTAAGGATTATACCCATGGTGGATATTCACTTACTGTTTTTTCAAACTGAAAAAGTAATGTTGGGGAGGGGAGAGAGCTAATTTCAATTTCCACTTTCAAATGAGAAGAAACAGATGAGAATAAAAAATGCTTACCATCATTGGTTGGGCAAGAGACTGGCCTTTGTAAGATAAAAAGAAAGCAGGTAAGAAAAATTAGGGCCTTGTTGCTCTCCAGTGGCTTGCTCAAGAGTTTTAACCCCATCACTATTGTGTCTTTCCATTACTGCAGAGAAAGGCAGACTAGAGCCTCTCTGAGAACACATCAGATTGTCTCCACTGGAGGAGAAAACAGTGATGGCTCCAGACTTTTTACAGGTAAGGAGCTTAGCACAAGTTATCTGGTGAGGGGTGAAGGGGGGCAGGTGCAAAGGTGGAAGGGTATTAAGAAATTCATCTAGAAGCTGTCCCTTCAGGGAAAGTTTGTACTTTAGATTGTAGATTACACATGAATGAAAATAGCATGCATTGCTAAAGTTACTTGTCTTAATGTTTTTGAAACGATTAGAAAAATATCAAGTGTCCACCTAATGGAGGAGGAAGTTCTAAAGTTGGCTGGAGGACAGGCAACGGAAGGGGTGGAGCTGAGGTTCCACAATTCAACCTAAGTCTTACTGAAATTCTAACCACAACTACTCCCTTGACGAATGTGAGTTTTCCTCATTTGGAAGGAGTCTAAGGTGGGTTGGGGGGGATCCCAACCTTTTCTTTCAACACCTCCAAAGTCTTGGGCTGCTTCCCAAGTTCCCACTTTATCCCTGCTCCTTTTGGTTCCACGTGACTGAGTATTCCTCCTCACCTTACCCTCATCACTTCTGGCCCCTTGAAAAGAAAATTCACCTCTTCCAAGGGCCCGGAAAAGACCCCAAAGCACGCAAGCCAGGTCGGGCCCTGCAGAGAGCCCTTGCATGGTCCACGAGGCCCAAGGTGCGTTAGGACTCTATGAGAATGTCTGCTTGTTTGTTTACCACTGGGCAGCCGCCTAGGGGAAATATAGGCTCAGGATAGGCGGGAGTTGTAGTTCTTCAAGGCCACTGAAATTAGAATTTGTAGGGCCTCCCTGGTGGCGCAAGAGGTTAAGCACAACACTGAGGCAATCCCGGGCCGGCCAGGGAGCAACCCACGTGGCGAGCAGACCTCTCTTGTCTCGCCCGCTGCTCCCCTCAGCAGTGTATTTCGGTCGGTGGATCTGTCTCTGGTGGATCCTCTCGCCCCCCGCACCTCTGGCCTGTGCCCCAGCTCTTGTATGCATGGATGGATAAAGCTTTAAAAAAAAGAAAAAGAAAGAAATTAGAATTTGTAAAGATTGTCAGGGAAAACGCCCCCGAGACTGGGTTCCTACAAGGTAGTGAAACCGAGAGCAGACATATTTCAGAATTGGGTCCTGAGAGCGCAGTGTGACACGCAGCACGGGTTACCCGCTTTCGTAGCCGACGGTACAGAACCAGGAGAAGGTGGCGCCGCAGCAGCCTCCACACACGGTCAGCTCCAGACGCACGGGGCGCGGCGCGCGCGGCGCTGGGTTATGACGTCACAGCCAATCGCGAGCCGGGACGCGCCGACGCCCCCGCCCGCCGCGCTCGGGGCCCCTCAGCGGACGCGGAGTCGCGCTCTCCGGCGCAGTGGCCTCACTCCGGCCCGCTCCTGCGGGTCTCCAGGTAACGGGTGCCGGCGGGGGACCCCGAAATCTTGGGCTCCTCGGCGGCAGGGGCGCTAGGCGTGCGTGGACAGAGGGTTATATGGGCGTAGTCCCGGGCGGTACAGAAATGATTCCCCGGAGTGGGGGTGACGACTCGCTCCTTAATAAACTCCCCGTGCCCTTCCCAGGGCTCGCTGCCCATCATGGACCTCGCCGGCCCTTGCTCCAGCTTTCAGTCGGACCTGGATTTCTGCCCGGATTGCGGCTCCGTCCTGCCTTTGCCCGGGGCCCAGGATACGGTCACCTGTACTCGCTGTGGCTTCTCCATCAACGTGCGGGGTGAGAGGGGCGGCCCCCGCGGAAGGTCCAGCGTGAAAGTGGGAGGAGTGGGGGAGTGGCTTGGCGACCTCAATATCGGTTGCATTGGAGAGGAGGACCCTAAAACAGGAGATCGGGCATTTTATAAAACCTGAAAGGGATGTAGGGCCTCCAGGCCTAATGGAGGTGGAATTGGGGGTGCCCATTCCCGTCGCTTGTGTGCACAACCAATTTTTACTGCACGCGCAGACTTCGAAGGGAAGGTTGTGAAGACCTCATTTGTGTTCAACAAACTGGGTACCGCTATACCTACGTCGATGGAGGAAGGACCTGAGTTCCAGGGACCCGTGGTAAGTTAGTAACGTCATGGACTCGCCCCATTAGTTGGCAGGTAAATGAAGTGGCGATTGCTGAGATCTGGAGAGGTGTGTGCCCAATTCCAAGGGGCATCTTCGAGCCATAGTGTTTACAGAGCGTGAATGCGTGATTCCTGTGATAACTGAGGAGGATTAACCAGGCCTCCCTAATCCACAAGTTGTTTCTCAGGTTGACAGGCGCTGTTCTCGATGCGGTCATGAGGGGATGGCCTACCACACCAGACAGATGCGCTCAGCTGATGAAGGGCAGACTGTGTTCTACACCTGTACCAACTGCAAGTGCGTATCCTTTCCTTGCTCTCTGCCTTTTTCTCAGTTTACCAACTAGAAAACCCAGTGACTTACTTTTTGTATTGAATAAACTTTCTTTTAGTCCCATCCCTCATTTCTGCACAGTCCAGATTGGTGGTAGTTTTTATTGTTAAAAACTGCACATTCTTTTTATAACTGAATTAAAAACCTTTAAAGATATTTCAAAGGAGATGAAAAAATACAGAAGGCGAATGTTGCTTAGTAGTCAACATGATGTGCTGGAATCTTCCAGTGCACTCAGTAGTAGTTTTTGGTGAGAATTGACTTGTTAAAAAGAACATGAGCTTTCTGCATTTCGGTGTTAGGCAGTTTCACTACTATATGTCAAGAGGTGGCTTTATTTATTCTTTATTTATTGGCTTTGTTTATCCTTTTTAGGATTTGCTAGGCTTTTTAAAAGGATATATTTATGCATACAAGAGCTGGGGTGCAGGCCAGAGGTGTGGGGTGGGGAAGGAGTCACCAGAGACAGAATGGGGCTCCAAACAGGCAGATCTACTGAAATATACTGCTGAGAGGCGCATCGGGCAAGACAGGAGAGGTCTGCTGCGAACTTGTGCTGCAATAGGTGCGGATAGCTTCATAGTGCTGACGCTTAACCTCTTGAGGCACCAGGGAGGCCCTGTTGGACTTTTAAAATTGAGCAGTTGTTGGTGGTTTTTTCATCAACCTTGGAAAATTAACAACCATTATCTCATAGAACTTGCCCTTCCATCTTCTCAATTCTCACATTCTGGAACTCTGATTAAATAGAACTATCTTCCATTTTTGCTCACCTTGTCTTTACTGTTTTCAATCTTTTATATCTTTATGTTTTCTTTGGATAATTAAGATTTCGGGACCTCCTTGGTGGCAAGGGGTTAAGCACAGCACTATGAAGCTATCTGCAGCCTCTGTAGCACGAGTTCAATCCCTGGCCAGGGAGGTGACCCACATGCCACAGCAGACCTCTCCTGTCTTGCCCGCTCCTCCCCTTAACAGTGTATTTAAGTAGATCTGCCTGTTCTGAGCCCCACTTTGTCTCTGGTGAATCCTACCCTCCTACCTCTGGCCTAAACCCCAGCTATTGTATGCATAAATACATAAATATTTAAAAAAAATACTTAAGATTTCTCTACCAGGCCATTAATTCTGTCTTTAGATTATTTCAAATAATAATGATCAAATATAGCAAGTCTTTAATTTTTTTTAGTTCATATCTCATCATTTTAAATAATTCTCAATTCTTTAATCATAAATTTTTCCTCTTATTCTTAAAATATGTATTACATGTAACTAACTTTTTTAAACATGGATATTTATATAGTGATAATACCGATACCCACAGGTTTTTGTGGGTCTCATATTGCTGTCTGCTATTTCTGCTTTCATGGCGGTTTTTTCCCTTCTTTTGTGATTTTTAACTATAAACTTTGATTTAAAAAAAAAATCTGAATACTAGGAGTTCTTAGAGGCTTATGGTGAAATGTTTTCTAGCACTTGTGTTTTCCATTCAGGTGCCTTGAGTTATTATATTAACTTCTTGGCTTTAGAGTTTTTGGAGCACATAGGTAGTACGAATTTGGGCTTATGGTTAGAAATTCTCCGGGGAGATTTTTTTTTTTTCATCAGAGATTTATCTCTGGTTTCTTCATGTGTTTGTCAAGAGAGCAAGGGTACCATAGAAGCAGGGACTTCAGTTTTAACTTACCTGTCTAGATTCTTGGTTTTATCATCATTTTATCTAATGTAAAGATTGCCTTTACAATCTTTTTTTTTTCCCCACCTCAGCAATAGACTAGAAATATTTATAGGTACATAAGTCTTTTGAGAGTATTTTTTTTCAGCCTTTTTTTTTTTTTTAAAGATTTATTGATGCATGTGAGACCTAGGGTGTAGGCCAGAGTTGTAGAGGGGGGAGGTGAAAGGATTCACTAGAGACAGAGTGGGAAGCAGAACAGGTGGATTGACTGAAATATACTGCTGAGGGGAATAGGGGGTGAGACAGGAGAGGTCTACTCCGTAAAGTGGGTCAGCTCCCTGGCAGGGGATAGGACTTTGTGCCGCAGTGGCTGCCAATAGCTTCCTAGTGCTGAGACTTCCTTGCACCACCAGGGAGGCTCCCTTTTTTCCCCCAGTCTTACTTATTTTTTAAAGAAGTTTTACATTTTTATGTGGTCTAATTTATCATTTTTTTTTCTTTTGTGTCCTAATAAATCTTTGCATAGTTCATAATTTGTTAGGTATATTTTTAATCCCACCATTTTCAGTTGTCTTGAAGGAAGATTCAGGGCAGCTAGTACTTCACATTAGCATAAGTAAAAGTCCTTCTTTGGTTATTTGAGAATCCCATTTTACATTGCTAGAACCTCTTTCTTTGATCAAATATAACAAGTCCTTTATTTCTCCATAGGTTCCAGGAGAAGGAAGACTCTTGATTCTTTCTTTGGATGACTCAACAATTTAGCCTTCCTTAGAAGGTAGAGGGTATTGGGTTCTTAGATACCTTGTCTGCCTCCTGGTTGCAATGTTTTGCTCCCCAGAGGAAGTAGATCATCGTATGGGCAATACCAGCTGTCCTCAGAGGACTCCCACTCCTAATTAAATTTCCTTATCAAAGTTATATTTTCACACCTGTTATATAATACATTGTTACTTCAATAAAAAAGTTATATTTTTTCATAAGACCCAGGCATTTATATGTTACTTACAGTAGGTCTTGTTCCAAAAGGAATTTAAATGAGCTTACAGGGATGTATTTCTTTTGTCAACCAATATATCAAGTACAAAAGTATAATATAAATTAGTACATGAGAAAGAATAACACAAGTACGAAAAAATGGAGCCAAGAATAAACCAATATTAAAAAAAAAGCTTATCCATACACCCCTGTCTAAATCTATTTGGTGCCTGAGTTTTAGGGAAATAAAAAGTGGGAGTTTGCTTACTAAGAGATTCAACAGATAATTTAACTAGCTCTATTTGATATGTAAATTTGTCCAAATTTACATACAACAAATTTACATCAACAAATTTTGATACCAAGGGACTAGTAAGTACTTACTACATGTGACATTTTGGATATATATATATTTGTTTTAATTGCTCAAGATAAATATTTATATTCATTGAAATGTATGTAGAAATGTATGTAGAAAGGTTGAAAAAGTAAAAATCAAGAACTCCCACTCCATGGAGATACTTGTTCTTTTAATGGGCTACACTGATACATGCTGGGTTGTATCTTGTGAACCAAAAACCTGAAAGGGAAATATATGTAGTCCAGGCCAAGAAACATTAAAGTTTGCGTTTGGAAATCTACTCCCGCATTTCTTGGCTTAAATGGTGATCAAGGTAGGACAGTAATGATTGTAATTGTGTGATCCATTATGCATTGAGTTCTCAAGCAAACTTCTCTCTGACCCTCAGCAATTTGGAGGGATAGGCAGCCTTTTCCACAGTACATTTGAACTGTGCTGGCAGTTGACTTTGTAGTCCCACTCCTGAAACATGAAACAAATCTGTTCATGCGTCTATCCTTTAAGCCTTTCACTGCCCATTAACACTGACTGGATAAAACTCAACTTTCTTAGCAAAGTCTACAGAACTATATAACCACAGCTATCTGTTGCCTCGTTTGGCATCTTACCCCCCCCCCTTATATTCCAGCTGTACAAAACTGCATTTCCATCAGTGCACGCAATACGTTACAAGCTACCTAAAATATATATAACATTTGTTGCTTCTGGTTCTCATTTTTACTCACTTGCACCCTGAGAAACACATTTTCTATCAAAGCATAAATTGGCCAATTTATGACCTTTCATTTACTTCATATTATCTCCACTCCATAAAAGTATGTTTGCAGAACGTAACTAAATCCAATTTCATAGTTGCGATTTACTTCAATGTTAGTATCCCAATGGTTTATATTTTTGTTCTAAGCATACCAATCTTTCCTACTACGATGGGAGCTAAAAGGCAGGATCTGCGTTTTATGCTCCTTCCTCTTCAATGCTTAGCACAGTGACAGGAGAAAAATCCAAACTGAAGGTACATGAAGAAACCCGCTCAAACGCCAACAACTGTTCTAGGTCCCGCTTCTCTCATCCCCAAACGAAAGAAGGAAACGCGAGTGGGTTACTATAAGGTCATTACTGCTGCTCCTTAGTTTTCCACGTCCTCCCACAAAGGGATAAAAATCGGCGGGGAAGGGCTCAGCCACCGCATAGCTGAGCTAGGTGCTGCAAACCCCCCATCTCCCCCCACGCCCGCTGAGCGCCGAGCCACACCCCTCCGCCGCAGCCGCTCCGGCTCGCTCCGACCGACCGACCCCTCCTTGCCCTCGGTTGCCCGTGCGCGCGCCGCCCCAGGCCGCCCCCTCCTCCCCACGCGCGGGGAAGCCTCTTCCGCCAAGCTTGCGGCGCGCTCTTGCGGCGCCTGCGCACTGGCACACCACTGCGGAACTAATCCCGTGACGCCCGCGTTTTGACGCAGGTAGTACCCGGGAAGTGAAAACGGGGACCACAGACTGCGTCACACCCGGAAGTTGAGAGTCGGAAGTGGGGTTGGACAGGTTATCCTCAGGGGTGGGGAAGCGCAGGCCCAGGAGGAGGGGGAAAAAGAAGGCCGAGGCTCCTGACTGTTATTCTGAATCCGATACCGATTCTCTTAGTCCCAGGGGCACTGAAAAAGAGAAGAGTCTCTCATCCCACTTCCTCCCCACCTTGCCTCTCCTCAGCCTCAGCCATGGCCGAGGCAGGGGCTGGGCTGAGTGAGACCGTCACTGAGACAACAGTTACCGTGACAACCGAACCCGTGAGAAAGGCAGGGGGTGGTGCTGCGTAGGGGTCTGGGTGACTGGGAGGGAGGGGACAGGGTTTCGGAGAGTTGCTGCAGGGCTGGGCCGGGGGATGCGGGCGGGGCGGCATTGAGGAATTGGGTTTGGGAGAATCGCAAGTTCTTGAAGATAGTTGGAGTAGCAGAGATTGTGCAGAAGTCTGGTCGAGCGGCTTGAAGTAGAGGATGTAGGTGATGCTGTTGCAGCGGTGGTGTGTATAAGTGATGAAGGAATGGGAACTCGGGGATTGGGGAACTAGGGAGGTGGTAGAGGAAAATAAGGCTATGTAAGAAAGCATGTTTGAAGGCCGGCAGTAGGGCAATTTAACCAGAAACTTACCAATAAATATCTCTTCAAGGAATGAATGAAAGGAAGTGGGGGGCGGGGAGGGACAAAAAATGGAGATGAAGATGACATTTTGAGAAATATAGAAAAGTATAGAATTTTCGGGAAAAAAATAAAAGGTTAGGTTGCTATCACAGAGAGAAGGGAAGGTAGTTTTGGGTTTTATAGCATCTGGATTAAGGGAGTTTTTAACAATAGTTACCAGAGATAGGATGCTAGGAATAGGTAGATGGGGGAGGGGCTAGGCTTGAGTGAGAGAAGAGTTCTCTCTTTAATGGAAAAAAGAATAGGTGATCTGGAAAAAAAAAGAAACATCAAAGATTAGGCATTGGGGACTGAGAAAATAACTTTCATATATTAATACCATTAAGGATGATTTGGGGAGGAAGATGGAGAGCCAGCGAGGATTTTATTTTCCTTTAAAGATTTGCTTCCCTAGGTTAGGAATTGTGTCTTTTCTGTATATTAGTCGTCATCAAGAACAGGAAATAATTTTTTTTAAAAAAAGATTTATTTATGCATACAAGAACTGGGGTACAGGCCAGACGTGCGGGGGTTAGAGGATTCACCAGAGACAGTGGGGAATAGAACAGGCAGATTGACTGAAATACACTACTGAGGGGAGCAGTGGGTGAGACAAGAGAGGTCCCCTGCACCATGCAGGTAGCCCCCTGGCCGGGGATTAAACTCCTGCCACAGTAGCTGCAGATAGCTTCATAGGTTGTGTCTTAACCCCTTGCGCCACCAGGGAGGCCCAAGAACAGGAAATAATTTTTCATGATTGCTCAAGGGACTCCCTGAGGTCAAAGATCTGTTCTACTTTATTTGCTCCCCAAGCTCAGCTCTTTTGGTGCTGTGTCTGTGATACTGATTGAGCTGGGGAAGGGAAGAGAGGAGGCCCCTGGGAGGGAGTAGGAGAAATCAATAGAAAGGAATTACAAGGGAATGCCCATCCCTCTTACTGTAACTTCCAGGAGAACCGGAGCCTAACCATCAAACTTCGGAAACGGAAACCAGAGAAGAAAGTGGAATGGACAAGTGACACTGTGGATAATGAACATATGGGGCGCCGTTCATCAAAATGTGAGTATTTCTTAGTAATCCTGCAGTTCTGGTTACCCTCTGCATACTGCATTCCTTCTTCCTTCACACATGTCCTGGCACTGCCCTTCCTGAAGCCCCCAGAGGCTCCCAGTCCTGTCACTGTTTTGGTGGTTCTCTGGCAACTAGGGGAGGAGATCAGAGTTACAGGGAAAGAATTAGGATGTGCCAGGGTCAGAAGGCAAGAGGTACCAGAGGTGAGAGAATTGGAACTTTGGATCCCTGACTCTCCAAAAAGACAAGGTTGGGATGCCTGAGTACCAGGGGACTTCTGGAGGCCTGGGGACTCCTGGAAAGTAGAAAACAATGATGGAAGTAAGAATTTGGAATGAGATCTATGGGAATGGAACTGACTCTACATCTTCTCCCTCTCTAACTGGACTCCTCCCTCTAAATCCAGGCTGCTGTATTTATGAGAAACCTCGGGCCTTTGGCGAGAGCTCCACGGAGAGTGATGAGGAGGAAGAGGAGGGCTGTGGTCATACTCACTGTGTACGGGGCCACCGCAAAGGACGGCGTCATTCAGCTCCCGAACCGACCCCCACCACCCCTCCACAGCCCCCTGACCCTTCCCAGCCCCCACCAGGGCCAATGCAGCACTAAATTCCTCTCATCCCTACCATTCCTGTGTCCGGCTGGCCCTGAATGTATCCATGTGGCTACTTAAGGACTAAACCCATAGATTGATCCCTTCTCCAAGCCCTGCTCCTGTCTCCTCTGCCTGATAGATGGAAGGGGGAGGAGGGTAGAAGAGGGTAACCAGAGATCCTGGAATTCTGACTTGCTGCTATTCTACAACCCACACTTCTGGGTTCTCCCAGCTCTCATTTCTCCGGTATTCATCCTTCTCTCTCCAGGGTCCAAGCACCTTGGTCCCGGTCTCTTCCCTTCGTTTTCACTGCCAAACTGCCTGTCCTGGGATCCACTTATCTTGGCCCCCTGCTCTCTCTACTTGAGTCTCAAACACTTAGATTGAGTTTCCAATAGCTCCAGCCTTCACTGCCAGGGTCCCAGTCAGATTCCAGGCAATCTTGCCACAGCTATGCTTGTTTTTCCTGGCTTAGAGCTCTTCCACTAATGTATTTATATAATCCTAACTCTTACTCCTTGCCTGAGGAATGGGAGGTCTTATGGGAGACCTCAGGGTTCCCAGACTTCCCCTGCCCCTCCTGCCCATCTCCTTGTGCCCTCAAGAGGAGTTAGGGAAGAGAGGTCTTTGTCATTCTCACCATTAATGGAAACTAGAAAATCATGAAACTTCTATCATGTGATCTAGGATTTCTGACAGAGCTGGCTTCAAGACGGGTCACTTAGTGCCAACTCAGTCTTTGTCTTCCAACTTTGGAAATAGATCCAATACAGTTCCAGGGGCCTGAGTCTTTGGGAGAGGGAAGGAAAGAGAGGGAGCAGTGATAGGGGTATATCCCCTACTAACTCTTACCCCTACCTTCCTAAACTTTTGACACCTCTGCCAGCGCAGATGTCCAGCCTTCCCCTCTTACTGGGATCAGGATGTTCTCCAGGCCTCTTGCCATGCATAATTGCAGAGATCAATCAATCCGTATCACCACTGAGATCTCATTTATTGCCACAGATGCACAAAATAAATAACCCAACATCACAAAATGTGTTAAATATGGACCCATTTATACATATGGGGAAAGAGGTGAGGTTATGTACAGGGATGAATTTGGGGTGTCCAGATGATTCCCAGGTTGAGGAAAGAAGAGGTAGCACCATTGGTTCCTTACTATGAATATGTGCAAAAGGGAGTTTTAAGTTTTTAATGGGAAAAGGCTATAGACATAGAACATAGTCAGAGAAGAGGGTGAAGTAGAATTCACCTGCAAAGGACATTAAGTTTCCTACAGGGCCCGAACACCAAGGCCAGGGTCAATTCTCTTGGTTTTTGGTTTGGTTTGGTTTGATTTAGGAAGAGGCTTTTGCTTCTCTTGAGGAAAACCCTCAGCATGGACAGGGCAGGGAAGCCAAGTCAGCCCTTGGGAAAGCATTGGACCCTTTGAGACTAGGAAAGGCATAAATGGGAGGTAAATAACTAGCAGGGCCTCTGGTAGTAAGCCTGGGCCATTTACCAATACTGATGGGGCAGGGCCTTTCCCTGCCAGAGGTCAATTTGTTAGTGCCGGGTTGTACAGGAGAAGCGGCTCAAGAGGGCGGCAACAGGAATAAATTGGGCTTTGGTACTGGATATGGAAAGGAGGCGAGTTGGGTTCTTAACACTTTGGGAGAGAAAAGAGACAGAGGGGGGTGGGGTGCTCATTGGTACTCCCCACTGGGCCTGGGGACATGATCCCTGGAATGAGCGGGCTTTCTGTGTCCAAGAGAAAGCATCCTCCACGCAGGCCAGACTAGATGGGGGGTGGGGGCGGAGAGGGGCAGCTGAGTATCAACCTTCCGCGGGCACTATGCGGAGGGGCGCGCGGGAGTCGCGCGTGCACAGTAGCGGGAACACGCGCTCCCCCAGGGGCCCGGGCGCCTGGAAGGCGAACAGCAAGTCCAGCGAGCGGCCGTCGTAGAAGGCCACGCGGCCCCGCTCCCAGTCCAAGTCCACGCGAATGCGCCGCGGTGGGGGCCCGGCGTTGCCCAGCGGGGTGGGCTCCGGCGCCGTGAGCGCCCACAGGCGGCCCCCGCGGCCCTCCACGGCCCACACGGCCCCTGCGGGGCACAGCCCCACGCGGCCCTTGCGTTGCACCGACTCCCCGGCCGCGCCCACGGCGTAACGGCTCTCGCCATCGTCCTCCTCTTCCCCAGACGAGTTTCCGCAGGAGGCGGCCTCCGACGTCTCCACCTCCCAGCAGTGGCGGCCGGCCCGGAAGCCCTGCGCGCCCAGCACCGCCGGCAGCTGATCGAAGCGCGCGGGGCCGTCAGGGGGCGCGGGTGTCCCTGGGGGCGCCAGGCTGACGCTGCGGCGGTCCGGGGAGATGAGCAGGCGGCGGTGTGCGGTGCCGGGGTCCAGGGTCAGGTCGGCTGGAGAGAGGAAGGCAGCGACAGGACCCCATGAGAGAGATTTCCGAGACAGAGGCGGGAAGGGAAGGGGGAAGCGCAGTGGAGAGCGTGTAAGAGGCCTCACTGCGGCTCCGAAGGCCGGCCGGTAGACCCAAAGAAAGTGAAGGCCACGAAGGGCAGGACTGGGCACGACCCATGCACCACTATCTCCTGTAGACTTGGACTTAGAGAAGGACCCTCTGGCCCAGGGCAGGGGCAGAGGGCAGAGATCAATTGCGAGGCTGACTGCTTTGTGGAGTTGAGGAAAAAGAGTGAAGCTGATCTGACTTTTAGGGAGGAGTGGAGCCTGATATCTCAATCTGCAGTATCTGGGGTGGAGCTTGGGAGCTGGGTCAGCAGGATGGGGAGGTGAACCTAAAGAGAAAGACTGATACCAGATACTGAACCCCAAGAGACAGAGAGGAGGGGCCGAGAGAGGAAGCCTATGCATCTGGAGAAACCAGCCCATTCACCCACAAGAATAGGAGGGAGCCGACAGGCCCATTTCTATAAGGAGGGTGGGGCAGAGAAACAAGAAATGGTGATAGCTGCAAGGACCAGAAGAAATTATTGGGGTACTTGAGGAAAGACTGTACTAAGGGTGCCACAAGTTGTCTAGGTTGGGTGGGATGGCGGGTGACCAAGAAGGTGAAACATCTTCTCTGGGCAGTTTAAAGAAGGGTGGAGAGCAACCTTGGGAGCGATGGAGGAGGGAACTCTGCAGGAGCTGCAGAGAAGGCCCAGAGACGGGGCGGGGAGATTCAGGAGTCCTGGGAACCTTCTAGAGAAGAAGGATGAGAATTGGTGCAAACAGAAATACTTGAGGGGCAGCTGACCTCCAGGAGTCTGTTAAAGTTAGAGGCAGTGTGTATGAGTGAATGAAAAATTAAGAGGAGGAACAGAACAGCAGACTGACAAAATACACTGCTGAGGGGAGTAGCAGGCGAGACAGGAGAGGCCTACTGCACCATGCAGGATTCTCCCCCATGTGGGATTCTCCCCAGCCAGCTGGGATTGAACCCGCGCTGCAGAGGCTGCAGACAGCTTCACAGTGCTGCGCTCAACCACCTGCGCCACCAGGGAGGCCCATGAATGGTATTCTTTTAAAGGGGGGAAATTTGGACCCAGAGATAAATGTATACAGAGGAGGGTGTTAAGACACAGGGAGAATGGCACCTGGAGGCCAAGGAATGCCTGAGGCTACAAAACAAATCAGAGTCACAGAGCCCATTCTCCCTCACAGCCCTTAGAAGGAACTTGGTTTTGGACTTTTATCTCTAGAACATAAAAAGGCAGCAAACCTGGGCCTCCCTGGTGGCGCAAGGAGTTAAGCACCACTCTATGAAGGAATCCACAGCCTCTGAAGCACAAGTTCTATATCCAGCCGGCCAGGGAGCTATCCACATGGTGAAGCAGACCTCCCCTGTCTCACCCGCTGCTCCCCTCAGCAGTGTATTTCAGTCAATCTGCCTGTTCTGTTCCCCACTCTGTCTCTGGTGAATACTCTCGCCCCCCACATCTCTGGCCTGAACCCCAGCTCTTGTATGCATAAATAAATAAATCTTTTTAAAAAAATTTTTTAAAAAGGCAGCAAACCTAAGACTCTGCATTCCATTCCCTCCCTTCTACCCTCTTTACCTGTCAGTCTATGAAGCATGTTTTTGACCACTGGGTAATCTTCAGGGAGATCATCCTCTGTGTTAGATGTCTTGGGTGTTGGGGCATCAAATCTGGACAGATGAGGAAGAAGGGTCAGGAAACTGGTAGATACCCTCTGATGCCCTGACCCTTACCCCACTCACAACTCTGGAGCAGGGAGGGGTGAGACCTCGCCCATAAAACCTGTCTGTGAGCGGGGACAAAGCTATGGGCCCGTGAAAAGGTGATGGATGTGGCAGGTGGAAGAAGGGGAGGGACAGTAAAAGTAACTCACCTTCTCCATGTCTTCCTTATATCCTGGGTGGGGAGAAGAAAACATGGATGTGAGTGCTGGGTGTCATGCTGTCCCTCTCTCCTCCTGCCTCAGGTGAGCTGGGTCTGACCTGGTGACTTCTCTTCCCACCTCTCAGAGCCATCTTACCCTTTATCCCTGGTGTTTTTCCTCTCATTCTCCCCATCCCCTTTCCTGACCTTCCTTCCTCTACACCACTTTATCTTCATCCTAATTCCATGCCCACTATCCTCCCCCCTTCCCCGTTCCCAAGAGCTCTTCCTTCCCCTTCTCCAATCTCATCCAAGCCCTTTTCTTGCCCCTGGTTCCTTGCCTTCTCCTTCTTCCCCACTCCCTACCCCGAACCCCATTCTCTCTTCCACTCACCCCTATCCTTATCAGCCTTTCTGAGGGTTTACCCCAGACAAACAGCTCCCCCCACCCCATGACACAGACCAAACACATACCCAGACCCTTGGGCTAAGAGTTGGTATATAAAAGCCTTATAATAAAACTGCTTCCCCTCCTGCCATAAAAGCCCGGTGGCGTTTATTGGGCCCTTTGTTTTGTGTGTCTCTTCCCCCGCCAAGGAGGCAACTGGACTTGGATGCGTGCCAAGAGGCCCAACTGCTGGCAGGGTACCTTGGGAGCCAGGAGAGGGCGCCGGATATTTCCCTTCAGAGATTAGGGTTCCCCCCCTTCCCCCTTCACTGTCCAGTGGGAGTGACTGAAGCAGACCAGTAGGGTGATGAGAGGAAAGGCAACTTGCCTAATTATGCCAATTACACCTAGACTAATTAGATCTATGTGGACTTCAAAGGGTGGAAGCAAGACCAGAGACCGGCTTGGCTGCTGGGGAGAATCCAGTCAGGAATCCCGGATGCCTGGGGGTCCCGCAAGGGAATGGGGTTGGTTGATGGCCAAGGAATTGGAGGCTCCTGACAGGCGCTGGGGGTGAGGTGTGGGTGGAGGGATGAAAAGGCTGGGGTGCAGAGAGCCGCCAGATGTCGGTTGCTCCCCCGCACCTCACCTCCAGCCGTCACCGCCCCTACCTGGGGCCTTGGGAGGAGCTGAGGACAGTAACCAACAACATACAACTCGGCGAGAGCCGCAGCCCGGGAACTAACCCCAAGAAGCTACACGGGCATTCGGATTTCCTCCCCTTTCTCCCTTCTTTTGACAGCCCCGCCTTCCCCGCCCCTCCACTTCGGCTTTTTCTCCGCGCGCGCTCTCGGGTGTTCGGAGCCTGGTCTCCCGCACCATCCCCAGGCTCCCAGCGCCTCCTCGCGCCCCGATCCCCCTTTTCCCCACCCCCACTCCTGTCAGCTTCCCACTCCCACTCCGCTCCCCTTACCCTCCCGTCCCTCTCCCCAACGCCAGCTCCCTTCCCCGCCCCCCCGCCCCCCGCCCCCCGCCAGGTCTCCTCCTGCGCACCCAGGGGCCTCCCTCCAGGCTCCTGCACTTCGCAGGCTCGAGGGGCCCCAGGGGGACCCTCGCGGCCAGTCCTGGGCCGCAGCCCCTTCTCTGCCTCCCACCCCCTTCTCCCCATCTTCTCTCACGAGACAGATGCGCGTGCAGCAGCCTCTCCCCCCCCGCCCTCGCCCCCGCCCCCCAGCAGAGCCAGCCTCTCCCCGCGTCCTCCCTGGCACCCCTCACTTCACAGTGAGGACTCGTGGGCAGTCCCGCCCCTTCGACCTTTGCTTTTCTCAGCGCCGTCCTTGGGCGAAACTTCACCAGCAGGTATCACGTCTGCCCCGGGGCGCCCACGAATCTCCCCCTTCCTCCCACGGCTGCGGACCCCGGAAAGCGCCCCTTCTTACCTCCTCCTGCGGGTCCAGGCAGCCCATGGTGGGGATGCGGCCCCCTCGGCGTCTCCCGGTGCGGGCGCCGGGCTCGGCCAGCTTCTCCCGCAGCCCGCGGCTGATGCGCACCTCCACCGCCAGCCGCACGTTGGACCTCAGGCTGCGGCGGGGGCACGGCCGGCCGCAGCAGGGGCAGGCGGTGGGGGACGCCTCGGTGCCGGGCGCCGGCGGGGCCCCCCAGCGGCGGGCCAGGCACGCGCGGCAGAAGCTGTGCTCGCACGCCAGGAGCACTGGGTCCTCGAAGGGGCCCCCGCACAGCGGGCACGTCGCCAGCTGCTCCAGACGCTCCACCAGCCCCGGGCCCAGCTCGGGCGCCTCCATGGGGAGCCGGCGCCCGGGTGCCGTCCCTTGCGCGACCCCCGCCGGCGCCTGCGAGCGCGCAGATGGCGGGCCGCCCCGGCTGCTTGCTGAGTCGCTGCCCCTCTCTCCGCCTCCCGCATTAACTTTCCGACGCGCTTCTGCCCCTCTCCCGGGATGGCCTCCCTCTTCAACCAGTCTCTGGCTCCGCCAATCTCCCCACCACGTCAGGCTTTATAGGGAGGGAGGAGGCCCCTGCGGGAGGTAAACATCAGGCCTTGCGCAACACCTCATCTGGTTCTCCCGCTTCCCAGGTAAGGTTTGGGGGAGGAAGTGATGGGGGAGGAAAGGACACCTGAGGTCCTCAAGCCGAGGAGGCGGTTTCTAGGGGGCGCCTTGGGGGTAAGGTAGCAAGGTATAGGGAGGTGAGCCCTCGGTCAGCCCCCGAAAAGCCCCAGCCTCTCCGTCCGCACTGCCTGTGGTGTGAGGGTGGGCAGGGTGCCCAGGCTCGCTTTTGGCATTGTGTGCCCACATCGCCAAGGTGTGAGTCATTCCAGGTGTCTGGCACACCTACATCTGGGGGCTGGGGGCCGGAAGCATGGATCCTGGTTTGTGTGGCTTTGGCAGGCAGGCTTCTGAGTGTTGGTGTGTGACTCTTTCCAGGAGCCTTTCTCCCTTCCACCTTCCTGCCTTGCCTATTAAGGGCTTAAGGACACTCTGAAGCTTGGGCAAGGGGGTGGGGAGCGGGCGCCCACACTCCTGCCTCAAGGAGTCTGGGTAGGGCTCTCTCTGTTCCACTCTGGCAGACTCCCAGGGCCTCTCTTGTGACTGTCTTCCTATGTCTCTCTCCTATTTATTTCTCTTTCTCGTTTTTCCCCACATGTGTTCTTATTTCCATTTTTCTCCTTTTCTCCTTCTTTGGAATGTATCCAAAGGTTATCTATTTCAACTCTGGTGGTAAACTGAGGCCCGGAGAGCTGGCATTGTCAGGGCCATACAGCAAGGCAAGGCTCAGGAAAGGAACCCTACCCATAGCTTCTCATGTGTGCCCTTGCTGTGAGCCTCTTTATTTCAGATCCCTAGAGCTCCCTTCTACATTCTGATTTTTTTCCTGTGCTTCCCTTGTACTCTCTTTCCTCACTTCCACTCCTTTTTCCTCCTTCCCCCTTCTCTTTCCTCTTCTCTCTTCCACCCTGTACCCTCCCATTTTTAGCTCCTCCACCTCTCTCATGCTAGACCTTTCGATCTGGAAACCCTTGGGGGTGTTAAATAATTAAGCATCCAGATGTCTGCAACTATGATCATACATACACACCATTGAGCAAACATGTATGCAGCATCAGGGTCCAGGTGCCCCAAAGTGCAGACTTCCAGACAGATACACTCACGCATCACAGATACACACAGATGGTCTCATACTCAGTATCACTGGACGGACACCCAGGATTATTAGGAACAGATAAACATACTCGAAGAAAACATGGGGAGAGACACTCTGTCATTATTTTTACTGTCAATGAGAACAACACTACAATAGCAGTGAGTCTTTATGGAGCAGCAGTAGTTTATTAGGCACCCCCTCCAGGCATCCTTCTCCCCCCATACTTATCAGGGAGACACTCAAATATGACACCCCAATAAACAAACCTACACAAATAAACACATGTACACACATGTTGGAACAAACCGCCCAGCTCCATGTGCATGAAATGTCTGGTTACCCAAGTAAAAGACTACAGATATGACTGACATTTATTTTTTTTAGAAGATGGACTTCCATGCTATAGTAAGCAGAATAATGGTCCCTGAATGTGTCCATAGTCTAAATCCTGGAACCTGCCCCTCTCTCCGCCTCCCGCATTAACTTTCCGAATCGCTTCTGCCCCTCTCCCGGGATGGCCTCCCTCTTCAACCAGTCACCTTACATGGTAGAGTTGTTTGCTGATGGAATTAAGGTTGTTAATCTGCTGAGTTTAAAGTAGGGAAATTATTCTAAATTATCTAAGTGGGTCCAGTGTAATCACAAGAAACATAAATGCACAGCCTGACCCTGGTAATGTTGAAGACCAAGAAAGGGGATAATGAGCAAAAAAGTGGTGGCCTCTGAAACTGCAAAAGGCAAGCTATGCTGTCTCCACTAGCACACCCAGGAGAAAGCCAGTCCTGCTCACATCTTGATTTTAGCTCAGAAAGACCCATCTCAGGGGCCTCCCTGGTAGCGCAAGGGGTTAAGATGCAACCTATGAAGTTATCTGGAGCCACTGCAGCACAAGTTCGATCCCCGGCCAGGGAGCTACCACCCACATTGTGCATCAGATCTCTTCTGTCTCACCTGCTGTTCCCCTTAGCAGCATGTTTCAGTAGATCTGCCTGTCTGTTCCCCACTCTGTCTGTGGTGAATCCTCTCACCCTCCACACACACCTCTGGCCTATACCCCAGTTTTTGTATGCATAAATAAATAAATCTTTAAAAAAAAAAAAGACCCATCTCAGATTTCTAAACCACAGAACTTCCATACTATGGTAGGCAGGATAATGGTCACCAAAGATAATACATGTATGTCATTTCACATATTTCAAATGTAAGTTTATATAATTTGTTACAGCAACAGATAGGAAATGAATATACATGCTTTCCCTTTCTTCCTCTGGCTTTCTGGGACTGTCTGTGTTTGTTTTTACCCCTTTCAATTTTTTGTATTTTTGCATTTCCCTGCCTTCTTGTCCACTCCCTTTTGCCTCTTTTCTTTTGAATTGCATCATTTTCTTGGCTCCCTCCCCCAACCTACCCAACATCTCTTAGAATTGGGTCTCTTCTGGATCTGGGCCTAGCATATTGGAGAAGTGACTTTGGGAGCCTTATATTGTCACCAATCCAAGTCCCTTGCTGTGACCCTCCAGGTCTTCTCAGCAGCTCTCATCCTTGGTTGCACATTAGAAATCCTCTGGGGAATTTTAAAATCCTGGTAATCAGGAAAGATCCAGATCAAATAAACAGTCTCTGGGGATGAGTCCCAGGCCTCAGGAATTTTAAGTGCATTACAGGTGATTCTAATGATTAACTAAGGGGAGGGGGCTATTTGAGGCCATGTGCAGGTGCACCTGCCCCTCCCCATTTCAGCACTTGTGCTCCAGCCTCTGTGTGTTGTGCATTGTGTTCCCGTGCATGCTCAGGCTGATCTCGCTGCCAGGCCTTTGCACTTGCTTTTCTTTCTGCTTGAGCGTCTCTTCCTCCAGAGCGTCACATGGTTGTCTCCATCTTCTCACATTTTCTTGGGTCCCAACTCAAGAAATATGGTCAAAGGACCATATTCAAAGAGGATTTCTTTCAGTATTGTGTATCTCAAGTATCCTCCAAGGCATGCACTATCTCTACTCAAAGGTAGTGCCTTCTGGTACTTATCAGTATGAGAAATGACCTATTTATCTGTTTTGATATATTTCTATTCAATAGGATCACCTTTACAGGAACCGGAATCCAGCCTTTGTATGTCCGCTGTTTTCCCTGTACCTAAAACAGTGCCTGGCACTCAGGAGATCTTACTGAATAGAATTGCCTATCACCAAATGGGCAAAGGGAAAGAGTCTTTTGACTGACTCTGCTTAGATTTTCTAAATGCCAAAGACATTTATATCCTTCTCAATCAATAGTCATTCCTCATTGGCAGTGCCAGGTACCCTCCTGGGGTGCTCACGGAATATGAAACATGGTATTTATCTGGCTCAAGAAGCTCATGGTATATGTAATTGTCACTTGCCTCCTATAACCAGATGACGAGGATTCCTGCTAACATAGTTTCAGGTCAGCCTTATATCTTGGTTACCATGAGTTCACAGCTAATTGTTCTAGGACATGTAGTACAGGGAAAAGGCCTTTGGAGACAGACACTGCCAGGAAATGTCTCATTTCTCAAGACTTTCTCCCTCCCTTGAAAGAATCCCTAATAACTCTACGCTTGATCCTTTCTATCTCCAAGGAGCTGGATGGGTGGAGGTGAGTTTTGGTGTGTGGCGTGGCTTGGCCTGCTCCAGCTGACCGTGACTAGATCCTGCCTGTCTCTTAGTACCCCATCTTCATATAGGTTCCTCCCACATAACTGTCCCCACCCTTTTCCAAATCCTTCCAGGATATCTACTAGTTGTGGAATGTTGCAGCTTAATGCCCAAGCATGGTCCCGCGGCAAGCTGAAGGTGGGACAGACTTTAGCCCTTGCTTCTTTCCCTCCGAGACCTTTTTTTCCCCTTCTCTTTTTGTTTACTTCTGGTTTACTTATCACTAACATCCCCATCATTGAAAAAGTTACAGTCTTTAGGAGCCATCAAGGGGAGAGATAGGTCACATAGGGTGTTTAGGCAGTGTGAGAAGGGAGGGAATGTATATCATCAACCAAAATCTGCCATAACCAAATTAGGGAGTGTGATAAAATAGATAGGGTGTCTCTATCATCAGTCCAAATCTGTTATTACCAAATTGTAAAGGTGCACTGAGGGAAGAAGAGTGGGTTGAGGATTATGTTGACAAATAGGAAAATGAGTGGGAATGATTTCAGGAAGCCTTCCTGAAGAAGGTGATTTGTAAATGAAGGGTGGTTTGGGTTGACTGGGAAAGAAATGAAAATGTCTAGACAAAGAATATGAAGCATCTTTGGGGGGGAAAAACTGGAAGTGGGAAAAGAAGGCCAGGGGAGTCAGGAGCCCACAATTCTTTTTTTTCAAGTCCTACTCACTATGCCCCTTCCCAAAGATGTTCTCAATCTCAATTGCTTCTGCAACAACTCATTTTTAAAAAAGACTTTGCTGTTTATAATGTGCTTTAACATAACTAGAAGTTCTGTTAGAACAGGGCAGCTTTCCTATGTAATAGCCTGCACTCTGGGTAAAACATTTATTCTGGGCGCAACACCCCCTATGGGAGGGCAGCCGGGGGAGGGCGGGCCTCTAGTGAGAGAAATAGACAACAAATATTCAACTGAGATTAACCCCAACCCAGATGCTCAGACTTGCGAGGTTCTAGGAATGTTGCTGTCCCAGCCTGTTCTCTAGGTTAGCTTATAACAGCCGTGAGCATAATCCAGTCATTTCATGAGGACCCTGGGCTTTTGTCATGGGAAGGGACTTTGCCCAGGCTCAGACAGATGGCTGGAGGCTGAGCCCAGACTGAAATGCACAACTACTCTCTTCAGATTCTGAAACATTACTTCTCTTCTGAGAGCTTTTTTCTGTCCCTCTGGAAAGCTCCTGCTTCCCTGTTTTCTTTAAATTCCTTCTTAGGACTAAGTTTCTCTGCTTCAAGTTCATCCTGGATGCTCATTTGTTCAATTTCTTTCTGCGTCGGCTCCATCAGTACTGCCACGTTGGGCGCCAAGCTGTTATAGAGCAACCGCGATATTAAACGGGTTCCTGGCTGTGGGTCCTCACCCTCGCGCTTTAAAGGGACTTATGAATACTCTACTACAGACACACACAAAAGGGTTAATAAAAGGTTTATTTACAAGAGGAAAGGAAATAAGGAAAATGTACAACTCAGGGAGAAAATAGGGAAATAAAGTCTTTAATGCGTCCTACCCAATCCGACGACCTGGAAACCCAAAGTCACTCCCAGAGCTGGCCGGAGGCTCCGCGCTGGCCGGGAGCCCAAAATGGAGAGCGAGAGCCCCCCAAAGCCCACGTGTCTGCCTTTTGTATCCACCTGGCTGCTTAACCCCACCCTCAGGTCCCAGCCACCTTCCCTTTGGTGGGGATGGGATTTGGAGTTCCCAGTGTCTTTGGCTTTGACCTGGGGTGGGGGTGGAGTCCACAAAGCCTGTATGGAATTTGCTTTGGGACCGCCTTTTCCCCCTAACAGTACCACTAACATATCTTTATCCATCTTATAAATTCCCCCTTGACATTCGCTATCTTCTTCAGTGTTTTCTAGGCCTTTTTATTCTCCACCCCCTTAGCAGTGTTTCTTTAAGAAACATGTATTCATCTAATCATTTAATCATTCAACAAAGAATTGTTAAGCACCCACTATGTGTCAAGCACTATTCTAGGAGTTGGGGTATTGTGGTGAACAGGCCAGCCATAGTCCATTGCCCTCTGGCAATTTAGATTCTATTGGGAAAGACTAACAATAAACAAGTAAACAAATGAATTAACAAGATAATTATAGATGTGATAAGTGCTTTGAAGAATATAAAGTGGGTAATGTGAGAGGAATTACCTGGAGGAGGTGTGCACTACTTTTAATAGGGTGTTAGAAAAAGCTTCTCTGAGGAGGTGACATTTGAACTGAACCCTGACTGACAAGAGGGAACCAGCAGCGAGGAGAACTGGGGGAGACTTTTCCAGGCAGTGAAGTGAAGGAAAAATCTTGAAGTGTGATGAGCATGTTTGACATGAGATTGGAGACCTCTCTTGTCTCACCTGCTATTTCCCTCAGCAGTGCTTTCTGTCCGTCTACCTGCTCTGCTCCCCACTATCTCTGGTGAATCCTCTCACCTTCCCGCACCTCTGGCCTGTACACCAGCTCTTGTATAAATAAATAAAATCTTTAAAAAAAAAAGTGTTTTAAGAAATGAATACTGGGCCTCCCTGGTGTTGCAAGGGGTTGAGACAGAACCTATGGGGCTGTCCACAGCCTCTGCAGCATGAGTCTGATCCCCAGTCAGCCAGGGAGCAACCCACATGGCGCAGTAGACCTCTCCTGTCTCACCCGCTGCTCCCCTCAGCAATGTATTTCAGTAGATCTGCCGTTCTATTCCCCACTCTGTCTCTGGTGAATCCTCTCACCCCCCACACCTCTGGCCTGTGCCCCAGTTCTTGTGTGCATAAATGAATAAATCTTAAAAAAAAAAAGAAAAAGATGAGCATCCCACTTCCATGTCCACTACCCCATTAGGGGAAATGATCCTTCCAAACAAATTATTTATTAACCTGGGTACAGAGATCTCTAATAAATCTACCAAATAGAGCTAATTTTACTCTGGTTCCCATCTCTACTAGAGAATTCAAAAAATGGATATACAGAATATTAAGGTTTATGGAACACTAACACTACATAGTCTATTCCTCATGTTATGGGTAAGAAGAGTAAGATCCAGAGGAGTAACCTAGTCTATTCAAAATAACTCCTGTGCTAAATGGGGGAGCCTATATCAGGGGGAGTCTTTACCCCTTAGGAGTATAGAATCAGTGCTTTCTGTCTCTCAGATGCTTATTTCAATTAAGAAAGCACTAAATGACCACTCAATATATATCCAGAAACAGGGCCCAGCTTCACAAGGAATAAGAAGGAGCAAATGGCACGTTCATGGCCACAGGGGAGATGGTGGTGACCATAATAGTCACTGTCCCCAGGCGATGTAAAATTGGAGGGCTAAGGAGGTACTGAACAAGCACCTGGTGCACACAAATAGTGATCTGAAGGAAAGTACAGGTTGATAAGAATCGTTTTAGGCCCGCCTCAGTGCAGGAAGCAGAAATCAATCTAGATGTTTTAAGCAGGAAGGAATTTATTGCAGGGAACAAGATGACAAGAAAATCATTGAAACAGCTGGAGGATCAGAAGTCAAAAGATGCTAACCAGACCCTTGGCCTCAAGGTTAGGCACCATCTGTCAGAAGTGCTGCCACTATTGCTGACATAGTGGCCACTGACCCAACTGTCCCACCCATGACCTCTCTTGTCTATTGGAACTGATCTATCCTTTCTGTACAGGAAAATGACTTCCACTTCCCTCTGCCTTTCAAATTTCATATATCTAAGTGGCAACGTAATTCATGCACAGAACTCTACTTGCAAAAATTTCTGAGAAATTGAGTTCTTTTACATTCCAACTCCTTCAAATAGAAGATAAATAAAGTCAAGTTACACATCTAGAGTTGCTAGATAAAATATGGGACATCTGGATAAATTTGAATTTTAGCTACACAATGAAAATATTTTAGTATAGGTATTTATCAATATTGTATGGGACATATTTATACTAAGAAATGAATCATTATTTATCTGAAATTCAAATATAAATACAGGACCTCCCTAATGGCACAGGGGTAAAGTCTTAGCGCTATCAAGCTATTAGCAATCACTACAGCATGAGTTTGACCCTCAGGCAAAGAGTTAACCTACTTATGGCACAGCAGACCTCTCCTGTCTTGCCCACTGCTCCCCACAGCATTGTATTTCAGTAAATCTGCCTGTTCTGCTCCCCACTCTGTCTCTGGTGAATCCTCTCACCCCTGCACCACTGGCCTGGACCCCAGTTCTTTAAAAATAAATAAATCTATAAAATAATGATTACTACTAAAAAATAAGTATAAATAGACATCTGGTATTTTATTTGCTAAATCTGGCAATCCTGTGAAGGCTGGCACAGAGACTGATAGCAGGTACCTCTAAGTTAGTTGGAGGATTAGCGACAGCCTCTCTGAGGAGATGACATTTAAGGGGAAACGTGAGAGGCGGGTTCATCAGTCATGGAGCGGAGGGAAGGACATTTTGGGCAGAAGGAACAGCTTTGTAAAGACACTGAGTCAAGAACAGCTTGGGTAATTTAAAGAAAACTAGTGCATGGTGAACTGGTGGTAAACTTGGGTTCCCGGTGGATGAAGATATGCAGAGGCCAGATCATGCAGATTTTTTTTTTGTTGTTGTTGTTTGATGCATACAAGAACTGGAGAGGATTCACCAGAGACAGAGTTGGGAGCAGAACAGGCAGATCTACTAAAATACACTGCTAAGGGGAGCAGTGGACAAGACAGGAGAGGTCTGCTGCGCCATGTGGGTAGCTCCCTGGCCGGGGATTGAACTCATGTTGCAGTGCCTGGCGATAGCTCAGTAGTGCTGAGACTTAACCCCTGTGCCACCAGGGAGGCCCCTCATGCAGGGTTTTAAGATTTGAGCAATGGAGTAGGAAAGACCCAGGACCACTGCATCCCCCAGAAATGTATAAGATGGTTGTCCTGAAGAGAGAAAACTACTCTAGTAATTTAGATGAGGGATGATGATGGTTTAAGTCCAGTGGGAGCCAATGGAGCTGGAAGTGATTTGGCCAACTTGAAGTATATTTTGTGATAGAACTGACAGAAGTGTTGGCGTGGTCATTGGTGGGAAAGGGAGGGGGAAATCAGGATGAATTCCTGGTTCCTAAATTGCACAACTAAGAGGATGCTATTACAGAAATGGGAAAAGCTCTTAAGCCTTGGGTGTTGGGACTGAGTGGCAGGAGAGGAGGTAAGGATTAAAGGGATGAGATATTTTGTTTCAGTCACATAACAGCTTAACCACTGCCTCTTTCTGCAGAGTATTACCCAACATGCCCTTACCTGCCTGTTTCTTCTCTGCTGCCTTCTTCTCTCCGCTAATTCTTTCCTCCTCCTCCAACGTATCCTCCTCCTCTCCTCATCATCTTGTTTTCTAGATTCTTTAGAGGCTCAGCCAATGACATGGATAGAGTGCAGGAGGCTAGAAATGGAAAGGTTTCCCGTGATCCTATGGTCCACAGCTTCCCAATGGACTTGGTAAATCATTTGGCCTCAATTCCCCAGGCCCAGGAAGGGGTGAGGCTGGAGGCAGAAGAACTTAGACTGAAGCAACTGAGGAGGAATCATTCTCTAGCAGAGAAACCAAATTCCTCATTTAGAACTGACAAAATGAAGGCCTTCGCCCATTCTGACAAAACTAGTCAAGAACCTACACATATGAAGGAATACACTTGGAAACAGTGGGGTTTGCAAGATTTGACTCAACTCTGTTAGTTTGTTACTATAAAGTAGAAACAATTATATTTACATCAAATAATTGTTTTAAGGAGCAAAGGAAATAATTTCTATTCATTTATCCAACAAATGTTTATAAAGTGCCTAAATGTGCTAGGTACTGTGTTGGGAGCTGGCGAATCCGCAGTGAACAAAACAGAAGGCATCTGCCCTCGTGGGAATTATAATATAATGGGGAAGCTGAAGAGCTAACAAAGAAATAAGTGGACTGTGTGATAGGCATTATAAAGCAGCATGGAATTGGGAGGGAAGAAAGAGAGGTGCTGGATAGGGTGGATGGGTTATAATTTCAATAGGTAATATTTGAGCAAAGATTTAAGGTGAAAGAATTAGCCAGTTGCTTATCTGGAGGAAAAGTGGTCCAGACTGAAGGAAAGGCAGGAGTAAAGACCCTAGGGCAGAAACTGCTGAAGTATGAGATTAACATGGAAGTCGTGAGTTGGGTTGTAAGGCTATGGTGAGCACTATCTTCGGTCCTGAGTGAGGTGACCCTGGTAGGGGATGGAGGTGGCAAGAAGGTGCTGACTTCTGGAAGGAGTTGATGGAGAGCTGACAGGTTTTGCTGCTGGATTGGATATGAGATGTGAGAACAAAAGAGTAGGGAATTCCCAATTCCCAAGGGAACTGGTCCAAGTCATAGAGCTGCCATGACTGAGGTCAGGAAGACCATGAGGAGCTGGTTTGTGTGGGAATTCAGGACTGAAATGGCAGATATGTGAAGCTGAGCTGCGTGTCAGCTATTGAATAGCTTTGTGGATCATGCAGCCCTTTGTGGATCAGTGTCAGCCCACATGACACTCTGAGTAGCAGCAGAACTAAAAAGAACAAGAATCACTCATGTTGACATAGCAATTTGTAATTGTCAAAGCTTTTTATTTTTTAAATTTCACTCACAACTCCAGGACTTTGTGTACTACCCTCTAAGGGGGAAGAAACTGGAGCCTCTGCTTGCCTGCTTGCCTGCCAGAGGTCAAAGGCTGCAGGGGTCAGAGTCAGGGCTGGAACTCAAGTGCTTCTTCCCCTGACACAGCGTTAGAACCTCAACTCCTGACTCCCAGAGACACAGAGACACAAAGAGAGTCAGAGACATGGACTATGAGTCAGAGAAACCAAGTCAGAAACATGAAAGGAAGCCCGAGGCAGAGCAGGGGCGCCTGGTGAGGGAGAGGCAACACGGAGAGTGACCTAGAAAAGCCTAATGAGCTGGAGACCGGGCTGAGAGGAGCCCCACGTGCCTGTGGGTCGTGTCCCACATGACAGACAGACTCTCCCTCCCTTCCTTCCTTCCTCTTCCCGGGTGACCTGTCACCAAAACATCACCGGCACGCTGCTGGCATCCAGCCTGCCAATTAGTTCAGGAGCCTCTCCCTCTGACTTCCTCTGGGGCTCCTGGAGGACACCCCTCTCTCACCCCGTCCCCAACACACCCCTCCAGCCGGTCCGCCCCGCCCTGAATCTCTGGGGGAAGAAACTGGCCCCGGACTAGCAGCGAACTCTGCGGTTTCCCTCATCAAACCCCTTCTTGCGCAGAGCGTGGCATCGTGCCCCTTTTATCGCCACCTCTGAGCACCTTTGTGGGCGTCCTTGAAACCAGCGCGGGTAGAAGCACCCGAGGCCCGCCCTGGGCCCCGCCCCCGGGAGAGCTGTGGGTGGCAGGGAGATGGGGAGGGACTTCAAACAGGAGGGTGGGGGCGGGGGACCCCTCAAAAGCTCGTGGAGGGCTTTGAGGAAGCTGTAAAAATTATTTTCTGCCTAAGAGGTGAGAAGCTAAGGCTGCAGAACAGTGGACGCGGGAGGAATAGGGGAGAACAGGACCCACGAAATTAGCAGACAGGATGGGGAGGGGAGAAATAATCTTATAAAAGTGTCTGGACTGGGGGAGATTTGTCAGATAAAGTTGAAAATGAGTGTGGACAAGGATAATGATATTTACTCCATTGTTAGAGCACCTTTACATGTATTAATTTATTTCATCACCCACTTTACAGATTAATAAATGGAGGCTCAGGGAGGTGAAGTTACTGTCACAAAGCAGGACTCATAAGAATTTCCCCTTTACCCTGCAGATGTAGCTGTTTGTGGATGTGGCACATTAACGAGAAAAGAGGTTAGACTTCTAGGAAGTTGAAGACTTTCATGCAACATTTACGGGACACTTTTTCATATCAGGCAATGTGCTAACCACTGAAGATACAAAAAGAGTCTGTTTTCAAAAGACCCAGCTTCTGGCTCGGGAGTGATGTAGGCGATGCTAAGCAGGGCTAGGAGTACCCCAGAGGCCTGAGGACTTTTCTCTGGGCAGCTTTCAAAGGGTGGTGACACAGTCTGAGCTTGAACTAAGGAGATACTTCCCCTTTGTGTGACTGGAAGGGGGAAGTAAAGCGAGCACAGAGGTCTCCACCGTGGAGTGTTAAGAGGGCAGAGAGGGATGAGAACTGGATGGAGAACAGTGACATTTAACTCACAATCTGTTTAAAACCACACAGAGTTGTGGCAAGGGTTGAAGCAGGATCTACTAACTGTAGTATTTGGAGATAATGAGGGTGTTTCTCCATCATGTTGTGGTAATAGGAACTTAAGTGAAGTAAAGAAGCATCCATAGGGCTTTCTCTAGGAGAGAGCATGCAACTTGCTTCTACATGTACTATCAAATTTAATTCATGTCGTGGTTAAAAGGGAGGAAGACCTGTTCAGATTGACAGGAGAAGATCTCTAAGACCCAAGGTTTTTTTGTGTTTTGTTTTGTTTTGTTTTTCAAACAAAGCAAGTACAGAATATTTTGTGCTATTAGTTAACGATCCCTATTTAAGGAACATACACAGGGGAGGGTTTGGTTGGAGAGAACAGGAGTACAGAGCCAGGGAAGCCAGAGAGAATGCGGTATATCTGGAGAATGGCAGGCAGCTCACAGGGCTGAGGACTCCAGGTTTGGTAAGGATGACAAGAGCTGACAGGGACATGGGAACTGCCATGCTAAGGGCTTCATGTTCTCCTAGCCAAGTCTCATGGAGTTTTTATGTGGAAGAAATGCACTCTGATTAAAAATGTTAGAGATGTTTCTAGTTGCAGAGACTGGGCTGGAGGAGGGAGGGGACCCCAAGGGCTGCACAAGGCTAGATGGTGGGAATGAAGAGGAAGAGTAAGGAAGTATGTGAAACTGGTTGAAGTATGTGAATGGGCAGCAGATCTTGACATGGCCGATGGGGGGAAAATGGAGCACAGAACACAGATTATTTTTCAGGATTGTAATCAAAGTTATGCATGCACCTAAAACATCAAATAATAAGGGCATAAGGGCCTCTCTGGTGGCACAAGGGGTTAAGTCTCAGCACTATGAAGCTATCCATAGCCTCTGCAGCATGAGTTCGATCCCGGCCAGCCAGGGAGCTACCCACATGGCCCAGCAGACCTCTCCTGTCTCACCCGCTGCTCCCCTCAGCAGTGCATTCAGTCCATCTGCCTGTTCTGCTCCCCTCTCTGTCCCTGGTGAATCCTCTCACCCCCTACATCTTTGACCTGCACTTCAGCTCTTGTATGCATAAATAAATATATATTTTTTTAAAGTCAGATAATAAGATGGGTTAATCAGAAAAACTAGCAGCCCCACCCCATCACCATGGCTTTCAGTTCTTTTACTTCATTTGTTTTTTGGTGTTTATGCCATGTCTGTAAACACCAGGATTATATTATTACTGCATTCTCTTTCAACTGCAGGCATTAGCAATAGATTTGCTCTTATGAAAGATCCATTTTTTTTAAACTGCCAATGGTCTACAAACATATCTTCATCATCCCCGCCATTCTCACTTTATAGCTATTTCAAACTCACACACATACACGTTCACATATATATTCCTATATGTGCATAAATGTGTATGTAAATGCCCAGAAAAATGTCCTGAAGGACCGTATCAAACAAGGGTTCAGGAGGACAGTGGTTAAAGGAGACTTTCATTGTATCTGTTTTGTTTAAATTCTTTACAAATGAATCTACATCAATTACTTGTGTAGTTAAAAAAAATTAATCCATACAACAATACCTAAAGGTAATTATCATTACACATGGTTTACAGATGCAGAAAACTGAAGCCCAGAGACTTAAGTAATTTGTTCAAGGTATTAAAGCAAGCAAGCAAGTATAACTTGGTCAAAACCAGACTTGAACCTAAAGAAAGAAACACACATCATGGGGCCAGGACAAAAGGAAAGCAGGCACTAAAGTAACCTTTAACAGGAAAGAGACCACTTTTGGCAGAAAAGGATAAAGAAGCAGGAGGCAGTCACGTAAGTGCTGATTTGAAGGAAATGTCAAGGGCTCTGTGGGGAGGAGACTCAGTGATTGACAGGAGCACCATGCTGTGGAGGAAAGGTTATGGCCCCATGTCCTTAGAGCACGCACAGTCCCCAGAGAAGTCAGGTGCCAGGCTTCTGCAGTGACTCACTGGGTCCCAGAAACTGACAGCAAGAGTGAGATCATAGCTCCAAAAGCCAGCAAGCAGAGACAACAAGGCCCTTGGGGTCCAGGGAGTTGAACCCGTCTGGTCAGAGGCCACTGTCACAAACTAACAAAGAATTCATATCTAATAGGTTTTCCTCAGGGCTCAGATGAGTAGGTATGGGAGTCATTGGGAGGTTGTGATACTGGCAGGATGACAAACAAAAACAGTCAGTCAGGAAAACAAGCAGCAGTGGAGTCTCTGGCTAGGGAGACTGAGCGATATCTGGGGAACAGAAGCCTGGGAGAGGCTGCAGCCCAGGCCACCCAGGACAGCTGGCCCCTCCGAAGGCCATAGAGGTGGTGACTGAGGGTTAGACGCACATGAGAGTATGACTGGTGTAGGGGTTGGACACTGGAGGCACTGGAGACAAACTGTAGACTTGTGCTATTTGAAAAGTTTCTTACATTGACCAGGTTTCTACATGGAAACCAGGATCCACATGCCCCAACCCCATGAATTCATCCTTTCCCCAATTCCCTACCTGTATGCTGAGAAAGGAAAAAGAGCAAGCTCTGATATTTAGAAGTAGGCTCGACAGACCAGCTAAGCCATCTTATCCTCTTATTAGACATAAGCTCTCTTAGTCAACCTAACACAGGCACATTTATGCTGAGACCATGATAAAATGAGACAAAGCAAGTCAAAAATCTGAGCACCGGCAAAAACAAAGTCAGTGTGCATAGAAGAACTGGGGTGTAGGCCAGAGGTGCAGGGGTGGGATGTGTGTGAGAGGATTCACCAGAGACAGAATGGGGAGCAGAACAGGAGGATCAACTGAAATGTACAGCTGAGGGGAGCAGTGGGTGAGACAGGAGAGATCTGCTGTGCCATGTGGGTCAGTTCCCTGGCCTGATCGAACACTTGCTTCTGTGACTGGCAGCAGCTTGATAGTGCTGAGACTCAACCCCTGTGCCACCAGGAAGGTCCCCAACACCCCTTCTTTTGGCAAAAGGAATGACTGCTACTCCTTAACTCTAGCCTCATTGCAGTCTCCCCTCTATGAAATTGATTAAGATAGCCAGTCATAGAATCTGCCTTGCTTGCTGAGGGCACTCCATCCAGAGCAAATCCCTACCTCTTTACACTATCCTCCAAATCACCTAGGGCCTAAATCCTACAATAGGTTTTGTTTTCCTGACACTCTTACTGAGCTGTCCCCCTACTCCTTGTGATCTGTGTTCTTTCTTGCTGCTGAGTAATAAACTTAACTTGTTCAATTACAGGTGTTTCTGGGGCTCTTTGACTGGAGGATGATAACATCTGGTGTTATTTTCTTCTTCATTTTTACCCTCTGGAATCTATATGGAGGATCTGGACCCAGGTTGTGTGGGAGAAGATGAGACAAAGGCGGGAGATGCTGTCAGGAGGGACAAAACAATCATGCATTCATTCAACAAATATTTATTGGGCACCCACACATGACACCAACTGTTCTAGTACTAAGGCCAGTTGGCAAATAAAGCAGGCTCTGTGATTTTTTTTTAGGAAGTTCTCAGTTGGAGGCAGAGGTAGGAAAGACCATGGTTTATGGAAATCAATACAATGATTGAAGAGTACCCAAGTGGGGGTCTGCTCCATGCTCATAAAGGAGGTGCAACTACCCTGGCATGGTAAGGGGGTGGACATTAAGACAGGCTTTCCAGGAAGGGGATATTTGGGGCCGGAAGAGCTAGGAACAATCTCTTGAGAAGGGAACAACAAAAACAGTTCAGGGAGATAAGCGGTATGGTGAGTGGGGAATTTTACATACAGTTGATCCTACTCAAATGGATAATAGGAAGCAGGCTGGGGGAAGGGTTAGACTGAAGCATTTACAAATGACATGGACAAATGATAGGGAGTTTGGACTTTGTCCTTTACTGATAGGGGGCATCACTGAAAGTTCAGAATGTCCTGACATGATCAGATTATGTCTTCAAAAATCATTTGACTGTCTGAAAAAAAAATAATTTGAATGTCTACAACTTACTTTAAAATGCATAAAATTATAAGATGAACTGATGGGGAAGGATAGATGGAAGTATTGGGTAAAATACTTGGTAAGTAATTATACTAAAATGCCAATGATAGAAGCTAGGTGGTACTTGCATGGACACTATAAAATTCTTACAACTTTTCTGTCTGAAAATTTTCATAATAAAATTTGGGGGGCAAATTACCTTGACCTCCTCTGTCATAGAGGGTGGATTTGACAAGATAGCCTAGAGGCAGGGAGATGAGGGCTGAAGGCTGACCTAGGCAGAGAATGGAGGGAAGTGCATGGAGTCCTAAGGGAGGGGATAACATTACAGGGCTGGGCCTGAAGGTCACTGAGAGAAAGGAAGCAGAGAGAGTTGAAGGAAGCACCTTGGAAGGAGGTGAGGTGCAGTAACAACTGAGGAAAATAGGGCAGCGGGGCCTGGGAACACATGACTTGATGATCTTGAAGTGTTGGGGGGAACATTGTTTGGGACTCACAGACCCCTGGCTCCTCAGGGGGGCCTCACTGGTAGGAAAATGGAGGCTCAGCACTTGGGTCTTCTTCTCTTGACAGTCCAGTTTTCATTGACCTCATGAAGGGTGGGGGTGTGTCTTGTTCACTCTCCCTCCTTATGGAACGACTCCTCTGCCTCCTTGGTGCACTACTGCTACTTGGTTCCCCTTCTGCTTTTTCAAGACCCTCCATCTCCTTCCTCAAGTCCCCCAGCCTACACACCCAAGACCGACTCTTGCTAGAGAATACATCTGCTAGCTCTTTCTTTTATATAGCCAGACATTCCAGTGGGTGATGGTGGAGTCATGGGTGGAATTGTGTCTGCCCCAAAATATGCTGAATTCCTAACCCTTGGGAACTATAAATGTGACATTATTTGGAAATAGAGTTTTTTTTTCAAATGTTATCAAGTTAAAATGAGGTCATACTGAATTAAGGTGGACAGAATACCTAGGCCAATGTGACTGGCACCCTTTTAGAGGAAAATTTAGACACAGAGACCCAGGGAAGGCCAGGTGAAGATGGAGCCAGAGACTGGATTGGTTGTCTACAAGCTAAGGAACACCAAGAATTGCCAGCAAACAGAGGCTGGAAAGCCAAGGAAGGCTTCTTCCCTAGACCTTCCTGAGGGAGCATAGCCCTGTCAACATAGATTTCAGATACTTACCTTCCATAACTGTGAGAGATTAAGTGTTTCTTGTTTTAAGCTGGCCAGTTTGTGGCCCTAGGAAACGATACAGGAGCTAAGAGTGTCAAGGTAGGTGGCAATACCAGGAAAGATCATTATTTATTATAACCATACTATCCCATGCTTTATTGGGTTTTCTTTCCAGGATAACTTTTGTATATGCTTTGGATTAAAAGACTTGAGTATGAGCATCAGTTTTACATTTGGAATTTGGGGATGTAATAATACCTAATTCAAGAGGTTGTGAGGAGGGGGCCTCCCTGGTTGCGCAAGGGGTTAAGATGCAACCATGAGGCTATCTGCAGCCACCGCAGCACTGGTTCGATCCCCGGCCAGCGAGCTACCCACATGGCGCAGCAGACCTCTCCTGATTCACCCGCTGCTCCCCTCAGCAGTGTATTTCAGTCAGTCTGCCTGTTCTGTTCCCCACTCTGTCTCTGGTGAATCCTCTCACCCCCCACACCCCTGGCCTGTACCCTAGTTCTTGTATGCATAAATAAATAAATCTTTAAAAAACAGAGAGATTGTGAAGTGTAAAATTCAGGGAATAATGTTTGTGAAATCATTTGGGAAAATGCTGAGCTCTATGAACACATTGTTGTTGGTAATTTTATTGCCATGGAAGAGAGAAAGCACCTTCCACTAGAAGTGGACATCTAGACCCTTGGTCTCAGTGACTACTTGACTTTCCAGCTGTAACACCATGCGAATGGCCAGGATGCTCTGCAGGTATATCAATTTCTTGAAAATCAAACAGTGCTCCTCCTTCCCCCAGGGAATGAACAGGGAGTTGTCATAGTTCAAGTTTAAAGATCCAGTGGGGTGACCTCCCTTGCCACAAAGTATCCCTCCATTCACTAATACCTGTGCAAGGGAGGGGAGGGCAAAACCAGGATGAGGGAGAGGTTGGGCGCCTCCATGAGTTCACAGGGCTGGAGCTGGGCCTCCAGGAGGTCACAGGGCCTGCCTGTTCTGGAGGGTGCTCTCCTTCTCTAGGGCCCTGCTGGGAAGCATCCTGGGGGGCCTGAAGTGAAACTGGTCCCCAGAATTGAGTGCAGTTTCTAACACATCAGGCCTTTGTGGAAAAGAGGAATTATAAGGTTCCACTTTAGCAAATACTTATTAGTCAGTTATCCCCATTTCAGATAAGAAGTTAGGGGAGGGAAAGAGAAAATAATATGATTCAAAATAATTCAATTCAAAATAATATAACTCAGTCTGGGGAGATGTCCCTTTCTGGAAAGGAAGCTCAATCTGCGTGTAGTGGAGGAAACTAGACAGGGTGTGACATCAGAGCCCAGGCTTTGAGCACGGGACATGGGGAATTTGGACCGAGGGGGAGTGTGGTTCTGAAGGAAGGTCCGGAGGGGGTTATCGCGGTTCAGGCCCGCGTGTCCCCGGTTCCCCAGCAGGCAGGTGAGGGCTGCTTATGTAATCGGCGGCGCCTCGCGGGCGACCAGGGAAACTGGAAGTGGGAGCCGGGCCGGGGCTGACTGCGAGCTCCTGGAATCCGCGCTCGGGCGTTGGCTCAGCCTCGCGGGACACCGGGGCCCGCCCTCCCGCTGCGGAGCCCGCGCGGGCGCGGGGTGACTCCCCACGCCTCCTGGAGCCCCGCCATCTCCGCGCTGGAGCCCGGCTGCCGTCCACCAGCGCCGCGGGGAGCCCACCGCGTCCGCCCACCCCAGCCCTGCGGCCGGCTGGGAGGCCCAGAGGGAGGACCGGTCACAGCCCTGGAGCAAATCCGGGGTCTGGCCTCCGGGGTCATCTTCACTTCCCGTTGACGCTGGATGTCCATCACCCCTTTACATTTTCGGAGTCACCCTGGAAACAGGGGCGGTGCTTCTCAGAAGGCAACATGAAAAGTGATGGAGATTTTGGTTGCGGGTGGTGTGGTGAGGGTGCGAGGGGAGGATGCATCTGGTCGGGAGATTAATTTTGGTTTCTGAGTATAAGAAAGTGGAAAAGGCAAACAGATTTGTCTTTGAAAGGAAACTACATCCCCTCCCACTCCAGGCTAAACCAATCTTTGGTGAGAATCGAGGTCTTTTCAGCATTTTTGAAACACTGTCTGGATTCTGAGTCAGATTAATTCCCAAATATTGACCGTGGAAGATCACGCTTAGATGTCTTCCTAGTTTTTTTTAAGAGTCAACTTTCTTTATTATGGGCATTTTCTTTTTCTTTATTTTTTTTAAGATTTATTTATTTTTATACAAGAGCTGGGTACAGTCCAGAGGTGCAAGAGGGTGAGAGGATTTACCAGACACAGAGCTGGGAGCAGAATAGGCAGAGGACCGAAATATGCTGCTGCGGGGAGGAGTGTGTGAGGCAGGAGAGGTCTGCTGCTCCATGTGGGTAGCTCCCTGGCCGGCCAGGAATCGAACCCTCGCTGCAGAGGCTGTGGACAGCTTCATAGTGCTGCCCTCAACCCGCTGCGCCACAGGGGATGCCCCCTATTGTGAGCATTTTCAAACATGCATAAAGTAGAGAAAATAATATGACATAATCTTGTGTACCTATCAGTCCTTTTAACAGTGATCAGTTTTGTTTCATCAATAAACTCCCATCACCACCACCCCCACTATTTTGTGTTTTTTGGTTGTTTTTTGTAAAGGAATTTCCAGACCTCATATTTCATTGGTACAAACTTCAGGGTGCAAAAACCTCCACTTTTTAAATTACATCCACTGATCACATCTTACAAATGCACAATTCCTTAAATATAGTGTTCAAATGTCTCATACCTTAACATTGAAATACAATTAATTTGTTCAAATCAGAATGCAAACAAATCCACTATTGCATTTAGTTGACTTATCCTTTAAGTTTCTTTTAATCTGTAGATTCCCTTTCTTCCTTTTTCCCCTGGCAATTTAGTTGATGAAGGAAATGTGTCCTTTGTCCTGAGGATTTCCCCAAACTTGGATTTGCTGATGGCATTTCTGTGGCATTGTTAAGGTGATTCTCATAGATCCAGAACCCTGATGAGTTTCAGATTCATTATTTTTGGTAAGTTTACATCAGGTGGTTACCTTCCAGTGTATTACACTGGAAGGCAGGTAATGTTGGATTGTCTCTTTTTGTTAGGATTCATCAGTGAGTTCAGGTGTTGTCAGCCTGATTCATTATTATGCAATTCCCTGACAGCTTTTTACATAATGTTTCTAGCTGCTGTTGATGAGTATTGCTTAGATTCATTATTTCATTAGGTGTTATAAAAGTGATGTTTTTTCATCCATTATTTATTAGCTGGAGTTTGTAATAGGAACCCAACCCTTAACCACGTGATTATCCTGGGTATATTTGTATAAGAATGGTAGCATAAATACTGAGTCTTTCTCTTTATTTACTAGGGTTCAGAAATTTGGGTGGGTTCCTAGCATCCTCCAGAAGTGAGTAATAGTTTACTTTTTAGTTATTGTAATGAACTGATGGAATTTTTAAAAATGTATTTGATGTGTTTCATTCAACTGCAGATATTATCCTTATTGACACTAAGTGTTTCACACTTGATCCTTCAAGTTGGCACCTGAATGATTTTTGATGTAACCCCAGTAAACTTTCTTACACTCTGGTGTCACAAGATGTTCCAGAATATATTTTCTCCCAGATCTAGAATTAGCCAGTAGTTCTCCAAGGAGCCATTTTATTTTCCGTGGGAAATATTATTTAGAATGTAAGCAACACTCGCTTAGTTTACCCAGTTCGGCCATTATTGTTAGGTCTTCTTTGTGAACAGAGCTAAAAATTACATTTTACTATTTTTAAGAGGAAATGCATCTGAATTTATACTGATTTTCCAATTGAAATTTTGGAGTTGGTTACTAATAAGTAATACTATGTTTTTCTCTTCTTTTTATGTCATCTCCACAAGAGAAAACCTAATCTTTTCTTTTAGATTGAAAATCTGTTCCTAGTAAAATTAATGTAATCACATGTTTGCTTTATCCTACAATGTGTGGCTGTATATATGCATACACATACATAGCATATGCAGAATAAAAACAATATTATAAGATGGCAATTGAAAAATTTCACTTTTATTTGCAATTCTCTTTTGTTATTAGGAAGTCAAAATACTATAGTTGCTTAAAGTGATTCTGGGTATTTAAGCTACTAACTACACACACAGTTAGATTCATTTTTTCTTGTTTTAATTTTGTTTTGTTTTTTATTTTTTACATCATTGTTCATTTTTAAACAATATTTGCTATCCCCCCCACCCCTTTAGGTCTAGTACCCATATAATTTCCTTTACCAATGCACCTGTGCACCACCACCATAGTCCCCTGTGTTCCTCCCTCCCCCCTTGTTTAATTTTGTTTTAGAATGATGTAAAACATTTACATGGTTCCAAATGTTCAAAAAAAGGTATATTCAGAAAAGACTAATTTCCATCCCTTTCACCCAGTTTGCTTCCCATCCCCTACAGGTGACTGTTTTGATAAGTTTGATTTATCTTTCTCTTAAAAAAACAAACAAATGCATATATTTACATTCCCCTTTTCTTAGGTAAAATGGCGCATACTATGTGTGCATTTCCCCACCTTGCTTTTTTCATTTAATATATTCCAGAGATCATCTTATAATAATACATGATTGTACTTATTTGAAAAATGAATAGAAGGTGCAGAGGTAGCTTTGACTGAGTCTTCTGTAGAGATAATGTCCAGGGTCATGTTTTTCAAGTCCCCAGGAAGGTAGAGGTACAAATGGGCCATGGTGTCATTCAGGGTCACAGGGGCTTCAAAAAATGAGATGGAGAAAGGGCTTTCTGGGATCTGTTGTCCAGTCCCTGTATCTGCATCTCAACTAGGATGCAGCACGATGCTTTCTCATAGCATGGTTTTCCACTATTACCTGTTAAATTACAATTGAGTTCTTCCCAGTCTTGTCCTGTTACAAATAGTGCTGTGTGGAAGAGATTATGCCAAGCAAGATAAACCAGAAGGAAAAAGAAAATATCTGATGGTCTCACTTGTAGGGGAAATGTAAGGAAACCTAACAAAAGATCAGGAAAAAAGAAAAATCTTGCAAGCTGACCCTAGATCTGAGGCTTACAGCAGGGGAGTGGAGAGAGGGGTCAAAAAGGGGAGAGAAGAGCCCATGGGGCTATGGTGATGGTCACGGGTGCCCTGTTGGTGGGAGAATTATGAGAACTACACCGAAGGGGAGAAATCAATACAGACAATGTAAGAAAATAAAATAAAACACAATGATTCTTAAAAAAATTAAAAATCAACAAACAGTGCTACAGTGACTAGCCTTGAGTAGAATCTTCTCGTGTTCTCCAGGCTCTCTTTTCGACTTAGGCATATTGAGGGGAGGACTGAGAGAAGGAGGAAATTTAAAGCCAGGCCAGAGGTGGGCCCGGCCAGAAAGCACAGGTGTGGCCTTCCCACATGACCCTGGAAGCCTAGCTGCACCCCTCCACCTGCTGGCAGCGCGTCCCAAAGCCAGGAGTTAACGCGGAGGAAAAGGAGGACAAGGCAAAGGAACAGCTTCAGGGGTTCAAGGTGATCCGTGTGCCTGGAAACAGAAGGCGGTAAAAGGGGAAGACGTGTCCCGGGAAGGAGGTGCGGAAGGTGTAAATGTGCGTGTTCGTAACGGCGTCGTAGAAGACGACCTCCCCGCACTCAAAATCCACGCAGATGCCCACTTTCCTCGGACGGGCGGGGAGATTCTCCCGGGCGTTAGCCGCGATGAGCGCCTGGCACTCCGAGCCTGTAATTCGAAGCACCCAAAAGCCGGTCAAGGGCTCTATCACCAGAAAACCTCTCCTGGCGGCTTGCCCCAAGGCCACGCCCACCATGCAGGCCCCGCCCCCGGGCCCTTCCAGCTGTGTCTCCCAGGTGTGGCGGCCTCTGGAGAAGTGGGGAAAGCCCAGCACGCAGCGGAATGGGTAGAAGCATTCAGGGTCTGTGGGCTCATCTGAGCTCTCCTGTTGGATGAAATCCAGCGTCGCTGTCTTCAGATCCGGAGAAATGATGAGTTCTGGGTGGGCTGTGACTTCATCAAAGGTCACAGGGACTGCGGGAATATGAGGAGAAAGAGGCTGCTTGGGCCTAGTTGCCTAGTCCCCTACTGCTAAGCTCCTCTGGGTGCAGTTGGAGGAGAGCTTTCTCCTCCTGGTCAACTACCCTCTCCTTCCCCAGAGTACTGCCAGCCCCCACTGCTTGAAGTTATTCTGTATATTTTACCTAGTGCTGCTCTATGGGAGGAGAGAGGAGTGTCCTCTGGGGCTGGAGGGACAGACAGGGGGTATCATTTCAATTCCCAAAGCTGAATTTATCTCTTTCCCCTCTGTTCATGTGGTTCCTGTTTCTCCCATCTAAAACAAGACTTGGAGCTAGCAGAAGGGATGTTGAGACTCAGACTTCCTGAGCTCTGGTCATTTTCAATGTGGATCCCTGAAAGACAGGGAAGAGTGGAAGGTTGGAATACTGAAGGAGGAATAGTCGATTTGGAACACCCCCCCCCCACCTCTTTTTTCATTTGTATTTGGATGCTGAGTTTATTCAAGACTAGACTGAGGGCCCTTGTCCACCCTCTCCCGTGGGCTTTAGCAGCCCTAGTTCCAGGTTCCCCTAAAGAAAAATATCTTTAAATTAGGGAACCTAATTTTATCTTCTGATTTGTTATCTAATCGTACTCTCTTTTTTAAAGATTTGTTTATTTATGTCTACAAAATCAGGGGTGTAGGCCAGAGGTGAGGAGGAGAGTGTGTGTGAGAGGACTCACCAGAGACAGAGTGGGGAACAGAACAGGCAGATTGACTGAAATACACTGCTGAGGGGAGCAGCGGGCAGGCAGGAGAGGTCTGCTGCACCATATGGGTATCTCCCTGGCCGGGAATCGAACTCGTGCTGCAGTGGCTGAGGACAGCCTCACAGTGCTGTGTCTCAACCCCTTGCACCACCAGGGAGGCCCTAAACTCTCTTACTGCAATGTTAATTTTCTCTTGCTGGATAGGCGGGCTTGGAAAGGATGGCCAGGAAGGATACAGGAACGAGGGGGAAAGGAGAGGGCGGTCAGGGTCATGGGAGCGGGTTAGGTGAACTGTGATTCATGCTAGGGTTTACCCTCCTCTGGGCCCAGCTCTGTCTGCAGGCCTAGCCTGAGCTGCCTGAGTCAATGTTTGGGGGGTGGGGAGTTGTCCAGGGGAGGCAGCGATAGGAACTTCCTTTATCCACCAGGGGGCACCGCAGCCCAAGCAGGAGGAGGAGCCGGGCACAGGCGGGAGCGCGGGGCGTCCCGAGCCACCTTCTCCTCATTTTGCTCTGATACCCGCATCCCCTCTCCAGCTTCACCAGCGCCCGCTCCCCGGGCTGCACTCACAGAGCGCCTCCTTGAGCTCCGCAGGGCTCCACGCGGTCCGCGTCGCAACTGCTGTTGGGGGTAGCGGAGGCTCAGCCAGGGAGGCTCTGCTCCGGGGAGGGATTGGCAGCGGCTGTGGCTGCAGTTGGGGGCTGTCCCGAGTTGAGAGGTGGTGAAACCGCACAGGTGGGCTACCTTTGAGGGAGAAGGAAAAGAAAAGAGGTCAGTGGGCGCGAGGGGGCGATCATCCTCCATTGCCTCAAAGTGCTGCTGAGCTGGGACGCAGCAGGAGGGATGAAGGTTAGGCTGCAGAAAGCACCCCTGAACCAGTTAGTGGTGTTACTGGGTCGGAGGTATAATTTGGGAAGGAGTAAAGGAAATGGATGGCATGCCCCTGGGCCCACCCCTCTTGCCCACGCCTCTGGGAAGTCCACAGCCTTTCAGCTGCTCCTCTTTCTGCTCCATCCCTGTTCCTCTTTATCTCAGGCTGGAACTGAGGGAAGTCATTCAGTCCTGCCTAGCTCTGCTCAGGGAGGATGATATGTGTTAGGAAGTGAAGCCTCCTCCCTTCCCTGGCGGCCTCAGCTCCAGTGTTCCTGTCTGTGCTTTGGGTGGAGAGAGCATTTTGCTTACCTGGAAAATCCGAGATCCCCTCGCTGGAACACGACACAGGAAACCCCAAGGGCTGAGTATCAGGACCCTGAACTGGAGAGGGTGACTCAGGCTCTGAGGTTTTGTTTGTTTTAGGATTATCAATCTCTGACTGGCCATCTAGGTCTTAGAGAGAGAAAACCGATTTTGGCACTGATAACCAGAAGCTGCAAATTAAAAACAAAACCAAAACACTGCCTTTGGGTTTGTTTCAGTGATTGTTGGAGAAGGCTGGGGAAAGTTCTGGCCTTTCTGGGACTCAGGAAGCGAAACATTCAGCAGGGAACAAGGCAGAGAGAACAGTGGAGACTTATCCTCTGCAGATACCAATAGCTCCTCTCCTGGAGTAATGCTCAATCCTAAAACCCACTCACTGGCTTTGGAATGCATTATGTCCTTTCTGACTTTAGTGGGTGAGTTCTAATGCTGTTTCTTCTACTTAATAGTCAGGTGACCTGGGTCAATTTACCTCACCTCCCTGGAGATACAAGGATGTGTATCTCTGTAAAAACACCTTCCTTGGAGTATAAATTTGGGGGTTGGAAATATCAGGTGTGAGGTATTTAGCAAATAATGGACCTTTAAGAAATGGTATTTCTAGTGTTACCTCTCAAGTGGCAGAGCCTGGCCTGATAACTTTGGCTTAGGCTGTTGTTAGTGGGTCTCTGTCCCCAGTAGTACTGACCTCATACCCCAGGGGTGAGGCAGATGGCAGCTAATACTATGGAGACCTAGCGGCCTCCGCCTCCTCTTGTGCTACCCCTTCTTCCCTTATTCTGAGGAATAAAGAAATACATTTATACTTTTCTATGACTTTTGAATACTTCAAAATTTTTCCAGAAGTCACTGTAACTATGAGTTACCCGAGTTCAAATACTAAAAAATACACTTACCCCTGTTCTTCTCAATTGAATGAAGACTAGGCATTCACCCACATCAAACTTTCATATAATTACAGATAGTCCCCCTTTGCTTTTCTCACTTTTCCCAAATGGCAGGAGCAAGCCCCAGTCCCCACTTACATTTCGTTATGTCCTTGTCACTCATGCCTTTGAAAAATTTGCCTCTATCTCTCTCCCCTTCAAACTTGAGATGGTCTGTGGGGAGAAAAAGGGATGAGACAGAGAAAGTGTGCAGTGGTTGAGCAAGAAATCCAGAATTTCATAGCAAGGCACTGATTTGCAATAACAGACATGGAAATTGGATTTGTCTCATATTCTTAGTGGACCAAGAATGTATAAAGCAGTGAGAGATGCCCTTTCTGCTTCCCTAAACTGGTTATCTAGCCAGCATTGCCTAGTCGAAATATAACCTCAGCCACAAATACCATTTAAAATTTTCTAGTAGTAGGTACCTCTCCAAAAAGTTCAAAAGCACTAATTCAAAAAGGAAACCTGAACTCTTATGTTTACAGCAGCATTCTTTACAATAGCCAAGATATGGAAACAACCTAAATGTCCCAGGACAGATACATGGATCAAAATGTTTTCTATATTCATGGTGGAATACTACTTAGCAGTGGAAAAGATACCATGCTATTTGTGGCAACATGGATGGACCCAGAAGGGATTGTTCTACATGAAGTGATCCAGGAAGAGAAAGATAAATACCAGATGGTTTCACATACATGTGGGATCTAGAGGAACTAAACAAAGGATCAGGAAAAATCACAGTGTAAAACTGACCCTTGAAATCAGAGAGTAGATCTGAGACAGGATGGGAGACATTAGAGATGGAGGGGAGAAGAACACCATGGATTGTGGTAGAGGAGTGTGGGCACTTTGGTGGCAGGAAAACTATGATGATCACCCCTGAGAGGAGAAATCCTACATTGTGAAAAAATAAACTAGAATGCTTAAAAAATGAAATAAAAATTTCTAGTAGTCACCTTAAGAAAAAGTAAAAAGCAAATTTTGAAGTTAATATTAGTTATAGATTATATTTCACTCATCATTTGAAAAATGTTTGTGGGAGGAATGAGTAGCCAGGGGTTGACTAGATAGAATGGATGGTCAGTAGAACTTTGGTGTTGGGAATGGTGTAGCATCATGCATTGAAGAGGGGTGAAGGTGTACTCCCAAAACATATAGTGCTGTAAACCAATCTTACCTAAATAAAAACATAGCATTTCAACATGTAAGACATTCTTACATTTTACATTCTGTTTTCACGTAACTCTTACAAAATGCAGTACATGTTCTTCACTGACAGTAAGCTTGGATTTGAAGGAGCCGTGTTCCAAGTGCCCAGCAGCACTTGCATAGCAGCCACATAATCAGGTGCTAGGATCTAGTTTCTCCCTAGCTGACAGCAGAGGAGAAAGTGCTGAGGACAAAATGTGCTTTGGGGTCTCACCTTTTGCTTCATAAGAAAGTCTGCTGTGGCACCCAGCACCCCAAAGCCAGATGTGGTAAGTGCCCCCTCCTTCCCCTTAATAGGGCTTGAGATGGGAAAAGAGGTGGAGCTCCTGAAGTAGGGAGCTTAGTCCCCCATCTCCAGGCGCAGACAAGGAGGACTGTCACTTGCTGCCCCCTGCTGGGAACAGGGTGGGGACTAGCAAATTTGTGTGGTTGGAGGATGAGTCCCACAACCTGGGACAATGGCTTGGATTTCCTGAGGAAGTGCTGGACTGGGGGAAGATATTTAGGGTGGGGTTTCTAGGTGGGGGGCTACCTTTCCGGTCCCTGCACACCCTTACAGTGCCATGCAACTGCAGGAGAGAACAGATTAGCCCTGTGGAGGAAGCCCGAAGCTCCATGCCACCTCCTCTCCCCCCTTAACCACCAGCCTCCCACCCTGGAAAGCCTGCAGCAACTCTCTTCTGCGGGATCCACATGCTTACAGCCAGAGCGGAGAGGCAGAGAAACATTTCCTGGGACACTGTGCCACAAGGCCCTTCAGGATCCAGCCACCCCCAAGTCCACCCCTGGTTTCTGGACCCCAAACAACCCACCCTTCAGACTATGGAGATTGGGGCAATGGTGTGAGTGCTCTCCCCAGCAAGCCCTCCTCCCTCCTTGCCACAAACTGTAATCGAGTAAGGTGGGCACTGGAGGCGCGCGCGCGTGTGTGTGTGTGTGTGTGTGTGTGTGTGTGTGTCTGTCTGTCTGCAAACACACATACACGGACATGTGTACACAGGGAGGATTCTTGTGATATTCCTAGGAAGGAAACTCCTTTCAGCTGTCTTTTCTCCTGGCTTAGATAAGCACAGCCTTCACAGCTGGGGGGAGGGAGTATCCTTATAAATACAACCCTTATTCCTGTTGCAAGCCCAGACAAGTTTTTGAAAAATATCAGACTGAACATCCTAAAGTGACTTGGGAACCATCCACTTCTGTTGGGACCAATTTCTGTTTCCCTACAAAACTGGAAGAGAGATTTCCCCCAGACATCATTGACATTGAATCTATTTTCAATGTCAGAGCTCTAAGCTTGCATGTGAGAAGTACAAACCACTTTTGGGAGATCGCACAAACCCTGCCTGGGGGCTCAGGGAAGATAGGCCTGACCTCTCTGATCCACCAGACAGTGGAGCACCAACTTGCAGGCAGCCACTGGGCTACTCAAAGGGACCCGCTGGGGTAAAAGTTCAGGCTCCCTCATCATCTCCCAGGAGATAACTTGTGATGAAGACAGAGCGGGAAATGCCTGCCTGGAAGCCCAGAGATGCTCTGGAAGGTGCTCCGCAGAGAGCCTGGCATCTGAAGGGTCCTGTGATTATGATCATGTGCAGAAATTACAGGTCATATTCCATGCTGGATGGGGGAAGACCCCCAGAGAGGCAAGTTCTTTCTTACCTTTGAATCTCTTCAGGTAACTTGCCAGGAGTTTATGTCTTGATTGTGCATCACTGAGTTTTCTCTCCAGGTGAGAAGGAACAGGGGTTGGACTGAGAAAGGGAAATCCTTCACTCCTGGGAAGATATGACTGAGTGGATGATGGGAAGAGGGGATGGTGGGAGTGGGGGAAGAGCCATGACAAGAGCTGGGGAGAAGGTGATGAGTCCTGGGGTGGGGAGGCAGTCAGGGGACAGCGAGCTGGGAATCTGGAGGCCAGAACTAGGGTTCTAGGATGGAGTGAGGTAGGCACAGGGAGATATGCAAATGAAGACAGGAGATAAGACAGACAGGAGGAGAGGAGAGAAAGGGGGCAGAGGAAGGGGCCAGCAGTGGTGGGCCCAGGAGCCCCAAAGTTTCAAGGAAACAAGAGAATCTGTACTGAAGAAATAGGAACCTCTAGAAAATAGCTCATCTCTTTAACAACCAACCTACTTTCTAATTTGCTCAACGTTGGCCTTTCCCACCTGAAGCTTCAGCACCTGACTGCAAAGGTAGAATGTGTGGGCCTTTGTAAGGGAGGAATGTTGAGTGTATTTGAATACCTGTCGAACTTTGTAGGATAATGAATCAGTAGGTAAAAGGCATTTGGGATGGTCCATCATACCTGCACAGGATAACTCTGATGTTCTGGAAGAGAAAGAGAAACCAAAGCTTTAGTGCATGGTTGATGCACTGGAGCCAAGGAGGAAATGCAGGTGGAGCAGGGCAGGTGCAGTGAGAACACCTTGAAATCATTCTTTCTTCCCACCTGCCACAACAGGCTCCTCCAAAAAGTGTCCCATATACCAGGAGGCAGGAAAATGGCTAGACCTCAAGAGGAACTGAGTGACGAGGAGGGCAAGAGGAGTGAGATTTTGGAGATGAATTTTGTCTTTGGGCCTAAACCAGAGACAGGAGAGGTAGGAAAGCAGAAGGGCTGAAATGACTTTCCATGATCTTGGATTTCTGAGAGTTCAAATGGATTTCTGAACTAGCAAGAGTGGGAAATAAATTCAGGAGGGACCTCAGCTTATTGGGGGTATTGGCTAGACCCATGCTGTCCAACTGTCCAACTGTCCAACCCATGTCCAACCCATGCTCCTAACAAGCCACCAGCTACCTGTGAAATATGACAAATGTGAGAAGGAATAAAATTTTTAATTTTTTTTTAAAGATTCTGTATGTTCTTCTTTTTTAAAAAAATTTATTTATTTATTTATACAAGCACTGGGTACAGTCAGAAGCGCGGGTGGGTGAGAGAATTCACCAGAGCCAGAGCAGGGAGCAGAGCAGGCAGAAGGACCGAAGTACACTGCTGAGGGGAGCAGTGGGAGCGGCAGCAGAGGTCTGCGTGCCGTGTGGGACCCTCGCCGGTGGCCGGGGATCGAACCAGCGCTGCAGAGGCTGTGGACAGCTTCACAGCCCAGCACTCAACCGCTGTGCCACCAGGGGAGGCCCCCAAAATTTTAATTTTATTGAATTCTCACTAATTAAAATTTAAAACCAGAAGCAGGGCAAAACACTTTTTCCTTTAAATAGACTATATTGATTTGGTAGGACTACGTTTTACTCCAACCATTGAAAATTTAGCATCTCTGAACTGAGGTCTGCTGTTGCATAAAATACACATGGATTTCACAGTCAGTACTGAAAAATGAGACTAAAATATTTTACTAATATTTAGGAGATATTGAATAACTGTTTGAAATAATATTTTATTTACATTGGGTTAAGTAAAATATTTTGTTAAAGTTTTCACCTGTTTCTTTTTGTATTTTTTAATGTGACTTCCAGAAAAAATTTTAAATGACATATGTGGCTTGCAATATAATTCTAAATTACCTATGTGGCGCTCATATTTCTCAATTATGTTTATTACTCTCCTAGAGTACTAATTACATTTCTATTGAACAGCACTGGGCGGGGGCTTGGATGGGCAATCCTAGGTATTCTGCTGGGAAGTCCCTGCTCTGACTCATCACCAGGGCTGGCTGCTTTTGCAGCTTGGTCCTGAGGGACTCACCTGGAGCATCTGTTTGGGTGGGAAGAGCTGCCTGGCCATCAGGGAATTAATAAACTCCCTGAGAGAGTTCAGCTGAGTCTCAGAGGCAGTGACATAGACTTTCTTCCCGCTTGCTCCCTCCTGAGCCAGCCAGTTCATCCTTGACAGGAGGAAATTCTCCTCTTCCTTTAGGGCCTGATACAGCTGCTGGAATTCTTTGGTGATCTTTTGCTTCTCAAGTTCCACCTCGGCCTGGGGGCAGGAAAAACACCCAGAAGATGAGCGGTTGACCTCCAAGGTCCTTCAGCCCTTTTTATTTCCTTTTTTTTTTCCCTATTTTTTTTTTTAAAGATTTATTTATTTATTTATACAAGCACTGGGTACAGTCAGAATCGCGGGAGGGTAAAAGATTCACCAGAGCCAGAGCGGGGAACAGAACAGGCAGAGACTGACGAAATACACTGCTGAGGGGAGCAGTGGGCGCGGCAGGAGAAGTCTGTGGCGCCATGTGGTACCCTCACCGGCAGCCGGGGATTGAACTGGTGCTGCAGAGGCTGTGGCAGCTTTGCAGCCCAGCGCTCAACCGCTGCGCCACCAAGGAAGGCCCTAGCTCATTTTATTTCATTTTTCAATTTCATTAAGTTTGTACTGAGCACTAATGCAGAACAGTGTATTCTGTGGACAATCTGGAGGAAAGGGACAGTGAGGAACATGAACTTGTTAAAGCACTTCATATGAGCTCAGGTTTAGTTTTAGGTTATTTCTGTTTTATAATTTTTATCTTCAAGCTCCTCAGTATCTAAAAACTGACTACCTAAGTATCTAGTACACACCACATTTCTGAGAACGCTTTTAGTTTATGATCTGGTTCACATGGATTTTTCCTCTCTCTCTCTCTCTCTCTCTCTCTCTCTCTCTCTCTCTCTCTCTCTCTTCTCTCTCTCTCTCTCTCTCTCACACACACACACACACACACACACACACACAAACACACTAACAGGTAAAGATACTGGTGATGGAAACTAAGAGCAGGAAATCTAGGACTAGGCCGAACTAACCTCTGACCACTGAACTGTATTCCCTCTTTAGGATTTACCATTAACTGGCTGCAATTGCATTCCTGGAAACTTGAAATTGTGTTTCATCCATGATGAAATTCTTTGTCCCCCTTGGGTTGGTAGTGGCATCGGAGAGATCTGGTTGCTGAAGGGGTCACCCAGCTGGGAAAGACAAACACCTGCACTGCCTGCCTCTTGGACTAGCCCTCTGTGGAGAGCGGGATGGTTAACAAGTCCTTCTGCTATGGAAAACTTATCAGCACAGACCAGCGGTGGGGATGGAGACATCAGTCATTACAAAGAAACCCCTGTCCTTAGAGATTAACCCAACCAGATTTTAAAAGTGATAGGTTTCACAATAGGCAAAATTCCCCAAAGGAATGAATCTCTCCAAAGAACACGATATAAAGTAGCCCCTTGCTCTGGTAAAACGCAGCTCTCTGCCTTCCTGTGTCTATGCAAAGGCCTCTTTTATTTTCCCCCTCTTTTTCAGAATAAGCCTGTCCTTTTAAAATATAGCCTTTGCCTGTTTGTATTTACACAAGTATCTTTTTTCTTAGTAAACTTGCTATGAGCTGCTGAATCAGAAACTGCCAAAATCTTTCAGAGGGAACCCACTCGCTGAACCTCAACATATGAATGCCCTCAGGGGGGTTTCTGTCTTCATTTCCTAACCAGGGAATGAATCTCCAGTTAGTAAGGGATGGTGTGTAGCAACAACAAATGTTGGCGAGGATGTGGAGAAAAAGGAACTCTCCTGCACTGCTGGTGAGAGTTCAAACTGGTCCAAACACTATGGAAAGCTATATGGAGATTCCTCAACCTACTAAAGATAGAGCTTCCATATGATCCAGCAATTCCACTCCTAGGTATTTACCCAAAGGACACAGAAACATTAATTCCAAAGGGCACCTGCACCCCTATGTTTATAGCAGCACTATTTACAATAGCTAAGCTATGGAGACAACCCAAATGCCCAAAAATAGATGACAGGATCAAGAAGATGTGGTACATATACACCATTGAATATTACTCAGCAATCAAAAAAGATAAACTCAGGCCTCCCCGGTGGCGCAGCGGTTGAGCGCTGGGTTGCGAAGCTGCCCGCAGCCTCTGCAGCGCCGGTTCCATCCCCGGCTGCTCCCCGGCCTCCGGAGGAGGGTCCCACGTGGCGCGCAGACCTCTCCTGCCGCCCGCTGCTCCCCTCAGCAGTGTACTTCGGTCCTTCTGCCTGCTCTGCATCCTGCTCTGGCTCTGGTGAATTCTCTCACCCACCCGCGCTTCTGACTGTACCCAGTGCATGTATAAACAAACAAAAAAACAAATAAATAAATAAAACATGCCTCTATTTAAAAAAAAAAAAAGATAAACTCATGCCATTTGCAGCATTTGAGCTAGAAGGGATCATGCTCAGCGAAATAAACTGGAAAGAAAAAGAAAAATACCGGATGGTCTCACTCATAGCAGGAATTTAGAAAACCTAAATAAGGGACCAGGAAAAAGACTAATTATAATAAAGAAAAAATCAAAATCAACAAGCAACTATAAAACAGAGACACACTACTGGGGGGACGGGGTTGGAAAGGAGGGATTAGGGTCAAAATAAGGGGATGCAATTGTATGGGGGATATAACCAAAATGAAAGTGCATACATTATGCAAAAATGAAAAATGATGTAAGAGTTATATAAAATAAAATATATTAAATATAAAAAAATAAAATTATAAAATTTAAAAATATTTTTTAAAAACCCTGGTATTTTGGATTCTGAGAATCACCCTGATTTTCCTTAAGCTCCCTGTGTCTCCATGTGGAGGACATGGAAGCAGTCAACCTATTCCAAGAACTGGGCTCCCTCTGGGAGGTGCGGTGTGGAAGGGAAGCAAAAACGCCCTGACCCATGATGCCAGATTCTTTCTGTCGTTCCTAGGAACCCTCCTGGACACTCCATCCCATTCTGGGCCTGTTTCTTTGTTGCCGGGTCAGTGTAAGAAGAGAGTCTAGTATTTGTAGAGCTGTTTCTCCTTGTAAGATCATAGGACAAAGACACCGCTGCCTGAATTTTTCCTCACCATGAATTTGTTGATCTTCTGTTCACCTTGTTCTTTTGCTTGTTTTATCACCATCCCCTTTTGCTTCAAGACCTCGACCTGCGATTGCAGCTTCTCCTGTAGGGAGAGAGTTGTTTTGGCAAACTGGGCCTGGACCCCCCTCAGCCCCACAACACCATCCTGCTCCCTCAGGATGCTGGTGAGGCTACCAGGGCAATTTTTTAAAAAGATTTGTTTATTCATGCATACAAGAGCTGGGGCACAGGCCAGATGTGCGGGGGGTGAGAGGATTCACCAGAGACAGAGTGGGGAGCAGAACAGGCAGACTGACGGAAATACACTGCTGAGGGGAGCGAGCAGCGGGTGAGACAGGAGAGCACCACATGGGTTGCTCCCTGGTCAGCTGTGGATCGAAATTGTGCTTTAGAGGCTGCAGATTGCTTCATAGTGTGGTGCTTAACTCTTTGTGCCACCAGGGAGGCCCAAGCAGGGCAATTATTAATAGAGCCTGTTTTGCTGCCCAAGCTGGGAGATGGGGTGTACTGAGGGAGGGTGAAATCTGGAACTAAAGTGTGACCTATAATGGGCCTCCCTGGTGGCACAAGGGGTTAAGCACCACACTATGGAGCAATCCACGGGTTTTGTAGCACGAGTTTAATCCCCGGCCAGCCAGGGAGCAACCCACATGGTGAGGCAGACCTCTCCTGACTCACCCACTGCTCCCCTCAGCAGTGTATTTCAGTTTGCCTGTTTTGTTCCCCACTCTGTCTCTGGTGAAGCCTCTCACCTCCCACATCACTGGCCTATACCCCAGCTCTTGTATGCATAAATAAATAAATCCAGTATATGGCAGGTAAATTTTTGTCAATATGTGAGAGAAAAGGAGTAATACTTGCTAGGAATAACAAATAAATAAATAAATAAATCTTTACAAAATAAGTGACCTATAGGAGGAATTTTGTCATAATTATAACTAATACATTATGACTAATATTTCAAGGATGTTTTGGAATTATCAAATAACTCCCACAAACTTTCCCTTATTTGCCAACAACTTATCAAATACACATTTTGCCCATTTGGAAGGTGAGGCACCTGAGGCTCAGAAGAGTAAACTGATTTTTTGAAGGTCATTGTAGTGTCTGTGAGAAAACACAATATCTTCGCAGAGTTTCTCAGACTGTTTTCCACCATGACAGGCGCCCCAGTAGATAACATTAGCTTTGGGATGTAGCTCGCATGTGAGGGGAGCAGTAAATAACATAGAACTTATGTACAGCTTGCATGCGGGAACACATATTTCTGTAAAGTAGGCTTGAGCTTGATCCTGTGCCGGCTTTGTTCCTAAATCATATAAAGGCTAATAGGACCCCTGGTGCTGGTGAGGAGGGGGGCTCTCACTGGCCACACACTGAGGGCTGAGGGCCACTGCTGTGACCAGAGCCCAGGGGGGCTGCTGCTGTTGCCGCCTGTGTATCTCCTGCTGCCTCATGGTAAAGACTCCTGCTCCCCACACGTGGGCTTCGTGACCTGCTTTCTCGTCTGCTGCCTGTGAGAATCCAGCAAGCTTGAGGCCCCACAGTCCCAAACCTCTGGCTCAGAACACAGTGTCCTTTCCACTCTCCAGTATGCCTCAACTCAGACTCAGAGCTCTGAGCCCACAGTACCTGACTGCAAACTGCCTACTCAGTGCAAAGATGAGGTGATGCAGAGGGAGAAAGTGACAGTTTCCTGGTCTCCCGGGGAGACAGAGAACAGACCCTAAATGCCTACCTGATATCTTGGGACAGCCTCTTCTATTAAAAGTACATTGTGGGATTTGTGCTCCTTGGATTCCCGACACACCATACAAAGGAGCTTCCCATCAAGATCACAGAAATAATGGAGTTTCTCCTCGTGTTTCATGCATCTGTCTTCTTCCTTTTCTGTCAGCATCTCAGAGGGATCTATAGCTTGAATTCTCTCCACCAGATTTACCAACAGCAAATTGGACTCGAAGTTCTTCCTCACAGATTTGCCACAGAGGGGACATTTGCAAAATTTCCTTGAAGTTTCTTCTGCAACCCGAGAGATGCATCTGAGGCAGAAATTGTGCCCACAGTCCAGAGTGACGGGGTTCTGCAGAATATCAATACAGATGGGGCAGAGCAGTTCCTCCTTTAGTCTGTCGGTAAAGTGTTGACTCGCCATGGCAGGCAGAGGGCTGCTTCAAGTTGTTGAAATTCTAGAAGTCTCCTCTGGACACTGGTTCTAGGGAGGAGGATATGAAAGTCAAATATTCTACCAGTTAGAGAAGCAGGGAGGGAGCAAATGGGGGGAGGGGAGAGAGAGAGAGAGAGAGAGAGAGAGAGAGAGAGAATAGAACAGTGATTAGAATGTAAGAAATACTATAAAGAGAGGACACAGATAGGCAATCCTACCTCACTCCTGGAGAACAAATGGATATTGTGAATGGATATATGCTGCTTATGAAGTAGGGTAAGTTGTCCTGAACCTTGAACTAATTAAGAATATGTTTATAAGAGATTTAACTGAGATCAGAAGGGCCAGGGCACCAAAGTCTGCTCAGAAGTTGGGCTGGGGGGCGTAGTGGGGGCTGGAGATACTTCCTGAAAGCTCACAGCTTGAAGTGCTTTGGGCATGTCTTGTAGGCAGAGCCCAAATCTTGGGAGAGAAAGGAGGAGATGATTCTCTACCACAGGTACTTTGGCACCATGCTTTGAAGAGTTTTGTGAAAACATAGAAGATATGGGCCCTTCCTAATGGACTAGGGGTGAAGCCGCAACATTATCACCACTATGGCCTGAGTCCTGAGTTCGATCCCCAGTCAGGGAGGTGACCCACATGGCGCAGCAGACCTCTCTTGTCTCACGCTCTGCTCCCCTCAGCAGTGTATTTCAGTAGATGCGCCTGTTCTGCTCCTCACTCTATCTCTGGTGGATCCTCTCATCCTCCTGTACCTCTGGCCTACACCCTAGTTCTTCAAAGCTAAAAATACAAAATAAAGACTGTTCGGAGGAAAAGTTGTTTAAAGATTGTGGACGATATAATCACCACCTCGGGGAGTTGCCAGCTATACTGAGAAGCAGCCATTGCATGCTTACTGGGGATTGCTAGGACAGTGGGAGACACAAGGAGCTTCCTCTCTGAAAGGACAATATCTCATTTTGTCCATTTTTCTTGACACTGTTGCATCTTACACTTGCCCGAAGCACTGCTGACAGTCTGTCCTCTTGGATTTTCCCCCTGTATGAAATCAGTACCCTGGTGTCTACATGCTCTTTCTTTGTTTGGCTTGTGTCTCTTCCAAATTCTCTGACCCCGGACTTGACTTCCCTTGACTTTTGTCCTGACTAGGAAAATATTAACCAGCATCACCTATGGTTCTTTCTGTAGCTCAACACATCTACCTTCCTCCTCCCCCTTGTATTAAAGGAGAATTGTCCTTCTGTTACAGGACAGGGAGTAGGGCACCCCAGAACCCCCAAACCTGATGGCTCTAAATAGGTTCTGCCATCCACCACATCAGGACAATATATATAAATCTTCAATGGAAAAGAACATTAATACAATTAGTGTGCGATACAGAAAAGACAAAGAATATAGTTTCCAAATCAAGCATCCAAAGTTACCTATCCTCCCATGAATAAAAGTCCATCCAAACGGGATTGAGCAAGACCCAAAAGCCTGACACAAGCCTAAATCACCTCCCAGCGGGGATCCATAGAAAAGGGTCAGAAAGAGTCAGACAAGTCTGGGAGGAAAAGTGCAAAATCAAAACCACGATAAAAGCTGCCATTGTTGGGCCTTCCTTGTGCTGGGATTAAAGACAGTGCTATCAAGCTATCACCAGCCACTATAACACTAGTTCAATCCAGTCACTGCAGCACGGGTTCGATCCTGTCTGGCCAGGGAACAGCACACATGGAACAGCAGATCTCCCCTGGTTCACCCACCACTCCCTTCAGTAGATCTGCCTGTTTGGCTCCCTACTTTCTCTGGTGAATCCTCTCACCCCCTGCACCTCTGGCTTACATCCCAGTTCTTGTATGTCTAAATAAATGAATCTTTGAAAAAAACAAAGCTGTCATTATTAACCTCCCCCATAGGTCTCTCACCCACATCTGTTTCAACCAGTCCAAGACTGAGAAGCAAGTGCAGTTTCTTCACATATCTCTCTGCTCCATGTGCCTCCTGCTGGTCTCCTTCTTGCTCTCTATCCTGCTTCCTTCCTTCTCCAGCTCCTCTCCAGCTTCTTCTCTTCCCAGCTCAGCTCCACCCTCCTTTGGGTTGGTCAGGGAACCTGGAACCTCCCCTTTTCCTGGGGACCACCTGTTACACTTCCTGTCTTCCCATTTCATCTGGATCCCACTTCCACCCTTATGTCCCCTAGCTCTAGTACCTGATATCTGACACTGACAAGCAGACCATTAATTTTATCTGAACTTAATCTTAGGCCAAACGGGGATTCTAGATAATTGTATGATTATAGTCAGAGTAATCACACATGCTGGTTTTCCTGGGACAGTCCCTGTTTCACCTTTGTCCTGGTGTAATTAATAGCATATCCTTTCATCTCAAAAGTGTCCAGTTTGGATAACAAATTATATGGGTATTGTACTATGATATTGTGATTTGTAGAAATATGTCTGTTTCATCATTCAGGTGACTGAAATATATTTCTCATATAAATCCATAGTTCTGGCTCATGGCTCCCTTTGGAATTTCTTTAGTGTGGAGAGTGTTAAAGGTGTCTCTTGTTATGTTAGTGAAGGTAACTTTTGGAAAATAACTGAGGATACATGATGGCTACTAGGGAAACAAACCTGAATAGAGATGGGCACTTCCTGCCCCCACTACCCTGGCCTCCAGGGAGAAGAGGGGACCCAGAGATTGAGTTTGATTGCTGATAGCCAATGAGTAAACTCAGCCTTGCCTATGTAATGAAGCCTCATATAAGTCCAAGAGGCGGTCTTCAGAGAGCTTCCCAGTTGGTGAAGTTGTGAAGATTTGGGGGAGAATGGCACAACTGGAGGGGGGCACAGAAGCTCAGTGCTTTTCTCCCACACCTTGTCCTGTGCACCTCTTCCAATGGGTCATTGATTTGTACCTTTGATATCCTGTTGGAGACCCCCGGAACCTGCAGTGCTGAGACAAGAGGGTCATTGAGGTCGTGACCAGAACACTGGTCAGCATGGGCTAGAAAGCTGGCCCATGTGCAGATCACGATGTCCTTCCATGGATCAGCAAAACTGAGCATGAGAAAAGAACAATTTGATTATGCAGAACCTTGGCAATGAGTGTGTGCTAGAAATATGCTGTATCTCTGCTTATCCTGTATCCTACTTCGTAATCAAACTGTGCTTTGGTGTTCCTGCTAATAAAGTCTTCTGTGTGCTGAGGAGAGCAAAGCACATCTTTAATCTCTCTCCCTAGCTGCCCTTCCAATCTTCTCAAGACTCATGCCATCATCCTTTTGCCTGGGCTATCCATGACAAGTGGTGCCCGAACAGGGACTTGAACCCTGGACCCTCAGATTGGATTCAGTGTCTCAGTAAGTAGTTGGGCAATCCTTGGGCCATTTTTAGGTGGCGACTGGCTGCCAAGGGAATTCTAAGGTTGGGAAACAAACAGGGTAGAAATGAGAATTGAAAACATTTAAATAGCCTGGTAAAAGGCCCCAGACCCAAAGTCTGCGACGTTTTTAATTCAATCTTTCCTAACTTCTTCTTCCAAATCAGCCTGATTACAGGCCCTACAGACCCAGTGTTGCAGACACAGTGTCTTCAACAAAGCAATAAAAAGCTGTTTTCAGTTGTGACTTTCCTTTCTCTCTTAGAAATAAGGGTAATTATTTCACCCGCCTTCAAACAATTATAAAGAACAAATTAGAGCTCTTCCACTAACCCAGGGATATGATGTGTCTGATAAAGAGCTCTCTCTTTATAAAGACAATTTTGTCTCTTTTTAAAGACAGTTAAGACCTCTTGTAAAAAATTCCTCAAGAAAAAAATCTTAAATTTAAAAAATTGAGAAAATTCATGTAGACACAAAGAGGCTTAGAGGCAACGCCTGTCTCTCATTTTAAATTGTGGAATTTAAGTAATTCGGCTATTCATCACTAGATGAAAAAGTTTTTAATCCAAAAGAACCAGGCCATGACTCAGCCAGTGCTTCCCCCTCTCTTCCCACTCACCCTTCCCCTCCCTGAGATGCAGCCGAGACCCAAAAGTGAGACAACTGGCTCCAACATATTTCAAGCCCCTCATAAAAAAACGTTTCATGAAAAACAATCAGAGGGAGAAATGCTTCAAGCTTTTCCAGTTATCTGAGGAGGAGGCCAAAGTCCCCGACACCAGGGTTTTGCCATTTGCTGTTTTTAAGAAATTTAAAGTATTTCTAAAAATAATAATCAAAGATCATTTACAAAAATTTTGTTAAGGTTATCAGATATGGGTATAATAGGACTACATGCAACCCAAAGAATCTTCTCACAACAGTACCAACCCACTGGGGCAGGCTGGTAGGGGACTGCCCCTGGTCTCAACAAGCAGCTACCTGGACCTTGGCTCCAGCATTAGAATCATTGACATGTCTCTTCTGCCTTCCAGCTGTGATAAACTGGACTCTCCTTTTGTCAACCTTGAGATTCTATTCGGGGTTGTTCTATAGGTAAAAAATTCTATTTCCCTGTGTTTCCTACAAAATGCTTATTGGTTCAGTAAAAATTTCTAAATTGCTTATTGGGTCTGTAAAAATTTAAGTTTCTTGTTAAAGCTAATTAACATGGTAAAAAATATAAAGTGAAAATACAACTCTTTGGACTAAATTCCCAACTTCAGATATTAATAAAAGTCTAAAAACTGTGAGATCTTAATCTACCCCTTCTCCTGTCATCAGAAAAAAAAGTGTTTTCTTTTGTTTTTGTTTTTTTTTTGTCTTAAAAATGTACTCATTCTCAGTGAGATAAAACAAAAACGGTGTAAAGCCAAAGGATTTATTCTTAAAATACAAACTCAGAAATGTTTTCCTATCTAAAAAGTTAGTAAAAACTGCTTGACTTTAAAATTGTTGAGGTCATAAACCCTAGGTCTTTAGTAATGACTTTTTTTTAAAGATTAATTTATTCCTCATACCCCTATCCGGGATCTGCTGAATATGGCCTTTGAAGAACTGGGGTAATGATTAAGATTGGATATTTATTCTATGTGAACGGTCAATGCAGGGACCAGGAATGAGGAAGCCTGCATAGAAAAAAACAAGATGGTCCTGACACCAGTACCATTGATTCCATCAAACCGAAACTGAAGCCATAAACAGGAGAAAAACAACCTGGCTCCACGAAAAATAACTTTGTTCCTCCTAAACCTGTTTCCCGTCCTGCCAACCCAGTTTTCTCTCCTAACCTCGCCTCACCCTATAAAAGGAAATCTCCCCCTACAACTGGTGCGACTTCTCCAACCCCCATAGGGGTTGGCAAATCTCACCAGGGCCCAATAAAGTTTCTGCCTGTTAGAAACTGGCCTGGCTCTCCTCTTTACCATGCCAAACCTTTCATATTGGTGCCGAAACCCAGGAAGGCTGTGACCCCTGGCGCCGGGCCGCCTTCCAGTCCCTGGAACCTCTCCTCTCCATTGCAGATGCCTCACATCCACCAGCGGCCTTAATTCCTGGGGTAAGTCATCAATCTGACTCTCCTTCCTGGGAGGCACTCGCCTCTGGTTATCCGGCTCCTTTCCTAACTCCCTGTTTTGGTCAGCTGTCCTGTAAACCGTGGGCCCACGTCAGCCGACTCCCTGTTACACCTAGACCTGGATTTGGGGACGCCTGTCCAGACTAGGTGCCCTGTTTAGGCAACAATCAAGCTGTGGAGACGTCCCCCTCCCTTGTGTGCCCCCTGCCTGTTGGCCAGAACCAAATCGTGGGATGCCGTGATCCAGGGTCTGTGCCCCCTGTAGGCCAGGTCAGGCTCATGGGATGCTGTGTTCCTGACACTGTGCCCCCTATCAGCTGGGAAAAGGAGCCGACTTAGCCACGGGGTCTGCCAATTCTAAGCCTGATCCAGCAAATCCGCTGGGATGCCTGCTCTCAAACCTCGGTCCATTGGGACTAAGGCCAGATATATGCCCTAAGTGCCTTATTTGTTATTGCAACACTGCATGGCCTCAATACCAATTGCATAATGGCTCTCACTGGCCAGAACACGACACTTTCGATTTCACGGTCCTTATAGACCTAAACAATTTCTGTCATCGCAATGGAAAATGGTCAGAGATCCCTTATGTTCAGGCTTTCTTTCTCTTGTGCTCCCATCCCTCCCTCCTGAAAACCTGCCACACTTTCCAAGTCTCGAGATTTCTCTCACTCTTTGCCCTCTCTGGACCCTTCTTCAGCATTCTCTGATCCTCTAGATTCTCTGTCTTCACCTCCTTCAACTACCCAATCCTCTCCCTTTCACCTCCTAGCCTCTACACCCACTCTCACAGTCGTCCTCTTCTCTGTTCCCTTGGGGAGGTGAAAGGGACCGAAGGTGGAGTTAGAGTCCATGTTACTTTCCCTCTGTCTGATCTCTCCCGGATTGAAAAATGTCTCAGCTCTTTCACCAATGATCACACTACCTACACCAAAGAGTTTCGTTGTCTTACCCAAGCCTGTAACCTTAGGTGTCATGATTTACATGTTATCCTCTCTTCCACCCTGACCTCAAATAAAAGGGAACATGTTTTTCGGTCTGCTCAAGACCACACAGATCAGGTCCAATGAACTGACACAACCGTGCCCCCAGGCCCTGAAGCCCTGAAGCAGTTCTGGCCAGGAGCCTGGCTGGGAATACCAGACTGACACTGATGTGGGTCACAGGGGCAGGGCTTGCTGAGACGCTTCATCACCTTTCTCTTAGCTGGTCTCCAAGCAACAGCTCATTAAGGCAGTTAATTTTGACAAGCTGCGAGAGAGCACCCAGTTCCCCTCAAAAATTCTGGCCGCTTTCCTTAGCCACCTCACTGACGAATTCCAGCAATACACAAGGTTAGATCCTGACTCGCCTGGAGGTGTCACAGTCCTGGCTACCCATTTCATATCTCAGTCAGCCCCTGTCATTAGAAAAAAAAGGCTGAGGATGGTCTTAAAACCCCTATCCAGAATCTGCTGAATATGGCCTTTAAAGAATTTAACAGGGCCTCCCCGTGGCGCAGCGGTTGAGCGCTGGGCCGCGAACCTGCCCACAGCCTCTGCAGTGCCAGTTTGATTCCCGGCCGCCGGCGAGGGTCCCACATGGCATGCAGATCTCTCCTGCCTTGCCCACTGCTCCCCTCAGCAGTGTATTTCGTCAGTCTGCCTGTTCTGTTCCCCGCTCTGGCTCTGGTGAATTCTCTCACCCTCCCATGATTCTGACTGCACCCAGTGCTTGTATAAATAAATAAATAAATCTTTAATTAAAAAAAAATATTTAACAACCGAGAGGAACAGGACAGGGCAGAGGGGGAACTCCATAGTTTCCAGAAGGCTGAGCTTCAAGCTCAGGCCCTAGTAGCTGCCTTGGGGCCGTCATGCCCTGCTAATCCAATGACCGCAGTGCCTGCTGCCAGACAGAGGATGAGAATGGGTCCCATGGACCCCAATCGACCATCGCTGGGAGCTTGCTTCAAGTGTGGCCTGGAGGGGCACTGGTCCAAATATTGCCCCAAACCCCGCCCTTCACTGGGACTGTGCCCCATCTGTTGCGTCCAGGGTCACTGGAAAAGTGACTGTCCCTCCATGCCTGGCCATGGTGGGCCAGTCCTTCCAGCCTCTGCAACTCTGCCACCTGTGGTCTTGGGTTTGGCAGCTGAGAATTGAAGAGGCCCGGACTCGTCGACTCCAATAACCTTCAAGGAGCCTGGGGTGATGCGTAAGTAGCAGGTGAATCGACCTCCTTTCTGGTTGACACGGGGGCTACCTTCTCTGTCCTCCCCTCCTATTCCAGTCAAACTTACCCTTCTCAGGTCTCAGTTATGGGTGTTGCCGACCTTCCTTCTCAGCCCAGGGCCACTGGGCCCCTTCAATGTCAGCTTAATAACAAACCACTGGTCCACTCTTTCCTAGCCATGCCCATGTGCCCCACCCCTTTATTAGGACGGGATCTGCTGGCCAAATTAGTAGCCATGATTTCATGGTCTCCTGACACGGCAGATGTTTTTATCCTTCCCTTACTACCTGACCGTGAACCCCAAACCCAGGACGCTTCTCTACCCCCCTTGTATCCTCCTCTACTGGTCTCCCAGGAATCCCACTCGAGTGAGATTCCAGAAGCAGAATCCCATCTGCTTCCTCCATCTGGATCTGAGTCTCAGCTGTCTCCTGCTAGTCCTGACACTCCAGAGCCATCAGTCCTTACACCCCAGGTGGTAAAACATGTAGATTGCAAGGAGCAGATAAGGAGGCTCTCTAGCTCCCCTTAAGAGAGACTTGGGGACCACTATATTACAATCCAAACAGGACTCTCCAAGGTGGACAGACGTTATTCACAGACCAGCCGTACTCCACCACGGACCTGCTCAGCTGGAAAATTCGCACACCTTCCTACTCCAATAAGCCCTAGGCTATGATCAATCTTAGTCCTGCAGCGAGCACGCCTAGGTGTCCAGTGTCACCTGGAGAGTTTTGCAGCTTGGGATTCTTACACAGTGTCAGTCCAGCTGGAATTCCCCCTTTTAAAATCCTCTGCAGATGGCCACCCACCCCTCCTTCTTCCCAGATTCAAACCCTACAGGGTGACCTTAGCCAAATTGGAAACATTAATATCGCCCAACAAATGCAGGCTTTGGGCACCATTCTCTGCCAATTAAATCACTGGGTACAGGAACGGAAAGCTACAGGGGCTATCTACCTTAAATTTGTGTTTTTTCATCATTGTTTAGATGGTGTAAAATTCCCTTATAAAACTAAGGTTTTGCTAAGTTTAGTACATGCAAGTGAGGTGACGTATGTGTGTTTGAAAAAAGAAATGTCTGGAAGATTGATATTCTGAAGGGCCTTAAGATTATGTAAAGCAGGATGGGTAAAATGAAATGGCATTAGAAAGAAAGAAAGCAAAAGAAAGTGTTGAAGGTCTGAGAGAGAGATTTTGGTGAGAAATCGTGGGTACACAGGTGTCTCCCCCTCCTCCAACACATTCATGGGCTTGCTCATCTGACCAGCAAAACCCACTTCGACTAAAACTAAACTAAAACTAAACTAAAAACTTTGTCGGCCAGAGCTGGGGCCAGAACATCCAAACTTGGACCAGCTCTCCCTTACTGTCATGGCTCCTGCCCCTAGTAGGCCCAGTGATAATGATGATGCTTTTCTTTGTTTCTGCACCCTGGTTTCTCTGCTTTATTCAGGCAAAGATCTCTGAGATGAGCCTCAGCTACCCCATACCCATCATTCCTCTTATTTACAGATGAGTGACAGAGCGTTGCCCTAGGGGTTCTGGTCCAACCCACAGGGCCAGTCCAGCAACCAGTTGCTTATTTCTCTAAACAAATGGATCCCACTGTTAGAGGATGGCCGCCCTGCCTGAGTGCACTTGCGGCAGCTGCTCGTCTCGCTAGACAGGCCTTAAAACCCACACTGGGCCAACCTGTAAACGTTAGTTCTCCACATTGGCTCCAGGACCAACTCACTTACCAGGCTCTCTCCCTTCTAACGCCCTCTTGTGTGTTAGATTTCTACACTCTCTTTGTCAAAAACCCTCTCATCTCCCTCTCCCAATCCTCGACTCTCAATCCTGCTAGGCCTCATGGATGTTCCACTCCCTAAGGCAGATAACACCCTCTTCTTACTATGGTGGACACCATCACCAGTCGGACAATGGACCTGCCTTTATCTCAAAGATTACTCAACAGGTCTCCTCCCTGGGCATCACCTGGGAACTACACATTCCCTCCCGACCACAATCCTCTGGTAAGAACGGGTAAATGGTCTGACCAGAGACCACCTAACCAAACTCTCCACCGAGCTGCACAAATCCTGGGTGGAGCTGCTCCCACTGGCTTTAATGCACATCCAAGCCACCCCCCAGCCTTGTTCCTGAGCCCCTTTGATCTGATGTATAGCCGCCCCTTTCCCCTTAACCATGACCTACCCATCCAACCCTCTCCACTTGCTGGTTATCTTCAGTACCTCTCCCTACTCAGGCAGCTGCTCTGGGAACATGCAGACCACTACTTACCCAGTCCTGCCTCGAAACTTGACCAACCTTCCCCACCACTACATCCTGCAGACCAAGTCTGGCTCAAATCACTTCAACAAAAGCCACTACAGCCTCAGCGGACCGGTCTGCACATGGTCATTCTCACCACACCTACAGTGGTAAAACTTTTGAGAGACCCCTCCTGACACCATCTATCATGGGTCAAACATGTCCTGAAGACAGAGTATGTGTGTCATAACGTGGGTCCTACTAGGATGCTCATTTCTTTCAAAATCTCCCCTAGCCCAGTGTCCTATGTATGGAAATGCAAAGTTAGGGAGACCTATGTCTCAGGGTCTACTGAGACCACCCACTTGGTGGACACAACTGACTGCCCGCAGACAGGTTGTTCAAAACTCCTTTCTCTTATCTTAAGATTTACCTCAGTCTCAAACCTGCTTGAGTCGCTATTCTGCTTCTTCTATGACCAAACCCTAGACTACTTCAGAAATACATACAATGATTATGGAGGGTGCCCCTAACGTTCATGCAAAATGCATTACTCAGGCCCTTATGAGACGTTCTCTCTGTTTACCATGGCAGTGGTTTCTATTCAGACCAAATTAATTACACCATCTCAGATCCCTGGGACCAACGTTGGGTGCAGGGAAGCCAGGCAGCAGTCTATACAGGCTTTCACTCCTACCTGGTGGCAACCTTGTCCATTTCCAGGGAGTATGTCCCGGCACAAAATGCTACTGTCCAGGTCTCCCAAGATATCCTTCACTCAGAACAAGTCCTACAAAACCAGCTGACATCACCAGAAAAGACCAAAACACCTTAACCTGGATCCATATAATCCAAAATGCTATAACCTTCCTAAATGACTCTTTTGGGACTAATACCTCCTCTACGCTTCCCTTCAGAGGCTTCTACTGGCAGCGGTTCCAATTACTCTCAATACTACTATGACCAAGATAATGGACTGGCGTGCCAGACTTCCCAATTCTCAGTCCCCCTATGGGACTCCAATCACAGCTACCCCTGCTATCAAACTGACACCCTTGTCCACTTTCACTCCTGTACTTCTAACATTTCAGTTACTTCTGTGCGTCAAACAAGGGGAACCTTTTTCTGGTGCAATGGCTCTCTTTCTCTCAGTGTATTAATTCTTCCACTCCAGGCCCATGTTATCTAAGTCCTGGTGGTCCCACAGTTAACTCTGTATGGACAGTCTGAACTAGGGTGGTTATTCTCACCACACCAGACTAAGCGGGTGGCCTTGTCTGGTTGGAACAAGTCTGGTGTTATCGATTGTGGCCACAGGTGTGGCAGGTGGGGCCCTGGGACACCACCTTATTCTGCCCAGGATTTTTATGAACGAGTAGATACCTTAGAAAAAACCTCTGTGTCTTAGCATGATTACAAAGACAGCTCACCTCCCTGGCACAGGTCACTCTCCGAAACCGGCGGGCTCTGGACCTGTTAACATCTAATAAGGGGGGAACCTGCCTGTTCCTCAGGGAAGAATGTTGTTACTGTATCAGTGAGTCAGGGATTATAGAACAAAATGTGGAAGCCTTAATGAAACTACGCAAAGACGTGGAAAGGGAAAGAAGGGACTCCAACTCGCCGCTGACATGGTTTCAAAATCCTAATACTAATGATCACCTTATTTTTTCTTTTTGCTCCTTGCCTCCTAAAGATCATACAGGCCCCATTCAGGAAATTTCCTGTACCATCTTTAACCAACAACTTCTCCACCCATATTCATGCATCCCTGCAGAAGACCCTCATAACCAAGCCTGAGCCCCCACCTTGGTCTTCGCCCCCTTCCAGAAGGAAGTAGCCAGGAAAGAACCCTCGTCCCTTTTCCTGGCAACAAAAGGCTGGCATGAAAGGTCAATGCAGGGGAATGAGGAAGCCCACATAAAACAAAAACAAGATGGCCCTGACACCAGTACCACTGATACCATCAAACTGAAACTGAAGCCATAAACAAGAGAAAAACAACTCGGCTCCATGAAAAACCACTTTGTTCTCCCTACACCTGTTTCCCGCCCTGCTAACCCAGTTTTCCCTCCTAACCTCTCTTCACCCTATAAAAGGACATCTCCCCTTACAATGGGTGGGACTTCTCTGACCCCCATGGGGGTCGGCGAATCTCACCCGGGGGTGCAATAAAGTTTCTGCCTGTTAGAAACTGGCCTGGCTCTCCTTCTCTTTACTGCACCAAACCTTTCACTATGTAAAGATTTTAGCTTCTATCTCATTAAAAACCAATTTGATATAAAAGGATATTAAAAACTTGGCTAAATGGATGTGTCAAACTTAAACTAAAACCTAAGTTAAAGCCAAAGAATCACTCTTATTTTTTGTTTTTGCTTTTTAAGATTTATTTATTTATACAAGCACTGGGTGCAGTCAGAAGTGCAGGAGGGTGAGAGAATTCACCAGAGCCAATGCGGGGAACAGAAGAGGCAGACCGACGAAGTACACTGCTGAGGGGAGCAGCGGGTGGCAGGAGAGGTCTGTCACGCCATGTGGGACCCTTGCCCATCGGCCGGGGATCGAACTGGCGCTGCAGAGGCTGTGGGCAGCTTCGCAGGCCAGTGCTCAACCGCTGCGCCACCAGGGAGGCCCCAAAGAGTCACTCTTAAAGGTACGAATTTAAGACATGTTTTACCTAAGAATTACAAAAAAACCCTAAAATTTTATCAATTAAAGTTTCCCACTGTCTTCACAAATATTGGCTCATAACCATCTCTTAAAATTAGTACACATGGCCAAAATTTTAAATGAAATTCAAGAGATCTCTTTGTTTGTTTTTTACCTTCAGAGGACTCCACTATAAATGGCACTTGTAAAAATTCTAATAATTAAAACCCCCATTTTTGAGATCATGATCCAAAATTTTGATAAATAAAAACTGGTTCAACATTTAATGGTTTAATTTAAAACATGCATACCTTAAAGTTGCAATATTGGGTATATTAATACTTTACTCTGTTTAAATGTGTTTACTTCAAAGGAAGTTCATGGTATTCAAAAATAGTAATTAATCTGGTCTATGTTAACAAAGATAAATTTGCCTTTTAATATTTATATTAAAACTTCTCTTGACAAAATTCCTTTCTAAAAAAACTAGTCCACTTATCTTTTCCCCTTAAGAACTCTAACTTCTTTCCTCCTCTAGAAAAGGTATTCAAGATGACATCTAAAACCACATGGATGAGTTACTCAGCCATACTGACTCTCTCACAAGTACACAGGAAATGTGTATGATATTAGCTCTATTTTTTCTTGTTTTTTATCCATCTATCTAGTACTTGCCTTAAAAAGTAACTTGGTTTGTAAAATTGTTCCTTTAACAACCCTGCAATTTGAAATTTCCCCAGTCCTAAAAAGAAACTAAAGCTACAACTAAGACTTTCAGGTTTACTTTTTTGCTCCTTATTATAAAAAAACTAGCTTTTTAATGTCATATTAGTACAAAGAGATGATAGTATAACAGTTATTACAATGTCTTACTAAAACCAAAAAATGTAATAATCCTAAATAAAAGTGAAGTAACGTGTTTGTTTAAAAAAATGTACTAAAAATGGTTATTTTTAAGGTCCTAACAGTAAAGTAAAAAAGGTGTTAAAGCGAGTGTTAAAGTCTGAGAGTGGGAAGTAAAAATTTTAAAAGGCAAAAAAAAGCCTTAAAGTTTTAAAGACAAAACGAAAGTAGGTCTAAAGGCAAAAGCAAGTAGGTCTGAGAGAAAAATTTTTAGAAAGCAAAAAAATAGTGTCAAAAGTGAAAAAGCAAGTGTTAAATGTCCCTATTGTTAACTTTGAGCTTCCAATTCAATCGGAGAAATGGTTTCCTCTTCATGAAATAAAGACCAAACAGAAAGGTATCAGAGAGGTCATTTTGAAACTTCATTTACAGCAACACAAGGCCAACAGTAGGGCCTCCCCTGGTGGTGCAGGGGGTTGAGCGCAGCGCTGTGAAGCTGTCCGCAGCCTCTGCTGTGCGGGTTTGATCCTGGCCAGCCAGCAAGGGTCCCAAATGGCGGGTAGACCTCTCCTGTCTCGCCGGCTGCTCCCCTCAGCAGAGTATTTCAGTCAGTCTGCATGTTGTGTTCCCCGCTCTGTCTCAGGTGAATCCTCTCACCCTCCCACACATCTGGCCTGTTCCCAGGTTCTTGTGTATATAAATAAACAAATAAACAAACAAATAAATAAATAAACTTTTTTTTTTTTTTAAAAAGGAACAGTAGCTAATCTGAACAGACTTGACGCAGATGTCCTATCGGATTACTAAAAAGTTGCTTGCCAGCATTTGTTTTAGCTAGTTCACAGAAAAGAAAATAATAACTTGTAGTAGTCATGGAGTGTTATTTAAAATATATCAGATATATTACTAAAATTGTTGGGCTCTCACAGATGGAGTAAAAATGGGAGTGATGTAAAACTTATCAGATAAAAATTAAGATTTTGTTAATATTGATATTTTATGATAAATATGCTTAAATTATGCAATAGCACATTTAATGTGGAAATGTTTTCATAGATAATAAAACTTTGCAAACTGTACTTCCACTTAATGGGGGGGAAGGGGATTTAGTTCCTCCCTGATGCCAGCCCCAGGGCTTGTCAAATTTGTTGACAAGTCATGTTATATTACAGTTTTATTCTTTACAACTCAAGCACAAGGTATAAATACTGTGTATTTTTATAAAAAGAGTTCAGCATCAAGGCTTCAAAAAAATGCCATTTATGGCATCCCTTCTGTATAGTGGAACAAGATATAATGGTAAAAAAAATGGTAAAACTTCACTCTCTCAAAGGGCAACTTATTTTTTTTTCTTTAACTGAAGTTATATATGTAGCTCAACTTAGTTTATTTGGGGTATGGCTATATAAATGTTGACTCCTGCATAATCCCAAAATATGTGTACACAGATGTTGTAAGTATAAAAGATAAAACTGATGTCCCCATAACTTTGAAAAAAAAAGTACCCTCAAAATTTCATTTATTAATTGTTAAAACCAAATACACAATTTTATAGCTGTTTACTCACTATTCATTGCAAAGCCAGATTGCTGTCATTACTTTTCTATTTTTAAATTGTAGTTTTTAGAGAACTTTGAATGCCATAAAACTTAATATTTGATTAAATGTTCAGGTAACAGTTCTGAATTCATGTGGTGCTGGTGGTTTAGATATAATTTAACTTTCCACAACATTTCTAAAAATATTTTGTGGAATGATTTGACTGTATTTCTCACATATAAAAACTGTTTAAGAAAAATAAATAAAAACTGTTTAAGACATATTAATCTTGTGTTTTAAACATCTAGATTTACATTGTAGCTATATGTAAAGCAATAAAGCAAAGACAATTTAATAAAGAAATAAAATTTAAAATCATTTAATTTCAAAATCATGTAAATTGAGATTGTCAGTTAAGCCTCAGTGTCCTTAAGTTTTTGTTAATCTTGTCATCATCTTTTTTTGTTAGGAGACATTTGTCTTTTGTGGATTTGCTGCAAAGTTGGTTATAATTAAATATTTCATTCCCAATTTGTGTGTGTGGGAGGGGACTTTTAAAGATGACTATTCAGTAGCCTTCCTATACACAAACAATAAATCTGAAGAAGAAGAAATAAAAAAAAGTCCCTTTTATTATCAAAACAAAAAAAATCAAATATTTGGGAATAAATCTAACAAAAGAGGTAAAGGACCTATACAAAGAAAACTATAAAACACTGTTAAAAGAAATAGAAGAAGACACAAAGAAATGGAAAGACATCCCCTACTCATGGATTGGAAGAATAAACATTATTAAAATGGCCATTATACCAAAAGCAATATACAGATTCAATGCTATTCCAATAAAAATTTCAATGTCATTCTTCAAAGATATAGAACAATTATTGATGAAATAGAATCACCAAAAACCCTGAATAGCCAAAGCTCTCCTGAAAAAAAAAAAAAGAAGGGAATGGAGGCATCATATTCCCAGACTTCTAACTATACTACAAAGCCATAATCATGAAAACTGCATGGTATTGGAACAAGAACAGACACACAGACCAATGGAATTGAATAGAAAATCCAGAAATAAACCCACAGATTTATGGTCAACTAATCTTTGACAAAGGAGCAAAGACTATGCATTGGAGCAAAGAAAGTTTGTTCAATAAATGGTGCTGGGAAAACTGGGTCGCTACATGCAAAAGAATGAAGCTTGACCACTACATCACACCATACACAAAAAATCAACTCAAAATGGATTAAAGAACTAGACATAAGACCTGAAACCATAAAATACATAGAAGGAAATACAGGCGAAACACTACATGATATGCACATCAAAGACATCTTTACAGACACATCACCCAAAGCAGTGATAGTGAAGGCAAAGATCAACAGCTGGGACTACATCAAATTAAAGAGCTTCTGCACAGCAAAAGAGACAATAACCAAAACAAAGAGAAACCCCACCGACTGGGAGAACATTTTTGCACCCAACACTAATGATAAAGGACTGATCACAAAAATCTGCAAAGAGCTGATGAGACTCAACAACAACAAAGAAAATAATCCAGTCAAAAAATGGGCAGAAGAGCTAAAAAGACACTTCTCTGAAGAGGAAATGCAAATGGCCAAAAGGGATATGAAAAAATGTTCAACATCACTTGTAATCACGGAAATGCAAATCAAAACTACCATGAGATACCATCTTACACCAGTGAGAAGGGCACATATTAAAAAAACTAGCAACAACAAATATTGGTGAGGTTGTGGAGAAAAAGGAACTCTCCTGCACCGTTGGTGGGAGTGCAAACTGGTCCAACCACTATGGAGAGCTGTGCGGAGATTTCTGGACCTACTAAACATAGAGCTTCCATATGATCCAGCAATTCCACTCCTAGGTATTTATCCAAAGGACACAGAAACATCAATTCCAAAGAACACCTGCACCCCTATGTTTATAGCAGCACTGTTTACAATAGCTAAGCTTTGGAAACAACCCGAATGCCCAAAAATAGATGACTGGATCAAGAAGATGTGGTACATATACACCATGGAATATTACTCAGCTTTCAAAAAAGATAAACACATGCAAATTGCAGCAACATGGATGGCGCTGGAAGGGATCATGCTCAGCAAAATAAGCCAGAAAGAAAAAGAAAAATACCGGATGGTCTCACTCATAGCAGGAATCTAGAAAACTTAAATAAGGGACCAGGAAAATTAATAACTATAAGAAAGTGAAAATCAAAATCAACAAAAAACTATGAACCAGAGACACTCTATGGGGGTGAAGGGCGGGGAGGGGAGGGATTGGGGTCAAAATAAGGGGGTTGCAATTGTATGGGGAATATAAAAATAAAATTTATTTAAAAAAATAAAAATAAAGATGACTATTATTTTGTACATCTAATTTTGAAAGTAATTATATAATACATGTTCTTGTGACTTCTTAATTTTTTTGTTTATGTTTTTCAAAAATACCTCTGTTGTTTGTCATGTTTTAAACATTGTTTGAAATTCATTTTCCTAAATTCATGTAGAAAAAATGCTTTGAAAATATCAATATTTATATTAAACATGTTTCCAACTCATCCAAAAAATCTGTAGGCTCAAATGACTTGCTATAAAAATATTTTAGTTAACTTAAATATTAGCAGTGTACCTGTGTGACACCAAACTTTAGTCCTTTTTACATATAAAAATTCAGATATTCTAAAACTGTTTTCATTAGTTTCCTGTGACAAATTAAATACTGTTTAAATAATCTAAAATCGTGGTGCTCTTTACCCTCAGGTTACCAAAAAAAAAAAAAAAAAATCTTATCCTATCAGCATTGCTGAGCATTGTCAAAGAAAAAAATATTTATAGCTCTATCCTTAATATCCTTGACTCTAAGTCATTAAGTATTTTATAGAAATTTGTAAGTTTGTTAATCGTATGACAACTTCCCTAATATAAAAAATCTAAAATATTACAGTTTTTTTCTTTAAAGAGCAACTAAAACTCTCGTCATAAAAGCAGGGATTGTATGGTTATCTGCCTCCTTCGGGACATAAAACAGGCAATCGTTAAGCCAGTCAATTATTAAAAAACTGAGGAAAGTTACTCAAAAACAATAAAGTCTTAAATCACAACTTTTAAAAAAACAAAAAGGGAGAATCTAGAGAATAACTTGCCCCCATAGGAACAAATATACAAAGCTTGATTTACTTTTACCTTCTTAAATTGCAATTGTTCTGGCCTAACAGCTGTTGAGCAACATGTCATTCTTAATTCTTCTGGGCTCATGGCAGTAGAACAACATTTTATCCCAGCAGAACCAAGCCTAGGCCCTTGGACTTGTATCACCACTCATTACACAGACCAACTTGGCTGGGACCTTACAACCTTTAACATGGGTGTAGCACAACCAACCCTCACAGTTTGGCCGAGGGCGCATGCGCAGTGGGACAGCAGAAAAGCCTGAAGATTTTCACCCCTACTTACCCCATAATCAACCCCCTCAGGGTTTTCTGCCACACAGTCTATATACAATATTATACAAGTTTTCTTTAACAAACATAAATACTGCAGCCATGGCCCACAAAAGCAAACAGTATACATCACAATATAACTAAGTTCAATTCTCCTAGGAGCGGAAAGATAAAGAAGTTATTGGTACCAGCAATGGTAGATCCCTCCCATCTGGCAATATACACACCAATTTTGTGTCCAAAGATAAGTAGCGGGCATCAGTGGCCTTCCAGGTCGTGAGTACCACGCTCACTTTGCCAGCGAAGAGGCATCAGAGGGTTCTACATGCAGCAAGAGTGGCAAGCTCATAACAGTCCACAGAATCATCAGAAATATCCCCTTTAGAAATGCCTTGTGGTCTGCCACCCCAGGGTGGGTAACACGTACCCATGGCAGCCACTGTGCAGTCACCCATGGTGTTATTTGTAAATTGGCCTCCAGGCCACGACCCCAAGGGACTATCAGAGCCACCCAGCATACGTGGGAAGCCTTCACAGTCCAGGGCCATTCCTAGTCCACAGTCTGCCCTGGGTCCACTCCAGTTGGGGCTGGCAATAAAAGGTTGCCTTGCTGTCTAAATCCAGGCTTTAACAAAATATCCAAAGTTTGTATCTGCAATTGAATGGGAGTAGCGGCACTGTGCAGCAACACCTCCACTGGAGCCAGGCCGCCTTTCCTGCTCCTCTCATTTAGTGTTCATAGCGCATCCCACAGACATTGGCTCCACCAGGCCAACGTCAGAGTGGGGGGCAGTAGCTCTCAGCCCTTGCTTTAGCAGGCTGTTATAACACTCTGTGATCCCTGCAGCTTTGGGACTATAGGGAGTATGAAATGTTCATTCAACACCCATGTCCTTGGCCCATTGCTGCACCCGGGCTCTTATAAAATGAGTCCCTTGGTCACTCTCCACTACCAGCAGACGTCCATATGCAGCACAGAGGTGTGCCAGTGCCGCCAAAACAGCCTTTTGGTCCTCATGTGGAGCAGGGTAAGCTGCCAATAACCCGGTAGCAGTGTCCCCGCAGGTGACCGAGTACTGTTGTCCATCGTAGCGAGGTAGTGGTCCAATGATGTCAATCTGCCAATAGTTAGTAAGGCTGCATATACTGCAGCTAGCTGTTTTTCAGTTGAGGAATACCTAATCTCAGCCCCGTTCCAGGGTTGGGACCAGAACCCAATTGGCTGTCATAGCCTCTCTGATTTCTGCCAGAGACCCCTCCCGAACCCTTCCTGAGTAACATGCACATCTAGCTCACATGATGGGACTGGGTCAAAACCCTGCAAAGCCTGAGCAGTCTTTATAGTCCATTTGGCCATGGCCAATGCTGTGTCTGCCTCAGCTGACAAATCCCACCTGGCCCCCTTACGTATCAACACATACAAAGGTCGTAGGAGCTGGGCCATGTGAAGTATAAACGCCCTCCAGTAACTCAGTAGGCCCAGAAAGGCTTGCAGCTGCTTCACTATGTTTGCAGCGGGATAAGCCTGTACTTTATCTATGACAGCATCAGGGATAACCTTTGTTTTTCTCGACCAAGCAACCCCCAAGAACTTAACTGACAGTCCAGGCCCCTGCAGTTTTGCTTTCATTGATTGCCCAGCCACATGTTTTCAGGTGTGTCAATAGGAGAGGTACTGCCTTTTCCAAATCTGCAAGAGAGTCACTAGTCAATAAAATGTCATCAATGTAATGATACAAATGCCCTGAAGATGGACTTTCCCACCGGGCCAGATCTGCTGCCACCAGCCCGTGGCACAGAGTAGGGCTGTGCAGGTATCCCTGTGGCAGAACAGTAAAAGTCCATTGCCCGCCTTCCCAGGTGAAAGCAAATTGGTCCTGACTCTCTGGAGCTGTATCTATGGAAAAAAAAAAAAAAAAACATTTGCCAGATCAGCTACAAAATGATACATTGCCTAGGTCGTGGCTCAGTCCATCCATCAAGTCTGCCACTGAAGGCACTGCAGCATGCAAGGGGGGAACTACCTTACTCAACTCATGATAATCTACTGTCATGCGCCAAGAGCCATCAGGCTTCTTCACTGGCCACACCGGAGAATTGTAGAAGCTGTGGGCAGTACCCACAATGCCCGCTTTCTCCAATTCTGATATTGTGCCCGTAATTTCCTTGTGGCCTCTGGGCAACCGATATTGCTTGGTATGAGTCACTCGCCTAGGGACTGGCAGTTGTAGGGGCGGATGCTTAGCGTGTCCTCTCACCACTGCCTTTACCACATGCACTCTAAGGTGAAACTCTCTGGCTGTGGCCTCTAGCCACAAGCCCCGAGGTACATCCACCCTCAGGACGTATTCCGGGATGGGCGATACATATACTTTATACTCCTTCGGGGGTCATTGCCCAACCCCCAGGGATAGTCTCACTGCTGTCATCTTGACACTCTGGCCTCCATAGCCATCAATGTAACAAGCAGACCCTTGAAATCTTCCTGGATTTCCAAAGAGCAGAGTACATTCTGCTCCTGTGCCTACCAAAGCCAAAACTCTTTGCACATTAGTCGGGAACCAGTGGATGGCAAGCTCCACATGTGGCCTCCGGTCCCTGCCCGTCCCCTGTGGACAGGGTCCTTGGCCCTCACACTATTCAAAAGTGATCAGGCCATCACCCCAGGCTGGGTTGGCAGCAAGTGGTCTTCCAGGTACAGGGCACACGCCTGAGGCCTGCAGCTTCCAGGCTTCCCCTGAGCCGCAGTCCTTCTCCCATGCATGAACCTCTGGGCTTCTTGCAGCTGCTGCCATAATTCCTACAAATACGCATTGGGCTTTGCATGTATTTTTGTGCGATCTACACCTGCTCCTACTAAATCTGTCCACATTCAGTTACGGGTAACTTTAACAGGTTCTGTGATGCCAAGAGGCTTCCTCGCTCTCCTCAGCATTCCTTTTGATTGTTCAACAACTACCTGTATTCCTTTCTGAGTTTAAGAACACTGGCTCTCAACTTCACTCAAGCTGGCTATCATTGTTGTGACGTCGTGCATCTGATGTCGCACATAGGGTGCTAGAACTGCCAGGAGGGATCCAAATGAGGATGAGGGGGCACTCTTTAATATCAAGTCTCTCATCCCTGCTGTGAAACACTCGTTGTCAGGACCATGGGTATTCACATTGAACATGGCCTGCCGCATCCCCAATTCTCGAAGTACCTGTACCAGCTCGGTGTACATCTGCCATCTGCTCACTGTCCCCAGCACGTCTCCTGCATCAGCCCATACTGTCCGTATGGCAGCCATTATCCATTCCAGCAGGGTGTGGTCACCCTGGCCATACCACCGGCTGTTGTGCAGTCTCTGTCTCAAGGGTGGTTGTAAAGTCACGGAGGCCAGTCTCTCCATCTCTTGTGCTGTGCAAATAATCCCATCCACCCCCAGGTCCCACAAATGTAACAGCCAGGCTGCCAAGGGCTCCCTGGTTTCTGGTGGAATTATTTGCCCAAGTCCCCCAGTTCCGCCGTAGTAAATTCTGTCCTTTGTGGTTGTCCAGCAGCCTTACCCCTTGGGGTCGTGGGCCACTGTCGCTTCATTTTTTGAGTCACCACTGGGGGGGTCTGGAGCCTGGGACCACCCTCTTCCTCCTCTCCAGAGGAGTCCAGCCTCTCCGGAGTCGCAGGCTGGTTTGCCATCACCAGCTGAGACTCGGGCAAATGGCCAGCCTCCCTCTCCTCCTCTCCTGAGAAGGAGCCTGGCACCTCTGGAATGGTGGGTTGGTTTCCCCAAACTTCTTCCTCCAGAATCCTCAAATGTTGTTGCAGTATCCACATCTCTTCCCGCATCTCATCCCGTACTTGCTGGGTTCTGGATCACTCTCTCTGCCTAGACTCTCTCAGAGCTGTGAGAAACACCCATCCCAAAACCCCTGCAGCCTCGCGGGCACTGTATCTATCCAGGGTCTCTTCTATTTCATATAGGGCCTGTTCCAACTGCACTGGGGATCCACGCACCTCTGGCCATTCCTGGGGAGGTGCCCACTGGGAGAGGAGTCTGGCCACCGAGCATCATCTGCTCATGGCCGGCCACCCTGCAATCCCTCCCCAGGTTTCAAAGGGTTCCATACCCGTCTGCATTGAGTCATCCCGCTTTGAACCATCCTGCTGCCCATGTCAAATGTAGCACAACCAACCCATACTGGGTCGGTTCATTACCGGTTCTAGCAGCCCCTGTTGGTGTCTTCATGCTCTCCTTTGTTCATTGCCATACTCCGTCACACTCTGCTACATTCCACCTCACTCTCTGTCCATTCCACTATACTCCTCCATCCTGGGCACCACACCACACTGCACTGCACTGCCCTACGCCACACATACCACACCACACGGTGCCACGCCATTTGGCCAAGTGCGTATGCACAGTGGGAAGGCAGAAAAGTCTGAAGTTTTCCCTCACTACTTACCTACAATAGGGGAGAGGGTATATTTCTGTCTTATCACCTAGAGGGCCACTCAGGGTTCCAGCAAATGCAGTACATCCTTATCATGAGCTGGCATCAAAGAAGGACCAGTCCTATTACAGAGTGCCAGCCATTCGTAATCCAGCCACCACCTGGGATACCACCTATAAGAGTTAAAAAGAAAAAAGAAGATCCCTTCCCATGGACTGTGCTGGCCTCCAGAACAGCAGACCAAGGCTTGATGCCCTTGAGGCTGCTGTATGCTGACCTGGTGAACATCAACAAGCCCTATGGACACCACCAACGCTATTGTGTTTTGTTGTGATACCGTTCTATGTAACTCCTATTTCAATGTCATGGACTTTAGAGACAAACTATGACAACAATTAGCATAATTACAACAAAACCACATTGGCACATTTAAACAATATAGCCTATTGGCTAAATCCAACAGAACTTGTTCTCAGGTCTCAATGTTAAATTTTGGATTTTGTTTGGTATAGGTTTATTATTTTTGTTAGGTTTTTCTTGTCGTGTTAAAAGTGGTGTGCTGCCACATTCACTGTCAAGGGTGCATTAAAAAACAAAAGGGGGGAGATATTGGAGACCCCAGAAGCTACAGTGCTGAAACAGGAGGGCCTCTGATGTCAGGACCAGAACGCTGGTCAGCATGGGCTGGAAAGCTGGTCTGTGTACAGACCATGATGTCCTCCCATGGATCATCAAAACCGAGCATGAGAGAAGAGCAATTTGATTATGCAGAACCTTGGCAATGAATGTGTGCGAGAAATATGCTGAATACCCAGAAATAAGAAATTGAAACATTGTTCTGTACCTCTGCTTATCCTGTATCCTACTTTTTAATCAAACTGTGCTTTGTTGTTCCTGCTAATAAAGTCTGTGGTGTGCTAAGGAGAGCAGAGCAGATCTTGAATCTCTCTCCCCAGCTGCCATCCCAAACTTCTCAAGACTTATGTCCTGTCCTTTTTCCTCAGCTATCCATGACAATATCCTTTGTAATAAATTGGTGATCTAGTGAGTAAACAGATTTCCTGCATCTGTGTGCTGTTCTAGCAAATTAATCAAACTTGAGGAGGGAGTCGTGAGGACATCTGATCTGCTGTATGTGTTTGAACTGGAGGGTGGTCTTGGGTGACTGACACTGTCTCTAGTAGTTAGTGTCAGAACTGAGTTGAATACTTGGAGTCTGAGAACTGTTTGGTGATGTGGGGCAGTCTCAAGCACTTACACCCCCACTGGACAGTGAGCAGTAGGACCTCAGCAACTAGGTACCTAATTATTATATTTTAGCAACTGCTAGAAACCAAAGACTTTCAGAAAGTTATATGCCAATTAAGAAATGTTATGGAAATCTTTCTTTTCGTTTACATTGATGCTGAATTAAAGAATCTTAACCTTTGCAAATATTTTATAGTCATCTCAACCCCTGGAGGCAGAATTTAACTTCTAGACATGTTTGTTTGACTGGCACAGTGATTTTTTTTTTTTTAAGATTTACTTATTTATTTATACAAGCACTGGGTACAGTCAGAAGCACGGGAGGATGAGAGAATTCACCAGAGCGGGGAACAGAACAGGCAGACTGACAGAATACACTGCTGAGGGGAGCAGCGGGTGCAGCAGGAGAGGTCTGTGCGCCATGTGAGACCCTCGCTGGGGAACAAACTGGCACTGCAGAGGCTGCGGGCAGCTTTGCAGCCCAGCTGGCACTGTGATTTTTAAAGTAATGCTAATTTGAATGCTTTTAGAGAGGGTTACTATTTATCTAACCACACCCTATCACCTCTTGTCTGCCCAGCCCCTGAAGGCATTTGACCTACTCTCCACTCAGTTTTATTGAGATAATTGACATACAACACTGTATAAATTTAAGGTATGCACTGTGGTAATTTGACACAAATATATGTGTGTGTATGTGTGTGTGTGTGTATCTATATATAAATGGTTACCATAATAAGGTTAGTTAACACAACTTTTGGCTCACCACATGTTGTGGCAGTGGTGGTTATATTGAGAACACTAAAGACCTTCTTCATAACAACTTTCAAGAATACAAGACAGGGGCCTCCCCTTGGTGGCGCAGCGGTTGAGCACTGGGCTGCGAAGCTGCCCGCAGCCTCCTCAGCGCCGGTTTGATCCCCCACCACTGGCAAAGGTCCCACATGGCGCGACAGACCTCCCCTGCCGCCCGCTGCTCCCCTCAGCAGTGTATTTCAGTACATCTGCTTGTTCTGTTCCCCACTCTGGCTCTGGTGAATTGTTTCACCCTCCCACGCTTCTAACTGTACCCAGTGCTTGTATAAATATATAAATAAATCTTTAAAAAAAAATACAAGACAGTATTATTAACAACAGTGACTATGCTGTACATTTGGTCACCAGAACTTAGTCATTTTATAACTGGCAGTGTGTACCCTTTGACCAACATCTCCACATTTCCCCCACTTCTCAGCCCTTGGAAACCAGCATTCTGCTGTTTTTCTATGAGTGTGTTAGATTCCACATGTAAGTAAGATTATACAGCATTTGTGTTTCTCTAATATTTCACTTATCACAGTGCTGTCAAGGCCAGTCCATGTTGTCAAAAATGGTGGGATTTTCTTCCTTTTTATGACTGAATAATAATCTCTCTCTCTCTCACACTCACATAAATCTCATATTTTCTTTATTCTGCATCTGTCTGTGAACATTTAGGTTATTTCTAAGTCTTGGCTACTGTGAAAAATATCCCCTTTCTGAAATATCAAATGAGGATCTGCTTGGTTTTACCCCATCCAGAGACCAACAAAGTTGAAATATAAAGAGAAGGCAAGAAAAAAGGAAGAGAAGCAGAGATTATTAGTATCAGCCATGCAGCAGGATCAACTGTGGTACTCATTGATCTGCTCTGCAGACAATCCCATCAGGTTTTGCCACTGAAGAAACCAATAGCCAATACAGATGCTCTAGAAAATACACACAGCATGAAGAGAAGGGATTCAAAGTACTTGCCATTATGAAAGACCACACAGAAGTGGCCTAGTTCCTTTTTTCATCTTCATCATTGGAGATGCTTCCATCATTAGTGAATTGATGGCAAATACTCCATATCAAAATTTGTGAATTCATTAAAGTGGTGGTGGAAAACAAGTTTATAGTTTAATATGTAATTATTTAAAAGTATTAATACAAATGAGTTGTGAGTTCAAAATAAGAAGCAGTGGGAAAGGAAAAAGGAAATGTAAGTAATTAAATGGAAGGAAATAAAATAATAGCAGGAAATAACAAAGTTGTTAAAAACACAATACATGATCAAACTAAAACCTTGTTGTTGAAAATACTAATATTAGTTACTCATCTCTGTGTACGTTGATAAGATTAATCAAGAAAAATGAAATGAATAATTTTAGGATTAAAAATGGGAAATAATTATAGTAGATAGAAAAGGCCATAACAAAACATAATGTATAACTTACACAAGTTAATCTGACAATATAAAAAGAAAAATGTTTTAAGAAAGATATAAATGATAAAAACTCAAGAAAAAAAAATCTAAAGAAAAAAGATCTAAAAGTGTCAGTTTCATTTACATAAGTTACACATAAAAGTTTTTTATATTAGGCAACAAATTCCGGTGGATTCAATGGAAAGATGAACCTGTCTTATATTACCCCTATCTCACATTATCTCCATCTTATATAAACTATGTAAGCTCCCTAGAATATAAAAAAAGGACAGCTACCAAATTCTCTAATCAAAGCTAGCACAAGTATGATACCAAAACCCATCAAGGAAAATGCAAGCCAAGAAAATTATAGACCCATGTTGTTCATTAATGTAGGTGTTCAAATCTCAAATAAGATATTCACAAAGTGTGTTCCAATGATCCATATTATAGTTGTCTAAAATTTTAATTCTACTTTTCAAAAAGACAATGTCTTATAATTAGTGGTTTGCTATATTTACATGTAGTATTGAATTATTTTTCCTTTGTTTCAGGTATCATATCCCTCCACTTTTGTTTCCCTCCCCCTGCATTTTTTCTAAGGATTTATTTATTTATGCATACGAGAGCTGGTTTACAGGCCAGAGGTACAGTGGGTGAGAGGATTCACCAGAGACAGAGTGGGGAACAGAACAGGCAGACTGACTGGAATACACTGCTGAGGGGAACAGCGGGCGAGTCAGGAGAGGTCTGCTGCGCCTTGTGGGTAGCTCCCTGGCCAAAAATGGAACTCATGCTGCAATGGCTGGGGATAGCTTCATAGGTTGCATCTTAACTTATTGCGCCACCAGGGAGGCCCTACAACTTACTTTAAAATGCATAAAATTATAATATGAACTGATGGGGAAGGATAGATGGAAGTATTGGGTAAAATACTTGGTAAGTAATTACACTAAAACGCCAATGATAGAAGCTACGTGGTACTTGTGTGGACACTATAAAATTCTTACAATTTTTCTGTCTGAAAATTCTCATAATAAAATTTGGGGGGCAAATTACCTTGACCTCCTCAGTCCTGGAAGGTGGATTTGGCAAGATAGCCTAGAGGCAGGGAGATTAGGGCTGAAGGCTGACCTAGACAGAGGATTGAGGGAAGTGCATGGAGTCCTAAGGGACTCCATGGGCTGGCCCTGAAGGTCATTGGAGAAAGGAAGTAGAGGGAGATGAAAGAAGCACCTTGGAGGGAGATGAGTTACCGGGACAACAACTGAGGAAAACAGGGCAGTGGGGCCCACTGGGGATGGGAACACATGACTTGATGATCTTGAAGTGTTGGGGGGAGCATTGTTTGGGACTCACAGACCCCTGGCTCCTCAAAGGTCCTCATTGGTAAGGAAATTGAGGCTCAGCACTTGGGTCTTCTTCTCTTGACATTCCAGTTTTCATTGACCTCATGAAGGGTGGGGGTGTGTCTTGTTCATTCTCCCTCCTTATGGAACGACACTTCTGCCCCCTTGGTGCCTCCTTCACTATTGCTACTTGGTTCCCCTTCTGCTTTTTCAAGACCCTCCATCTCCTTCCTCAAGTCCCCCAGCCTACACACCCAAGACCGACTCTTGCTAGAGAATACATCTGTTAGCTCTTTCTTTTATATAGCCAGGCATTCCAGTGGGTGATGGTGGAGTCATGGGTGGAATTGTGTCTGCCCCAAAATACACTGAATTCCTAACCTTTGGGAACTATGAATGTGACATTATTTGGAAATAGGGTTTTTTTTTCCAAATGTAATCAAGGTCATACTGGATCAAGGTGGACAGAATACCTAGGCCAATGTGACTGGTATCCTTTTAGAGGAAAATTTACACACAGAGACCCAGGGAAGGCCAAGTGAAGATGAAGTCAGAGACCGGATTGGTCGTCTACAAGCCAAGGAACACCAACAATTGCCAGCAAATAGAAGCTGGAAGGGGCAAGGAAGTCTTCTTCCTTAGGCCTTCCTGAGAGAGCATAGCCCTGTCAACATAGATTTCAGACCTTCTAGAACTGTGAGATAATAAGTGTTTCTTGTTTTAAGCTGGCGTTTTGTGACCCTAGGAAACTGATACAGGAGATAAGAGAGTCAAGGTAGGTGGCAATACCAGGAAAGATCATTATTTGTTATAACCATACTATCATATACTTTATTGAGGTTTTCCTTTCCAAGATGACTTTTATATATGCTTTGAATTAAAATACTTGAGTCTGAGGGCCTCCCCTGGTGGTGCAGGCTGTTGAGTGCTACACTGTGAAGCTGCCCGCAGCTCTGCAGCGCAGGTTAGCTCCCGGCTGGCCAGAGTCCCACATGGCACGGCAGACCTCTCCTGTCTAGCCCACTGCTCCCCTCAGCAGTGTATTTCATGAGTCTGCCTGTTCTGTTCCCCACTCTGTCTCTGGTGAATCCTCTCACCCTGATGAGCATCTGGCCTGTACCCTGGTTCTTGTATAAATAAATAAATAAATCTTAAAAAAAAAAAAAAAAGACGAGTATGAGCATCAGTTTCACATTAGGAATGTGAGGATGTAATGATACCTAATTCAAGAGGTTGTGAGGAGGGGGCCTCCCTGGTGATGCAAAGGGTTAGACACACCCTATGAGGCTATCCACAGCCACTGCAGCACTGGTTCGATCCCGGCCAGGGAGCAACCCACATGGTGCAGAAGAATTCTCCTGACTCCTCCGCTGCTCCTCTCAGCAATGTGTTACATCATTCTGCCTGTTCTGTTCCCTACTCTGTCTCTGGTGAATCCTCTCACCCCACAAGCCTCTGGCTTGTACCCTAGTTCTTGTATGCATAAATTAATAAATCTTTTTTTTTTTTTTCAGAAGAGGTTGTGAGGAGTAAAATTCAGGGAATAATGTTTGTGAAATCATTTGGGAAAATGCTGAGCTCTATGAACACATTGTTGTTGGTAATTTTATTGCCATGGAAGAGAGAAAGCATCTTCCACTAGAAGAGGACATCTAGACCCTTGGTCTCAGTGACTACTTGACTTTCCAGCTGTAACACCATGCGAATGGCCAGGATGCTCTGCAGGTATATCAATTTCTTGAAAATCAAACAGTGCTCCTCCTTCCCCCAGGGAATGAAGAGGGAGTTGTCATAGCTCAAGTTTAAAGATCCAGTGGGGTGACCTCCCTTGCCACAAAGTATCCCTCCATTCACTAATACCTGTGCAAGGGAGCGGAGGGCGAAACCAGGATGAGGGAGAGGTTGGGCGCCTCCAGGAGTTCACAGGGCTGGAGCTGGGCCTCCAGGAGGTCACAGGGCCTGCCTGTTCTGGAGGGTGCTCTCCTCCTCTGGGCCCTGCTGGGAAGCATCCTGGGGGGCCTGAAGTGAAACTGGTCCCCAGAATTGAGTGCAGTTTCTAACACATCAGTCTTTTGTGGAAAAGAGGAATTACAAGGTTCCAATTTAGCAAATACTTATTAGTCAGTTATCCCCATTTCAGGTAAGAGGTTAGGGGAGAGAAAGAGAAAATAATATGATTCAAAATAATTCAATTCAAAATAATATAATTCAGTCTGGGGAGATGTCCCTTTCTGGAAAGGAAGCTCAATCTTCGTGTAGTGAGAGGAAACTAGACAGAGTGTGACATCGGAGCCCAGGCTTTGAGCACGGGACATGGGGAATTTGGACCGAGGGGGAGTGTGGTTCTGAAGGAAGGTCCGGAGGGGGTTATCACGGGTTCAGGCCCGCGTGTCCCCGGTTCCCCAGCAGGCAGGTGAGGGCTGCTTATGTAATCGGCGGCGCCTCGCGGGCGACCGGGGAAACTGGAAGTGGGAGCCGGGCCGGGGCTGACTGCGAGCTCCTGGAATCCGCGCTCGGGCGTTGGCTCAGCCTCGCGGGACACCGGGGCCCGCCCTCCCGCTGCGGAGCCCGCGCGGGCGCGGGGTGACTCCCCAAGCCTCCTGGAGCCCCGCCATCCCCGCGCTGGCGCCCCGCGGCCATCAAGCAGCGCTGCGGGGAGCCCACCGCGTCTGCCCGCCCCAGCCCTGCGGCCTGCTGGGAGACCCAGAGGGAGGACCGGTCACAGTCCTGGAGCAAACCCGGGGTCTGGCCTCCGGGGGTATCTTCACTTCCCGTTGACGCTGGATGTTCAAATCCATCACCCCTTTACATTTTCGGGGTCACCCTGGAAACAGGGACGGTGTTTCTCAGAGGGCAACATGAAAAGTGATGCAGATTTTGGTTGCAGGTGGTGTGGTGAGGGTGCGAGGGGAGGATGCATCTGGTCGGGAGATTAATTTTGGTTTCTGAGTATAAGAAAGTAGAAAAGGCAAACAGATTTTCCTTTGAAAGGAAACTACATCCCCTCCCACTCCAGGCTAAACCAATCTTTGGTGAGAATCGAGGTCTTTTCAGCATTTTTGAAACACTGTCTGGATTCTGAGTCAGATTAATTCCCAGATATTGACTGTGGAAGATCACGCTTAGATGTCTTCCTAGTGCTTTTGAAGAGTCGACTTTCTTTACTATGGGCATTTTCAAATATGCATAAAGTAGAGAAAATAATATGACAATCTTGTGTACCTATCAGTCCCTTTAATAGTGATCAAGTTTGTTTCATCAATTAAACTCCCATCACCACCACCCCTACTCCCTTGTCCCACTATTTCATGTTTTTTCTTCCTAAAGGAATTTCCAGACATCATATTTCATTGGTACAAACTTCAGGGTGCAAAAACCTCCACTTTTAAAAGTACATCCACTGATCACATCTTACAAATGCACAATTCCTTAAATAGTGTTCAAATGTCTCATACTTTAATATTGAAACACAATTATTTTGTTCAAATCAGAATGCAAACAAATCCACTATTGCATTTAGTTGGCTTATCCTTTAAGTTTCCTTTAATCTGTGGATTCCCTTTCTTCCTTTTTCCCCTGGCAATTTAGTTGATGAAGGAAATGTGTCCTTTGTCCTGAGGATTTCCCCAAACTTGGATTTGCTGATGGCATTTCTGTGGCATTGTTAAGGTGATTCTCATAGATCCAGAACCCTGATGAGTTTCAGGTTCATTATTTTTGGTAAGTTTACATCAGGTGGTTACCTTCCAGTGTATTACACTGGAAGGCAGGTAATGTTGGATTGTCTCTTTTTGTTAGGATTCATCAGTGGGTCAGGTGTTGTCAGCCTGATTCATTATTATGCAATTCCCTGACAGCTTTTTACATAATGTTTCTAGCTGCTGTTGATGAGTATTGCTTAGATTCATTATTTCATTAGGTGTTATAAAAGTGATGGTTTTTCATCCTTTATTTATTAGCTGGAGTTTGTAATAGGGAATCCAACCTTTAACCATTTGGTTATCCAAGATGTATTTGTATAAGAATGGTAGCATAAATACTGAGTCTTTCTTTTTATTTACTAGGGTTCAGAAATTTGGGTGGGTTCCTAGCATCCTCCAGAAGTGACTAATAGTTAACTTTTTAGTTATCATAATGAACTGATGGAATTTTTAAAAATACATTTGATGTGTTTCATTCTACTGCAGTTATTATCCTTATTGACACTAAGTGTTCCACATTTGATCCTTCAAGTTGGCTCCTGAGTAATTTTTTACATAATCCCAGTAAATTTTCTTACACTCTAGTGTCACAAGATGTTCCAGAATATATTTTTTCCCAGATCTAGAATTAGCCAGTAGTTCTCCAAGGAGCCATTTTATTTTCAGTGGGAAATATTATTTAGAGTGTAAGCAACACTCGCTTAGTTTACCCAGTTCGACCATTACTGTTAGGTCTTCTTTGTGAACAGAGCTAAAAATTACATTTCGCTATTTTTAGGAGGAAATGCATCTGAATTTATACTGATTTTCCAATTCATATTTTGGATTTGGTTACTAATAAGGAACACTATGTTTTTATTTCTCTTCTTTTTATGTCATCTCCACAAGAGAAAACCTAATCTTTTCTTTAGGTTGAAAATCTGTTCCTAGTAAAATTAATGTAATCACATATGTTTGCTTTATCCTACGATGTGTGGCTGTATATATGCATACACATAACATAGTATATGCAGAATGAAAACAATATTATTAAGATTATAATTGAAAATTTTCACTTTTATTTGCAATTCTCTTTTGTTATTAGAAAGTCAAAATACTGGGCCTACCCTGGTGGCGCAGCGGTTGAGCGCTGGGCTACAAAGCTGCCCGCAGCCTCTGCAGCTCCGGTTCAATCCCTGGCCACCAGTGAGGGTCCCACATGGAGCGCAGACCTCTCCTGCCACACCCGCTGCTCCCCTCAGCAGTGTATTTCGTCAGTCTGCCTGTTCTGTTCCCTGCTCTGGCTCTGGTGAATTCTCTCACCCTCCTGCGCTTCTGAACTGTACCCAGTGCTTGTATAAATAAATAAATAAAAATCTTTAAAAAAAAAAAATTTACCTGTACCATTGAACAAGTTTGTTCTTAAAAAAAAAAGTCAAAATACTGTAGTTTTGAAAGTGATTCTGGGTATTTAAGCTACCAACCACACACAGATTCATTTTGTCTTGTTTTAATTTTGTTTTGTTTTGTTTTTATTTTTAACATCATTGTTCATTTTTAAACAATATTTCCTTCCCCCCACCCCCTCAGGTGTAGTACCCATATAATTTCCTTCCCCAATGCACCCATGCACCATCACCTCAGTCCCCTGTGCTCCTCCCTCACCCCCTTGTTTTAATTTTGTTTTAGAATGATATGAAACATTTACGTGGTTCCAAATGTTCAAATCAAGGTATATTCAGAAAAGACTAATTTCCATCCCTTTCACTCAGTTGCTTCCCATCTCCAGCGGATGACTGTGCTGATAAGTTTTGATTCATCCTTCTCTTTAAAAATATAAACAAACAAATGTATATATTTACATTCCCCTTAGGTAAAATGGCTCATACTATGTGCACAATCCCCCATCTTGATTTTTTCATTTAATATATTCCAGAGGTCATCTTATAATACATGATTTTACTTATTTGCAAAATGAAAAGAAGGTGCAGAGGCAGCTTTAGCTGAGTCTTCTGTAGAAATGATATCCAGGGTCATATTTTTCAAGTCCCCAGGAAGGTAGAGGTACAAATGAGCCACGGTGGCCTTCAGGGTCACGGGGGCTTCAGAAAATGAGATGGAGGAGAAGGGGCTTTCTGGGATTGTTGTCCAGTCCCTGTATCTGCATCTCAACTAGGATGCAGCGGGATGCTTTCTCATAGCATGGTTTTCCACTATTGCAGGTTAAATTACAATTGAGATCTTCCCAGTCTTGTCCTGTTACAAGCAGTGCTGCGTGATAGAGATTATGCTAAGCAAGATAAGCCAGAGGAAAAAGAAAATATCTGATGTTCTCACTTGTAGGGGAAATATAGGGAAACATAACAAAAATAAGGAAAAAAGAAAAACCTTGCCAGTTGACCCTAGATCTGAGGCTTACAGCAGGGGAGTGTGGTGAGGGCTCAAAAAGGGGAGAGAAGAGCCCAAGGGACTATGGTGATGGTCACGGGTGCCCTGTTGGTGGGAGAATTATGAGAACTACACCGAAGGGGAGAAATCAATACAGACGATGTAAGAAAATAAAATAAAACACAATGATTCTTAAAAAAAATCAAAAACCAACATACAGTGCTGCAGTGACTAGCCTTGTGTAGAATCTTCTCGTGTTCTCCAGGCTCTCTTTTCGACTTAGGCATATTGAGGGGAGGACTGAGAGAAGGAGGAAATTTTAAAGCCAGGCCAGAGGTGGGCCAGAAAGCACAGGTGTGGCCTTCCCACATGATCCTGGAAGCCCAGCTGCACCCCTCCACCTGCTGGCAGCTCATCCCAAAGCCAGGAGTTAACGCGGAGGAAAAGGAGGGCAAGGCAAAGGAACAGCTTCAGGGCTTCAGAGTGATCCGTGTGCCTGGAAACAGAAGCCGGTAAAAGGGGAAGACCTGTCCCGGGAAGGAGGTGTGGAAGGTGTAGATGTGCGTGTTCATGACGGCGTCGTAGAAGACGACCTCCCCGCACTCAAAATCCACGCAGATGCCCACTTTCCTCGGACAGGCGGGGAGGTCCTCCCGGGCGCCAGCCTCCAGGAGAGCCTGGCACTCGGAGCCTGTTATTCTAAGCACCCAAAAGCCGGTCAAGGGGTCTATCACCAGAAAACCCCTCCTGGCGGCTTGTCCCAAGGCCACGCCCACCATGCAGGCCCCGCCCCCGGGCCCATCCAGCTGTGTCTCCCAGGTGTGGCGGCCTCTGGAGAGCCCTGGGAAGCCCAGCACGCAGCGGAATGGGTAGAAGCATTCAGGGTCTGTGGGCTCATCTGAGCTCTCCTGTTGGATGAAATCCAGCGTCACTGTCTTCAGATCCGGAGAAATGATGAGTTCTGGGTGGGCTGTGACTTCATCAAAGGTCATGGGAACTGCGGGAATATGAGGAGAAAGAGGCTACTTGGGCCTAGTTGCCCAGTCCCCTCCAGCTAGCTCCTCTGGGTGCAGTTGGAGGAGAGCTTTCTCCTCCTGGTCAACTACCCTCTCCTTCCCCAGAGTACTGCCAGCCCCCACTGCTTGAAGTTATTCGGTATATTTCACCTAGTGCTGCTCTATGGGAGGAGAGTGGAGTGTCCTCTGGGGGTGGAGGGGCAGACAGGGGGCATCATTTCAATACCCAAAGCTGAAATTATCTCTTTCCCCTTCCGTTCCTGTGGTTCCTGTTTCTCCCATCTAAAACAAGACTTGGAGCTAGCAGAAGGGATGTTGAGACTCAGACTTCCTGAGCTCTGGTCATTTTCAATGTGGATCCCTGAAAGACAGGGAAGAGTGGAAGGTTGGAATACTGAAGGCGGAATAGTCGATTTGGAATACCTCCCCACCTCTTTTTTCATTTGTATTTGGATGCCGAGTTTTTTCAAGACTAGACTGAGGGCCCTTGTCCACCCTCTCCCATGGGCTTTAGCAGCCCTAGTTCCAGGTTCCCCTAAAGACTCAGGAAAGGGAACCTAATTTTATCTTCTGATTTGTTATTTAATCATACTCTCTTTTTTAAAGATTTGTTTATTTATGTCTACAAGAACAGGGGTGTAGGCCAGAGGTGAGGAGGAGGGGGGGTGTGAGAGGATTCACCAGAGACAGAGTGGGGAACAGAACAGGCAGACTGACTGAAATACACTGCTGAGGGGAGCAGTGGGCGAGTCAGGAGAGGTCTGCTGCGCCATGTGGGTCAAACCTCCCTGGCCGGGTATCGAACTCGTGCTGCAGTGGCTGAGGACAGCCTCACAGTGCTGTGTCTCAACCCCTTGCACCACCAGGGAGGCCCTAAACTCTCTTACTGCAATGTTAATTTTCTCTTGCTGGATAGGCGGGCTTGGAAAGGATGGCCAGGGAGGATACAGGAACGAGGGGGAAAGGAGAGGGCGGTCAGGGTCATTGGAGCGGGTTAGGTGAATTGTGATTCACGCTAGGATTTACCCTCCTCTGGGCCCAGCTCTGTCTGCAGGCCAAGCCTGAGCGGCCTGAGTCAATGCTGGGGGGATGGGGAGTTGTCCAGGGGAGGCAGCGATAGGAACTTCCTTTATCCACCAGGGGGCACCGCAGCCCAAGGAGGAGGAGTTGCCGGGCACAGGCGGAGCGCGGGGCGTCCCGAGCCACCTTCTCCTCATTTTGCTCTGATACCCGCATCCCCTCTCCAGCTTCACCAGCGCCCGCTCCCCGGGCTGCACTCACAGAGCGCCTCCTTGAGCTCCGCAGGGCTCCACGCGGTCGGCATCGCCACTGCTGTTGGGGGTGGCGGAGGCTCAGCCAGGGAGGCTCTGCTCCGGGGAGGGACTGGCGGCGCCCGTGGCTGCAATCTGGGGCTGTGTGGAGTTGAGCGGTGGCGGGCTGGTACAGGTGGCCTAGGTGTTTCGCTGCCTTTGAGGGAGAAGGAAAAGAAAAGAGGTCAGTGGGCGCGAGGGGGCGATCATCCTCCATTGCCTCAAAGTGCTGCTGAGCTGGGACACAGCAGGAGGGATGAAGGTTAGGCTGCAGAAAGCACCCCTGAACCAGTTAGTGGTGTTACTGGGGCGGAGGTATAACTTGGGAAGGAGTAAAGGAATTGGATGGCATGTCCCTGGGCCCACCCTTCTGCTTGCCCACGCCTCTGGGAAGTCCACAGTCTTTCAGCTGCTTCTCCCAAATGCCTAGTCCTCTTCCTCTGGATTCAGCTTCCTACATTCCTCTTTCTGCTCCATCCCTGTTCCTCTTTATCTCAGGCTGGAACTGAGGGAAGTCATTCAGTCCTGCCTAGCTCTGCTCAGGGAGATGATATGTGTTAGGAAGTGAAGCCTCCTCCCTTCCCTGGCGGCCTCAGCTCCAGTGTTCCTGTCTGTGCTTTGGGTGGAGAGAACATTTTGCTTACCTGGAGAATCTGAGGTCCCCTCGCTGGAACATGACACAGGAACCCCCAAAGACTGAGTATCAGGACCCTGAACTGGAGAGGGTGACTCAGGCTCTGAGGCTTGGTTTGTTTTAGGAGTATTAGTCTCTGACTGGCCATCTATGTCTTAGAGAGAGAAAACCAATTTTGGTACTGATAACCAGAAGCTGCAAATTAAAAACAAAGCCAAAACACTGACACTAAGAACAACAGACAAGGTGCTAGGGAGCACCCCTTCCCCCCATGGGGAAGAGTGGACACCTTTAGGATTGTTTCAGTGATTGTTGGAGAGGGTTGGGGAAAGTTCTGGCCTTTCTGGGACTCGGGAAGCGAAACATTCAACAGGGAACAAGGCAGGGAGAACAGTGGAGACTTCTTTGCAGACATCAATAGCTCCTCTCCCAGAGAAATGCTCAATCCTAAACCGCACTCTCTGGCTTTGGGATGCATTATGTCCTTTCTGACTTTGGTTGGTGAGTTCTCATGCTGTTTCTTCTCTTAATAGTCACAGGATCTGGGTCGATTTACCTCACCTCCCTGGAGATACAGGGACGTGTATGTGTATCTCTGTATAAACACCTTCCTTGAAGGATAACTTTGGGGGCTGCAAATATCAGGTGTGAGATATTTAGCAAATAGTGGGTCTTTAAGAAATGGTATTTCCAGTGTAACCTCTCAGGTGGCAGAGCCTGGCCTGATAACTTTGGCTTAGGCTGCTGTTAATGGGTCTCTATACCCAGTGGTCCTGACCTCACATCACAGGGGTTTGCCCACATGGCAGCTAATACTGCAGAGACTGAGCAAACTCTGCCTCCTCCCATCCTACCCCTTTCTCCCTTACTCTGAGGAATAAAGAAATACATTTATACTTTTCTATGACTTTTGAATACTTCAAAATTTTGTCAAAAGTCACTGTAACTATGAGTTAACTGACTTCAAATACAAAAAAAATACCCTTACCCCTGTTCTTCTCAATTGAATGAAGACTAGGCATTCACCCACATCGAACTTTCATATAATTACAGATTGTCTCCCTTTGCTTTTCTCACTTTTCCCAAATGGCAGGAGCAAGCCCCAGTCCCCACTTACATTTCGTTATGTCCTTGTCACTCATGCCTTTCAAAAATTTGCTTCTATCTTTCTCCCCTTCATTCTTGAGATGGTCTGTGGGGAAAGAAAGGGATGAATGGAGAAAATCTGGAGTGGTTGAGCAAGAAATCCAGAATTTCATAGCAAGGCACTGATTTGCAGTTACAGAGAAATGGGAACTGGATTTGTCTCATATTCTTAGTGGACAAGAATGTATAAAACACTGAGAGGGCCTCCCCGGTGGCACAGCAGTTGAGCACTGGGCTGTGAAGCTGCCTGCAGCCTCTGCAACGCCAGTTAGATCCCAGGCCGCTGGTGAGGATACCACATGGCGCGCTGACCTCTCCTGCCGCCCGCTGCTCCCCTCAGCAGTGTATTTCGTCAGTCTGTCTGTTCTGTTCCCTGCTCTGGCTCTGGTGAATTCTCTCACCCTCCCGTGCTTCTGACTGTGCCCAGTGCTTATACAAATAAATAAATAAGTAAGTAAATAAATAAATAAATAAATAAATAAATCTAAAAAAAAAAAAAAAAAACCACACTGAGAGATCCTCCTTCTGCTTCCCTAAACTGGTTATCTAGCCAGCATTGCCCAGGCAAAATATAATCTCAGCCACGAATACCATAAAATTTTTTAGTAGTAGGTACCGCTCCAAAGGGTTCAAAAACACTAATTCAAAAGGAAACCTGAACTCCTATGTTTACAGCAGCATTGTTTACAATAGCCAAGATATGGAAACAACCTACATGCCCAGGACATAAATGGGTGAAGAAGATGTTTTACATATACACGGCGGAATACTACTTAGCAGTCTAAAGGATACCATGCCATTTGTGGCATCGTGGATGGACCCAGAAGGGATTGTTCTACATGAAGTGATCCAGGAGGAGAAAGATAAATACCAGATGGTTTCACATATGTGTGGAATCTAGAGGAACTAAACAAAGGATCAGAAAAAGTCACGGTGTAAAACTGGCTCTTGAAAGCAGAGCGCAGATCTGAGACAGGAGGGGAGAGGTTAGAGATGGAGGGGAGAAGAACACCATGGATTGCGGTGGAAGACTGTGGGCACTTTGGTGGCAGGAAAACTGTGGTGATCACTCCTGAGAGGAGAAATCCTATATAGTGAAAAAGTAAACTAGAATGCTTAAAAAATGAAATAGAAATTTCTAGTAGTCACCTTAAGAACTAGTGAATTTAATATTAATTATAGATTGCATTTCACTCATCTTTTTTAAATAGCAATTTGGAGCTTTTCTTTTTAAAGATTTATTTATTTATACAAGAGCCGGGGTACAGGCCAGAGGTGCGGGAGGGTGAGAAGATTCACCAGAGACAGAGCCAGGAGCAGAACAGGTGGATCTACTGAAATACACTGCTGTGGGGAGCAGTGGACAAGACAGGAGAGGTCTGCCTCACCATGTGGGTATCTCCCTGGCTGGCTGGGAATTGAGCCCATACTGCAGAGGCTGCGGACCACTTCACAGTGCTGTTCTCAACCCCCTGAGCCACCCGGGAGGCCCTTCACTCATTATTTTTTTTTTGAAGATTTATGTATTTATACAAGAGCTGGGGTACAGGCCAGAGGTATGGGAGGGTGAGAGACTCCACCAGACAGAGCTGGGAGCAGAAAAGGTGGATCTACTGAATTACACTGCTGAGGGAAGCAGCCTGCGAGACAGGAGAGGTCTGCTGTGCCATGTGGGTATCTCCCTGGCCGGCAAGGACTCGAACCTGCACAGCAGAGGCTGCGGACAGCTTCACAGAGTCACGCTCAACCCGCTGCACCACCGGGGAGTCCCTCATTCATTATTTTAAAAATGTTTGTGGGAGGAATGAGTAGCCAGGGGTCAACAAGATAGAATGGATGGTAAGTAGAACTTTGGTGTTGGGAATGGCGTGGTATCATACATTGAAGGGGGTGACGGTGTACTCCTAAAACATATAGTGCTGTAAACCAATCTTACCTAAATAAAAACATAGCATTTCAACATGTAAGACATTCTTATGTTTTACATTCCATTTTCATGTAACTCTTAGAAATTCAATACATGTTCTTCATTGACAGCACGCTTGGATTTGAACGAGCCATGTTCCAAGTGCCCAGCAGCACATGTGCTAGCGGCCACAAAGTCAGGTGCTATGATCTAGTTTCTCCCTAGCGACAACAGAGGAGAAGGCACTGAGGACAAAATGTGCTTTGGGTCCTCACTCTTTGGCTTCATAAGAAAGTCTGCTGTGGGGCCTCCCCTGGTGGCCCAGCGGGTTGAGCCTGGGCTGCAAAGCTGCCCGCAGCCTCTACAGTGCCGGTTTGCTCCTTGGCCAGATGGCGAGGGTACCACATAGCACGCAGACCTCTCCTACCACCCGCTGCTCCCCTCAGCAGTGTATTTGGTCAGTCAGTCTACTTGTTCTGTTCCCCGCTCTGGCTCTGGTGAATTCTCTCACCCTCCCGCGCTTCTGACTGTACCCAGTGGTTGTATAAATAGATCTTTTAAAAAAAAAAAAAGTTAAAAAAAAAAAGAAAAAGAAAGTCTGCTGTGGTGCCCAGCACCCCGCAGCCAGGTATGGTAAGTGAGAGAGAAGGTCTCACTCTCCTAAGGCCTGGATCACAAGTGTACCCTCCCTCCACTTAAATAGGGATTGAGAGGGGAAAGAGGTGGAGCTCCTGAAATAGGAGCATAGTCCCACATCTCCAGGCACAGACAAGGAGGACTGTCACTTGCTGCCCCCTGCTGGAAACAGGGCAGGGGACTAGCAAATTTGTGGAGTTGAAGGATGAGTCCCACAACCTGGGACAAAGGCTTGGATTTCCTGAGGAAGTGCTGGACTGGGGGAAGGTATGTGTGGGGTTTCTAGGTGGGGGGCTACCTTTCGGATCCCTGCACACCCTTACAGTGCCCTGCAACTCCAGGAGAGAACAGATTAGCCCTGTGGAGGATGCCCAAAGCTCTATGCCACCCCCCCACCCCCTTAAACTCTAGCTTCCCAATCCTGGGTAGCACACAGCAACCCTCTTCTGAGGGATCCACATGCTTACAGCCAGAGCAGAGATGCAGAGAAACATTGCCCGGGACACTGTGCCACAAGGCGCTTCAGGATCCAGCCACCCCAGAGTCCACCCCTGGTTTCTGGACCCCCAAACAACCCACCCTTCAGACTAGGGAACTATGGAGATTGGGGCAATGGTATGAGTGCTCTCCCCAGCAAGCCCTCCTCCCTCCTTGCCACAGACTGTAATAGAGTAAGGTGGGCACTGGTGGGGTGTGTGTGTGTGTGTGTGTGTGTGTGTGTGTGTGTGTGTGTACACAAGGAGGATTCTTTGATATTCCTAGGAAGGAAACTCCTTTCAGCTGTCTTTTCTCCTGGCTTAGATAAGCACAGACTTCACAGTTGGGGGGGAGGGGTGTCCTTATAAATACAACCCTTATTCCTGTTGCAAGCCCAGGCAAGTTTTTGAAAAATATCAGACTGAACATCCTAAAGTGACTTGGGAACCATCCACTTCTGTTGGGGCTGACTTCTGTTTCCCTGCAAAACTGGAAGAGACATTTCCCCCAGACATCATTGACATTGAATCTATTTTCAATGTTAGAGCTCTAAGCTTGCATGTGAGAAGTACAAACCACTTTTGGGAGATCACACAAACCCTGCCTGGGGGCTCAGGGAAGATAGGCCTGACCTCTCTGATCCACCAGTGGAGCACCAACTTGCAGGCAGCCACTGGGCGACACAAAGGGACCCGCTGGGGCAAAAGTTCAGGCTCCCTCACCATCTCTGGGGAGATAACCTGTGGTGAAGACAGCAGGAAATACCTGCCTGGAAGCCCAGAGATGCTCGGGAAGGTGCTCCGCAGAGAGCCTGGCAACTGAAGGGTCCTGTGATTATGATCATGTGCAGAAATTACAGGTCATATTCCATGCTGGATGGGGGAAGAACCCCAGAGAGGCAAGTTCTTTCTTACCTTTGAATCTCTTCAGGTAACTTGCCAGGAGTTTATGTCTTGATTGTGCATCACTGAGTTTTCGCTCCAGGTGAGAAGGAACAGGGGTTGGACTGAGAAAGGGAAATCCTTCACTCCTGGGAAGATATGACTGAGTGGATGATGGGAAGAGGGGATGGTGGGGAGAAAGAGCCATGACAAGAGCTGGGGAAAAGGTGATGAGTCCTGGGGTGGGGAGGCAGTCAGGGGACAGCGAGCTGGGAATCTGGAGACCAGAACTAGGGTTCTAGGATGGAGTGAGGTAGGCACAGGGAGATATGCAAATGAAGACAGGAGATAAGACAGACAGGAGGAGAGGAGAGAAAGGGGGCAGAGGAAGGGGCCAGCAGTGGTGGGCCCACGAGCCCCAAAGTTTCAAGGAAACAAGAGAATCTGCACTGAAGAAATAGGAACCTCTAGAAAATAGCTCTTCTCTTTAACAACCAACCTACTTGCTAATTTGCTCAGCATTGACCTTTCCTACCTGAAGCTTCAGCACCTGACTGCAAAGGTAGAATGTGTGGGCCTTTGTGAGGGAGGAATGTTGAGTGTATTTGCATACATGTTGAACTTTGTAGGGTAATGAATCAGTAGGTAAAAGGCATTTGGGATGGTCCATCATACCTGCACAGGATAACTTTGATGTTCTGGAAGAGAAAGAGAAACCAAAGCTTTAGTGCATGGTTGACGCACTGGAGCCAAGGAGGAAATGCAGGTGGAGCAGGGCAGGTGCAGTGAGAACACCTTGAAATCATTCTTTCTTCCCACCTGCCACAATGGGCTCCTCCAAAAAGTGTCCAATATACCAGGAGGCAGGAAAATGGCTAGACCTCAAGAGGAACTGAGTGATGAGCACGGGAAGAGGAGTGAGATTTTGGAGATGAATTTTGTCTTTGGGCCTAAACTAGAAACGGGAGAGGTAGGAAAGCAGAGGGGCTGGAATGACTTTCCATGATCTTGGATTTCTGAGAGTTCAAATGGATTTCTGAACTAGCAAGAGTGGGAAATGAATTCAGGAGGGACCTCAGCTTATTGGGGGCATTGGCTAGACCCATGCTGTCCAATATGGTAGCCACCAGCCACCTGCGAAATACGATGAGTATGAGAAGGAACGAAATTTTTAATTTTATTGCATTCTCACTAATTAAAATTTAAAACCAGAAGTAGGGCAAAACAGTTTTTCCTTTAAATAGACTATATTGATTTGGTAGGACTACGTTTTACTCCAACCATTGAAAATTTAGCATCTTTGAACTGAGATCTGCTGATGCATAAAATACACATGGATTTCACAGTCAGTACTGAAAAATAAGACTAAAACATTTCACTAATATGTAAGAGATATTGGATAACAGGTTGAAACGATAATGTTTTATATAAAATATTTTGTATATTTTGTAAATATATTGTATATTTGGGTTACATAAAATATTTTGTATATTTTACAAACAGATGAAATTTTTCACCTGTTTCTTTTTATATTTTTTAATGTGACTTCCAGAAAAAAGTTTAAATGACATATGTGGCTTGCAATATAATTCTAAATTACCTATGTGGCGCTCATATTTCTCAATTATGTTTATTGCTCTCCTGGAGTACTGATTATATTTCTATTGGACAGAACTGGGCCAGGGCTAGGATGGGCAAGGCCAGGTGATCTGCCGGGCAGTCCCTGCTCTGACTCACCACCAGGGCTGGGCTGCTTTTTTCAGCTTGGTCCTGAAGGACTTACCTTGAGCATCTCTTTGTGTGTGAAGTGCTGCCTCTCCGTCAGGGAATCAATCTGCAACTTGAGAGAGTTCAGCTGAGTCTCAGAGGCAGTGACATAGACTTTCTTCCCGCTTGCTCCCTCCTGAGCCAGCCAGTTTATCCTTGACAGGAGGAAATTCTCCTCTTCCTGTAGGGCCTGATACAGCTGCTGGAATTCTCTGGTGATCTTTTGCTTCTCAAGTTCCACCTTGGCCTGGGGGCAGGAAAAAATACCCAGAAGATGAGCGGTTGACCTCCAAGGTCCTTCTAGCCCATTTTATTTCATTTTTCAATTGCATTAAGTTTGTACTGAGCACTAATGTGGAACATGTATTCTGTGGACAATCTGGATGAAAGGGACAGTGAGGAACATGAACTTGTTAAAGCACTTCATATGAGCTCAGGTTTAGTTTTAGGTTATTTCTGTTTTATAATTTTTACCTTCAAGCTCCTCAGTATCTAAAAAAAACTGACTACCTAAGTATCTAGTACACACCACATTTCTGAGAACGCTTTTAGTTTATGATCTGGTTCACATGGATTTTTCCTCTCTCTCTCTCTCTCTCTCTCTAGCTTTCTCTCTCTCTCTCTCTCTCTCTCTCTCTCTCTCTCTCTCTCACACACACACACACACACACACACACACACACACAAACACACTAACAGGCAAAGATACTGGTGATGGAAATTAAGAGCAGGAAATCTAGGACTAGGCAGAACTAACCTCTGACCACTGAACTGTATTCCCTCTTTAGGATTTACCATTAACTGGCTGCAATTGCATTCCATGATGAAATTCTCTGTCCCCCTTGGGTTGGTAGTGGCATCAGAGAGATCTGGTTGCTGAAGGGATTACCCAGCTGGGAAAGACAAACACCTACACTGCCTGCCTCTTGGACTAGCCCTCTGTGGAGAGAGGGATGGTTAACAAGTCCTTGTGCTATGGAAAACTTATCAGCACAGATCAGCGGTGGGGATGGAGATATCAGTCATTACAAAGAAACTCCTGTCCTTAGAGATTAACCCAACCAGATCTTAAAAGCAATAGCTTTCACAATAGGCAAAATTGCACAAAGGAATGAATCTCTCCAAAGAACGCCATATAAAGAAGCCCCTTGCTCTGGTAAAACGCAGCTCTCTGCCTTCCTGTGTCTATGCGAGGGACTTTTTTTCTTTTTCTTTCTCTTTTTCTGAATAAGGCTGTCCTTTTAAAATACAGCCTTTGTCCTCCCTGGTGGCGCAAGGGGTTAAGACACAACCTATGAAGCTGTCCGCAGCCACTGCAGCACCATTTGGATCCTAGCTGGCTGGGGAGAAACCCACACGGCACAGCAGACCTCTCCTGTCTTGCCCGCTGGTCCCCTCAGCAGTGTATTTCCGTCAGTCTGCCTGTTGTGTTCCCCACTCTGTCTCCTGTGGATCCTCTCATGCCCTGCACCTCTGGCCTGTACTGCAGTTCTTATATGCATAAAAAAAAATCATTTTAAAATAAATAAATAAAATACAGCCTTTGCCTTTTTGTATTTACGCAAGTATATTTTCCTTAGTAAACTTGCTGTGTGCTGCTGAATCAGAAACTGCCAAAATCTCTCAGAGGGAACCCACTCACTGAACCTCAAGATAGGAATGCCATCAGGTGAGTTTCTGTCTTCATTTCCTAAACAGGGAATGAATCGCCAGTTAATAAGGGACGGTGTCTTAAAACTGATATTTTGGATTCTAAGAGCTGCCCTAGTTTTCCTTAAGCTCCCTGTGTCTCCATGTGGAGGACATGGAAGCAGTCAACCTATTCCAAGAACCAGGTTCCCCCTGGGAGGTGCAGTGTGGAAGGGAAGCAAAAACACCCTGACCCACGATGCCAGATTCTTTCTGTCACTCCCAGGGACTCTCCTGGACACTCCATCCCATTCTGGAGCTGTTTCTTTGTTGCTGGGTCAGAGTAAGAAGAGATTCTAGGGCCTCCCCGGTGGTGCAGCAGTTGAGCACTGGGCTGCGAAGCTGCCCGCAGCCTGTGCAGCACCGGCTCGATCCCCAATCACCCTCAGCAGTGTATTTCGTCAGCCTGTCTATTCTGTTCCCCACTCTGGCTCTGGTGAATTCTCTCACCCTCCCGTGCTTCTGACTGTGCCCAGTGCTTGTATAAATAAATAAATAAATAAATAAATAAATAAACAAACAAACAAACAAACAAATAAATAAATCTTAAGAAAAAAAAAGAGAGTCTAGTATTTGTAGAGCTGTTTCTCCTTGTAAGATCATAGGACAGAGACACCACTGCCTGAATTTTCCTCACCATGAAGTCGTTGATCTTCTGTTCACCTTGTCGTTTTGCTTGTTTTATCACCATCTCCTTTTGCTTCAAGACCTCGACTTGCGATTGCAGCTTCTCCTGTGGGGAGAGAGTTGTTTTGGCAAACTGGGCCTGGACCCCCCTTAGCCCCACAACACCATCCTGCTCCCTCAGGATGCTGGTGATGCTACCAGGGCAATGATTAATAGATCTCTTTTTGCTATTCAAGCTGGGAGATGGGGTGTACTTGGGGAAGGTGAAATCTGAACTAAAGTGACCTATAAGAGAGGAATATTGTCATAAATTTTAGCTAATACGTTATGACTAATATTTCTAAGGTGTTTTGGAATTATCAAAAAACTCCCACAAACTTTCCCTCATTTGCCAACAACTTTTAAAATACACATTTTGCCCATTTGGAAGGTGAGGCACCTAAGGCTCAGAAGAGTAAACTGATTTCTTGAAGGTCATTGTAGTGTCTGTGAGAAAACACAGAATCTTCGCAGAGTTTCTCAGACTGTTTTCCACCATGACAGGCGCCCCAGTAGATAACATTAGCTTTGGGATGTAGCTCGCATGTGAGGGGAGCAGTAAATAACATAGAACCTATGCACAGCTTGCATGCAGGAACACATATTTCTGTAAAGTAGGCTTGAGCTTGATCCTGTGCCAGCTTTGTTCCTAAATCATATAAAAGCTAATAGCACCCCTGGTGCTGGTAGGGGGAGGAGGCTCTCACTGGCCACACACTGAGGGCTGGGGCCACTGCTGTGACCAGAGCCCAGGCGGGCTGCTGCTGTTGCCGCCTGTGTATCTCCTGCTGCCTCATGGTAAAGACTCCTGCTCCCCACACGTGGGCTTCGTGACCTGCTTTCTCGTCTGCTGCTTGTGAGAATCCAGCAAGCTTGAGGCCCCACAGTCCCAAACCTCTGGCTCAGAACGCAGTGTCCTTTCCACTCTCCAGGATGCCTCAACTCAGACTGAGAGCTCTGAGCCCACAGTACCTGACTGCAAACCGCCTACTCAGTGCAAAGATGAGGTGATGCAGAGGGAGAAAGTGACAGTTTCCTGGTCTCCTGGGGAGACAGAGAACAGACCCTAAATGCCTACCTGATATCTTGGAGCAGCCTCTTCTATTAAAAGTACATTGTGGGATTTGTGTTCCTTGGATTCTCGACACAGCATACAAAGGAGCTTCCCATCAAGATCACAGAAGTAATGGAGTTTCTCCTCGTGTTTCTCGCATCTGTCTTTTTCCTTTTCTGTTGGCATCTCAGAGGGATCCATAGCTTGGACTTTCTCCACCAGATTTACCAACAGCCAGTTGGGCTCGTAGTTCTTCCTCACAGATTTGCCACAGAGGGGACATTTGCAAAATTTGCTTGATGCTTCTTCTGCAACCTGAGAGATGCATCTGAGGCAGAAATTGTGCCCACAGTCCAGAGTGACAGGGTCCTGCAGAATATCAATACAGATGGGGCAGAGCAGTGCCTCCTTCAGTTCTTTGGTAAAGTGTTGACTCGCCATGGCAGGCAGAGGGCTGCTTCAAGTCTGTTGAAATTCTGGAAGTCTCCTCTGGACACTGGTTCTAGGGAGGAGGATATGAAAGTCAAATATTCTACCAGTTAGAGAAGCAGGGAGGGAGGAAATGGGGGTGAGAGAGAGAGAGACAGAGAGGGAGCGAGAGAGAGAGAGAGAGAGAGAGAGAGAGAGAGAGAGAGAGAGAGAGAGAGAGAGAGAGAGAATAGAACAGTGATTTGAATGTAAGAAATACTATAAAGAGAGGACGCAGATAGGCAATCCTACCTCACTCCTGGAGAACAAATGGATATTGTGAATGGATATATGCTGCTTATGAAGTAGGGTAAGTTGTCCTGAACCTTGAACTAATTAAGGATATGTTTATAAGGGATTTAAGTGAGATCAGAAGGGCCAGGGCACCAAAGTCCGCTCAGAGGTTCAGCTGGGGGGTTGGGTAGGGGCTGGGGATACTTCCTGAAAGCTCATAGCTAGAAGTGCTTTGGGCATGTCTTGTAGGCAGAGCCCAAATCTTGGGAGGGGAAGGAGACGATTCTCTACCACAGATACTTTGGCGCCATGCTTTGAAGAGTTTTGTGAAAATGTGGAATTTATGGGGCCTCCCTGGTGGACTAGGGGTGAAGCCTCAACATTATCACCACTATGGCCTGAGTTCTGAGTTCGATCCCCAGTCAGGGAGCTGACCCACATGGCGCACCAGACCTCTCCTGTCTCACCCTCTGCTCCCCTCAGCAGTGTATTTCAGTAGATCTGCCTGTTCTGCTGCTCACTCTGTCTCTGGTGGATCCTCTCATCCCCCTATACCTCTAGCCTACACCCTAGTTCTTCAAAGCTAAAAATACAAAATAAAGACTGCTCGGAGGAAAAGTGGTTTAAAAATTGTGGATGATATAATCACCACCTCAGGGAGTTGCCAGTTATACTGAGAAGTAGCCATTGCACGCTTACTGGGGATTGCTAGGACAGTGGGAGACAGGAGTTTCCTCTCTGAAAGGACAATATCTCATTTTGTCCATTTTTCTTGACACTGCTGCATCTTACACTTGCCTGAAGCACTGCTGACAGTCTGTCCTCTTGGATTTTCCCCCTTTATGAAATCAGTACCCTGGTGTCTACATGCTCATTCTCTGTCAGCTGGTGTTTCTTCCTAGTTCTCTGACCCCGGACTTGACTTCCCCTTGACTTTTGTCCTGACTAGGAAAATATCAAGCAGCATTACCTATGGTCCTTTCTGTAGCTCAACACATCTACCTTCCTCTTCCCTGCTTGTGTTAAAAGAGAAGTGTCCTTCTGTTATAGGGCAGGGAGAGGGGCACCCCAGAACCCCCAAACCTGCTGGCTCTAAATAAGTTCTGCCATCCACCATATCAAGACAATACATATGAACCTTTAATGGAAAAGAACATTAATACAATGAGTGTGTGATACAGAAAAGACAAAGAATATAGTTTCCAAATCAAGCACCCAAAGTTACCCATCCTCCCATGGGTAAAAGTCCATCCAAACGGGATTGGCTCAAAGCAAGGCCCGAAAGCCTGACACAAGTCTAAAGCACCTCCCATTGGGGACCCATAGAAAAGGGTCAGAAAGAAACAAGTCTGGGAGGAAAAGAGCATAATCAAAATCAAGATAAAAGCTGCCATTGTTGGGACTCCCTGATGGTGCAGGAGTTAAAGGCAGTGCTATCAAGCTATCGCCAGCCACTGCAGCAGTAGTTCAATCCAGTCACTGCAGCACGGGTTCGATCCTGCCTGGCCGGGGAGCAACACACATGGCACAGTAGACCTCTCCTGCCTCATCCGCTGCTCCACTCAGCTGTGTATTTCAGTAGATCTGCCTGTTCTGCTCCCCACTTTCTCTGGTGAATCCCCTCCCACCCTGCACCTCTGGCTTACACCCCAGTTCTTGTATGCATGAATAAATGAATCTTTAAAAAAAACAAAGCTGCCATTGTTAACCTCCCCATGGGTCTCTCACCCACATCTGTTTCAACCAGTGCAGGACTTACATGCAAATGCAGCTTCTTCACATGTCTCTCTGCCCCATGTGCCTCCTCCAGGGCTCCTTCTGGCTCCCCATCTCGCTTCCTTCCTTCTCAGTCTCCTCTCCAGCTTCTTCTCCTTCCTGCTCAGCTCCACCATCCCTTGGGTGGGGCAGGGAACCTGGAACCTCCCCTTTTCCTGGGGACCACCTGTTACATTTCCTGTCTTCCCATTTCATCTGGATCTCACTTCCACCCTTACCTCCCCTAGCTCTAGTACCTGACATCTGACACCAACAAGCAGACCATTAATTTTATCTGAACTTAATCTTAGGCCAAACAGGGATTCTAGGTAATTGTATGATTATAGTCAGAGTAATCACACATGCTGGTTTTCCTGGGACAGTCCCTGTTTCACCTTTGTCCTGGTGTGTAATAGCATATCCTTTCATCTCAAAAGTGTCCAGTTTGGATAACAAATTATATGGGTATTGTACTTGATATTGTGATTTGTAGACTGAAATATATTTCTCAAATATATCTGGTCTTTATCCACAATTCTGGCTCATGGCTCCCTTTGGAATTTCTTAAGTGTGGAGAGTGTTAAAGGTGTCTCCTGTTACATTAGTGAAGGTAACTTTTGGAAAATACCTGAGTATACAAGACGGTTACTAGAGAAACCAACCTGAATAGAAATTGGAACTTCCTGTCCCACCACCCTGGCCTTCAGGGGGAAGAGAGGACCCAGAGATTGAGTTTGGTTGCTGATAGCCAATGAGTAACTCAGCCTTGCCTATGTAATGAAGCCTCATATAAGTCTAAGAGGCGGTCTTCAGAGAGCTTCCCAGTTGGTGAAGTTGTGAAGATTTGGCGGAGAACGGCGCACCTGGCGGGGGGCATGGAAGCTCAGTGCCTTTCTCCCACCCCTTGTCCTGTGCACCTCTTCCAATGGGTCATTGATTTGTACCTTTTTTTTTTTTTTAAAGATTTATTTATTTATGCATACAAGAGCTGGGGTATAGGCCAGAGGTATGGGGATGAACGGATTCACCAGAGACAGAGTGGGGAACAGAACAGGCAGACTGACTGAAATACACTGCTGAGGGGAGCAGCGGGCAAGTCAAGAGAGGTCTGCTGCAGCATGTGGGTAGCTCCCTGGCCGGGGATCGAACTTGTGCTGCAGAGGCTGCAGATAGCTTCATAGGTTGCATCTTAACCCCTTGAGCCACCAGGGAGGCCCCTGATTTGTACCTTTAATATCCTGTTGGAGACACCGCCCCCTTCAAACCTGCAGTTCTGAGACAGAAGGGTCATTGAGGTGGTGACTGGAACGCAGGTCAGCATGGGCTGGAAAGCTGGCCTGTGTACAGATTATGATGTCCTTTCTTGGATCAGCAAAACTGAGCATGAGAGAAGAACAATTTGATTATGCAGAACCTTGGCAATGAATGTGTGTCAGAACAATACCGAATACCCAGAAACAAGAAAATGAATCATGGTTCTGTAGTTCTGTTTATCCTGTATCCTACTTTGTAATCACACTGTGCTTTCTTGTACCTGCTAACAAGTCTGTGGTGTGCTGAGGAGAGCAGAGCAGATCTTGAATCTCTCCCAGCCGCCCTCCCAAACTTCTCAAGACCCATGCCCTGTCCTTTTGCCTGGGCTATCTGTGACAAGTGGCGCCCAAACAGGAACTTGAACCCTGGACCTGCAGATTGGATTTGGGTCTCGGTAAGTAGTTGGGCAATCCTGGGGCCGATTTTAGGTTGAGACTGGCTGCGAAGGGAATTCTAAGGTTGAGAAACAAACAGGGCAGAAATGAGAAGTGAAAACGTTTAAACAGCCTGGTAAAAGGCCCACAGACCCAAAGTCTGCGACATTTTCAATTCAGTATTTCCTATCTTCTTTTTCTTCCAAATCAGCCTGGTTATAGGCCCCACAGACCCAGTGTCTGCAACAAAACACTAAAAAGCTGTTTTTAGTTGTGACTTTCGTTTCTCTCTTAGAAACAAGGGTAATAATATCACCTCCCTTCAGAACAATTATAAAGAACAACTTAGAGCTCTTCCACTAACCTAGGTATATGATGTGTCTGATAAAGAACTCTCTCTTTATAAAGACAATTTGTCTCTTTTTAAAGATAATTAAAACCTCTTGTACAGAATTCCTCAAGAAAAAAAAATCTTAAATTTAAAAATTTGGGAAAATTCAAGAAGACACTTACAAAGAGACTTAGAGGCAACACTGTCTCTCATTTTAAACCATGGAATTTAAGTAATTCAGCTATTCAGTCACTAGATGAAAAAGTTTTTAATCCAAAAGAGCCAGGCCATGACCCAGCCAGTTGCTTGTCTTCCTCCCCATCCTGTGCCACCACTACAGCAGGGGTGCAGCTGAGACCCAAAAGCGAGATAACCATCTCCAACAGATTTTGAGCCACTCATAAAACAATATTTCATGAAAAACAATCAGAGGGAGAAATGCTTCAAGCTTTTCCGGTTATCTGAGGAGGAGGCCAGGGTCCCCAACACTAGGGTTTTGCCATTTGCTGTTTTTAAGAAATTTAAAGTATTTCTAAAAATGATAATCAAGGTTCATTTACAAAAATTTTGTTAAGGTTATCAGATGTGGGTATAATAGGACTACACGAGACTCAAAGAATCTTCTCACAACAGTACCAAACCACTGGGGCAGGCTGGTAGGGGACTGCCCCTGGTCTCAACAAGCAGCTACCTGGACCTTGGCTCCAGCATTAGAATCATTGACATGTCTCTTCTGCCTTCCAGCTGTGAGAAACTGGACTCTCCTTTTGTCCACCTTGAGATACTATTTTGGGCTGTTCTATAGGTAAAAAATTCCATTTCCCTGTGTTTCCTACAAAACGCTTATTGGTTAAGTAAAAACTTCTAAATTGTTTATTGGGCCTATAAAAAGTAAAGTTTCTTGTTAAAGCTAATTAACATGGTAAAAAATATAAAGTAAAAATACAACTTTCTGAGCTAAATTCCAAACCTCAGATTTTAATAAAAGTCTAAAAACAAACAAGCTGTAAGATCTTAATCTACCTCTTCACCTGTCATCAGAAAAAAAGTGATTTTTTTGGTCTTAAAAATATACTCAGTCTCAGTGAGATAAAACAAATACAGTGTTAAGCCAAGGGATTTAGTCTAAAAAATGCAAACTCAGAAATGTTTTCTTATCTAAAAAAGTTAGTGAAAATTGCTTGACTTTAAAATTGTTGTGGTCTTAAACCCTAGGTCTTTAGTAATTTTTTTTTAATTCATTTATTTATGCATACAAGACTGGGTAATGGTTAAGATTGGATATTTATTCTGTGTAAAGATTTTAGTTTCTATCTCATTAAATACCACTTTGATATAATAGGGTATTAAAAACTTGACTAAATGGATGTGTCAAACTTAAACTAAAACCTAATTTAAAGCCAAAGAGTCACTCTTAAAGGTACAAATTTAAGACATGTTTTATCAAAGAATTACAAAAAAAAACCCTAAAATTTGCTCAATTAATGTTTCCCAGTGTCTTCACAAATATTGGTAACATAACTATGTCTTAAAATTACTACACATGGCCAAAATTTTAAATGAAAATCAAAAGATCACTTTGTCTCTCTTTGTTTTTTACCTTCAGAGAACTAATTGTAAATGGCGCCTGTATAAATTCTAATAGTAAAAAGCCCCAAATTTTGAGATCGTGATCCAAAATTTTGATAAACAAAAACTGGTTCAACATTTAATGGTTTAATTTAAAACATGCATGCCTTAAAGTTACAATACTGGGTATATGAACACTTTACTCTGTTTAAATGTGTTTACTTCAAAGGAAGTTCATGGTATTCAAAAATAGTAATTAATCTGGTCTATGTTAACAAAGATAAATTTTTCCTTTAATATTTATATTAAAACTTCTCTTGACAAAGTCCCTTTCTAAAAAAAACTAATCCACTTAACTTTTCCCCCTAAGAACCCTAACTTCTTTCCTCCTCTAGCAAACCTATTCAAGATGACATCTAAAACCACATGGATGAGCTAGCTACTCAGCCATACTTAGTCTATCACAAGTACATAGGAAATGTATATGATATTAACTCTAATTTTTCTTGTTTTTTTATCAATCTGTCTAGTGCTTGCCTTAAAAAATAACTTGCTTTGTAAAAATTTTTCCATTAACAACCCTGCAATTTGAACTTCCCCCAGTCCTAAAAAAACCTAAAGCTACACCTAAAACTTTCAGGTTTACTTTTGTTCCTTATTGTAAAAAACCTAACTTTTTAATGTCATATTAGTACAAAGAGATGATAGTATAACAGCTATTACAATGTCTTACTAAAACCAAAAAATGTAATAATCCTAAATAAAAGTGAAGTAAGGTGTTTGTTTAAAAAAAGTATTAAAAATGGTTATTTTTAAGGTCCTAACAGTAAAGTAAAAAAGATGTTAAAGCAAGTATTAAAGGTATGAAAGAAGGAAGAAAAAAATTTTTTTAAAAAGCAAAAAAACACCTTAAAGGTTTACAGATGGTCTCACTCATAGCAGGAATCTAGAAAACTTAAATAAGGGACCAGGAAAATGAATAACTATAAGAAAGTGAAAATCAAAATCAACAAAAAACTATGAACCAGAGACACTTTTTGGGGGGTGAGGGGCGGGAGGGGAGGGATTGGGATCAGAATGGGGGGGTTGAAATTGTATGGGGAATATAAAAATAAAATTTATTGAAAAAAAAAAAACCTTAAAGGTTTAAAGACAAAACAAAAGTAGGTCTAAAGGCAAAAGCAAGTAGGTCTGAGAGAAAAAATTTTACAAAGCAAATAAAAAGTGTTAAAAGTGAAAAAGCAAGTGTTAAAAGTCCCTGTTGTTAACTTTGAGCTTCCAATTCAATTGGAGAAATGGTTTCCTTTTCATGAAATAAAGACCAAACAGAAAGATATCCGAGAGCTCATTTTGAAACTTCATCTACAGCAACAAAAGGCCAAATATTTTATGGAGTGATTTTACTGTATTTCTCACATAAAAAACTGTTTAAGACATTTTAATCTGCGCAGACTTGACACAGATGTCCTGTAGGATTACTGAAAAGCTGCTTGCCAGCATTTGTGTTAGCCAGCAAAACAGAAAATAACTTGTAGTAGTTTTATAAGTCATGGAGTGTTATTTAAAATATATCAGATGTATTACTAAAATTGTTGGGCTCTCATAGATGAAGTGAAAATGGGAGTGATATAGATAAACTTATCAGATAAAAATGAAGATTCCATAAATATTGATATTTTTATGATAAATATGCTTAAATTATACAATAGAACGTGTAATGTGGAAATGTTTTTATAGATAATAAAACTTGACAAACTGTACTTCCACTTAATGAGGGGGAAGGGGAGTTAGTTCTTCCCTGGTGCCAGCCCCAGTGCTTGTCAAATTTGTTGACAAGTCACATTATATTACAATTCTATTCTTTACAACTCAAGCATACGGTATAAATACTGTGTATTTTTATAAAAAGATTTCAGTATCAAGGCTTCAAAAAATGCCATTTACTGCATCCCTTCCGTATAGTGTAACAAGACATAATGTTTAAAATATGGTAAAACTTCACTCTTTCAAAGTGCAACTTTTTTTTTCTCAACTGAAGTGATATATGTAGCTCAACTTAGTTTGTTTGGGGTATAGCTATATAAATGTTGACTCCTGCATTATCTCAAAATATATGTACACAGATGTTGTAAGTTTAAAAGATAAAATTGATGTCCCCGTAACTTTGAAAAAAATACCCTCAAAATTTTATTTATTAATTGTTAAAACTAAATATATAATTTTATAGCTGTTTACCCAGTATTCATTGCAAAGCCAGATTGCTGTCATTGCTTTTGTATTTTTATATTGCAGTTTTTAGAGACCTTTGAATGACATAAAACTTAATATTTGATTAAATATTCAGGTAACAGTTCTGAATTCATGTGGTGCTGGTGGATTATATATAATCTAACTTTTCACAGCATTTCTAATGTTATCAAAAATATTTTATGGAGTGATTTTACTGTATTTCTCACATAAAAAACTGTTTAAGACATTTTAATCTTGTGTTTTAAACATCTAGATTTACATTGTAGCTGTATATAGAGCAGTAAAGCAAAAACAATTTAATAAAGAAATAAAATTTAAAACCATTTTATTTCAAAATCATGTAAATTGAGATTGTCAGTTAAGTCTCAGTGTCCTTAAGCTTTTGTTAATCTTATCATCTTTGTATTATTAGGAGACATTTGTCTTTTGTGGATTTGCTGTAAAGTTGGTCATAATTAAATATTTCAGTCCCGATTTGCATGTTTGGGAGGGACTTTTAAAGATGACTATTATTTTGTACATCTAATTTTGAAAAGCAGTTATATAATACATGTTCTTGTGATTGCTTAACTTTTTTATTTATATGTTTTTCAAAAATACCACTGTTCTTTGTCATGTTTTAAAGGTTGTTTTAAATTCATGTAGAAATAATGCTTTGAAAATATCAACATTTTATATTAAACATGTTTCCAATTCATCCAAAAAATTTCATGTGTTCAAATGACTTGCTAAAAAAATATTTTAGTTAACTTAAATACTAGCAGTGTACCTGTGTGACGCCAAACTTTAGTCCTTTTTTACATAAAAAAATTGAGATTTTAGGGGGGCGGGGGCGGGAGGGGAGGGATTGGGGTCAGAATGGGGGGGCTGCAATTGTATGGGGAATATAACAATAAAATTAAAAAAAAAAAAAAAAGAAAGAAAATATCAAAATCAACAAACAACTATGAACTAGAGACACTTTCTGGGGGGTGGGGAAAGGGGTCAAAATAAGGGGGTTGTAATTGTATGGGGAATATAAAAATAAAATCTAAATTTTAAAAAGTAAAAAAAAAAATAAAATGTAAAGTGAAACAAGTAAGGTGCAGATATATAGGTACAATGTGACAGCAATTTAGAGAAAGGTTAGAACTTGTAAGACGTTATGAATATATATATATATATATATATATACAGACAGACAGAAATATTAAATATGTGTAGGAGTGATAAGTGTTTTTTTTTAAAAGATTTATTTATTTATTTATACAAGCACTGGATACAGTCAGAAGCGCGGGAGGGCGAGAGAATTCACCAGAGCCAGAGCGGGGAGCAGAGCAGGCAGAAGGACTGAAGTACACTGCTGAGGAGAAATATTAAATATGTGTAGGAGTGATAAGTGTTTTTTTTTAAAAGATTTATTTATTTATACAAGCACTGGATACAGTCAGAAGCGCGGGAGGGCGAGAGAATTCACCAGAGCCAGAGCGGGGAGCAGAGCAGGCAGAAGGACTGAAGTACACTGCTGAGGAGAGCAGCGGGCGGCAGGAGAGGTCTGTGCGCCAAGTGGGACCCTCCTCTGGTGGCCGGGGAGCAGCCGGGGATCAAACCGATGCTGCAGAGGCTGCGGGCAGCTTCGCAACCCAGCGTTCAACCGCTGCGCCACCGGGGAGGCCCGATAAGTGAATTTTTAAAAACTCAGGTTAGTGATTACTTCTTAGGAAGAAAGGAGAGAGGGGTGAAAGACAGGAAGAGTGTCACCAGGGAAGAAAAAAAAAAAAAATTGAGATTTTCTAAAACTGTTTTCACTAGTTTCCTGTGACAAATTAATGACTGTTTAAATAAACTAAAATCTTGCTGCTCTTTTAGCCTCAGGTTACCAAAAAAAAAAAAAAATCTTATCCTAACAGCATTGCTGAGCCTTGTCAAAAAAAAAAAAAAATACATATATATATATAAAATAAGCTCTAACCTTAACATCCTTGACTCTAAGTCATTCAGTATTTTATAGAAATTTGTAAGTTTGTTAATCCTACGACAACTTCCCTAATATAAAAACCTCTAAAATATTACAGTTTTTGTCTTAAAAGGACAACCAAGACTCTTGTCATAAAAGCAGGGACCATATGATTATCTGCCTTCTTCAGGACATAAAACAGGCAACCGTTAAGTCAGTCAATTATAAAAAAACTGAGGAAATTACTCAAAAACAATAAAGCCTTAAATCACAACGTTTAAAAAACAAAAAAGGGAGACCTAGAGAATAATTTGCCCCATAGGAACAAATATACAAAGCTTGATTTACTTTTAACTTCTTAAATTGCAACTGCTCTGGCCTAACAGCTGTTTAGCAACATATCATTCTTAATTCTTCTGGGCTCATGGCAGTAGAACAACATTTTATCCCAGCAGACCAAGCCTAGGCCCTTGGTCTTGAATCACCACCCATTACACAGACCAACTTGGCTGGGACCTTATAACCTTCAACATGTGGGAGAGGGTATGTTTCTGTCTTATCACCTACAGGGCCACTCAGGGTTCCAGCAAAAGCAATACACCCCTATCAAGAGCTGGCATCAAAGAAGGACCGATTCCACTTTAGAGTTCCAACCATTCACAATACAGCTACCACCTAGGATACCATCTGTATGAGTCAAAAAGATAAAAGAAGATCCCTTCCCATGGACTGTGCTGGCCTCTGGAACAGCAGGTCAAGACTTGATGCCCCTGAGGCTGCTGTTTGCAGACCTGGTGAACATCAACAAGCACTATGGACACTACCAGCTCTATTGTGTTTTGTTGTGATACCATTTAATGTAACTCCTATTTCATGGACTTTAGAGACAAACTATAACAACAATTGGCACAACTACAACAAAAAAACCACAAAATGCCACATTGGCATGTTTAAACAACTTTGCATATTGGCTAAATCCAACAGAACTGGTTCTCAGGCCTCAATGTTAAAATTTGCATTTTGTTTGGAATAGGTTTATTATTTTTGTTAGTTTTTTCTTGTCATGTTAAAAGCCCTTTGCTGCCATATTCACTGTCAAGAGTGCATTAAAAATCAAAAAAGAGGGAGATGTTGGAGAACCACAGAAGCTGCAATGCTGAGACAGGAGGGCCATTGAGGTCATGACCGGAACTCTGGTCAGCATGGGCTGGAAAGCTGGCCCATGTACAGACCATGATGTCCTCCCATGGATCAGCAAAACTGAGCGTGAGAGAACAATTTGATTATGCAGAACCTTGGCAATGAATGTGTGTGAGAAATATGCTGAATACCCAGAAATTAGAAAATGAATCATTGTTCTGTACTTCTGCTTACCCTGTATCCTACTTAATAATAAAACTGTGCTTTGTTGTTCCTGTAATAAAAGCTGTGGTGTGCTGAAGAGAGCAGAGCAGATCTTGAATCTCTCTCCCCAGCCGCCCTCCCAATCTTCTCAAGACTCATGTCCTGTCCTTTTTCCTCAGCTATCCGTTACAATATCCTTTGTAATAAATTGGTGATCTAGGGCCTCCCCGGTGGTGCAGCGGTTGAGCGCGGGGTTGCAAAGCTGCCCACAGCCTCTGCAGCACCGGTTCGATGCCCGGCCTCTCCCCGGCCACCAGAGGAGTGTCCCACAGGGCGCTCAGACCTCTCCTGCCGCCCGCTGCTCCCTTCAGCAGTGTGCTTCCGTCCTTCTGCCTGCTCTGCTCCCCGCTCTGGCTCTGGTGAATTCTCTCACAGATTTCCTGCGTCTGTGTGCTGTTCTAGCAAATTAATCAAACTTGAGGAGGGAGTCGTGGGGACATCTGATCTGCTGCAGGTGTTTGAAATAGAGGGTGGTCTTGGGTGACTGACACTGTCTCTAGTAGTTAGTGTCAGAAATGAGTTGAATACTTGGAGTCTGAGAACTGCTTGTTGGTGTGGGGCAGTCTCGAGCACTTACACCCCCACTGGAAAGTGAGCAGTAGGACCTCAGCAACTATGCACCTAATTATTATATTTTAGCAACTGCTGGAAACCAAAGACTTTCAGAAAAGTTATATGTCCATTAAGAAATGTTATGGAAATCTTTCTCTTGTTTACACTGATGCTGAGTTAAAGCATATTTAACTTTGTATAATATTTTATAGTCATCTCAACCCCTGGAGGCAGAATTTAACTTCTAGATGGTTGTTTGACTGGCACAGTGATTTTTAAAGTAGTGATAATTTGAATGCTTTTAGAGAGGGTTACTATTTTTCTAACCACACCCTATCACTTCTTGCCTGCCCAGCCCCTGAAGGCATTTAACCTCCTCTCCATTCAGTTTTATTGAGATAATTAACACGCAACACTGTATAAGTTTAAGGTGTACACTGTGATGATTTGACAAAAATATATATATGTGTGTGTGTGTATATATATATATATATATATATATATATATGGTTACCATAATAAGGTTAGTTAACACATCTTTTGCCTCACCACATGTTGTTGTGGCAGTAGTGGTTATATTGAGAACACTAAAGACCTTCTCTTATAACAACTTTCAAGAATACAAGACAGTATTTTTAACTATAGTGACTATGCTGTACATGAGGTCACCAGAACTTAGTCATTTTATTACTGGCAGTGTATACCCTTTGACCAACATCTCCACATTTCCCCCACTTCTCAGCCCTTGGAAACCAGCATTCTGCTGTCTTTCCATGAGTGTGGTATTTTTAGATTCCACATATAAATGAGATTATACATTTGTCTTTCTCTGACATTTCACTTATCACAGTGCTATCAAGGCCCGTCCATGTCCTTGAAAATGGTGGCATTTTCTTCCTTTTTATGACTGAATAATAATATCTCTCTCTCACACACACACATGCACATAAATCTCACATTTTCTTTATTTTGCATCTGCCAATGAACACTTAGGTTATTTCTAAGTCTTGGCTACTGTGAAAAATATCCCCTCCTTTTGAGGCATCAAATGAGGATCTGCTTGGTTTTACCCCATCCAGAGACCAACAAAGTTGAAATATAAAGAGAAGGCAAGAAAAAAGGAAGAGAAGCAGAGATTATTAGAATCAGCCGTGCAGCAGGATCAGCTGTGGTACTCATTGATATGCTCTGCAGACAATCCCATCAGGTTTTGCCACTGAAGAAACCAACAGCCAATATAGATGCTCTAGAAAACACACACAGCATGAAGAGAAAGGATTCAAAATATTTGTCATTATGAAAGACCACACAGAAGTGGCCTAATTCCTTTTTTTAATCTCCATCACTGGAGATACTTTCATCATTAGTGAATTGATGGCAAATACTCCAGATCAAAATTTATGAAATTCATTAAAGTGGTGGTGGAAAACAAGTTTATAGTTTAATATGCAATTATTTAAAAGTATTAATACAAATGAGTTGTGAGTTCAAAATAAGAAGCAGTGGGAAAGGAAAAAGGAAATGCTAAGTAATTAAAAGTGTAACAGGGGGCCTCCCCGGTGGCGCAGCGGTTGAGCGCTGGGTTGCGAGGCTGCCCGCAGCCTCTGCGGCGCCGGTTCGATCCCCGGCTGCTCCCCGGCCACCAGAGGAGGGTCCCACATGGTGCGCAGACCTCTCCTGCCGCCCGCTGCTCCCCTCAGCAGTGTACTTCGGTCCTTCTGCCTGCTCTGCTCCCCGCTCTGGCTCTGGTGAATTCTCTCGCCCTCCCGCGCTTCTGACTGTACCCAGTGCATGTATAAACAAAACAAACAAACAAATAAATAAATAAAGCATGCCTCTATTAAAAAAAAATAAAAAAAAAAAATAAAAAAAAAAATAAAATTTAAAAGTGTAACAGGGTGGTCCCCAGGAAAGGGGGAGGTTCCATGTTCCCTGCCCCACCCAAGGAAGGGTGGAGCTGAGCAGGAAGAGGAGAAGCTGCAGAAGAGACTGGGGAAGGAAGGAAGCAGGATGGAGCCAGAAGGAGACCTGGAGGAGGCACATGGAGCCTAGAGACACGTGAAGAAACTGCGCTTGTCTTTTGGTCGTGGACTGGGTGACACAGATGTGGGTGAGACCCGTGGGGAGGTGACAATGGCAGCTTTTATCTTGATGTTGATTCTGCTCTTTTCCTTCCGGGCTTGTCCGGTTGTTTGTGACCCTTTTCTGTGGGTCCCCACTGGAAGATGCTTTAGACTTGTAGCAGGCTTTGGGGCCTTGTTCTGGGCCGATCCCATATGGATGGACTTTTACCCACGAGGGGACGGGTAACTTTGGGTGCTTCATTTAGAAAGTAGATTCTTTGCCTTACCTGTATTGTTTCCTAGTTTTATTAAAGATCCTTCCCATTAGTCTCATGTGTTTTGTGTTGATGCGGCGGATGGCAGAACCCATTTAGAATAGGCAGGTTTGCGGGGTTTGGGCTGCCCCTCTCCCTGTCCTATAACAAAAGGAAGGAAATAAAAATAATAGCAGGAAATAGCAAAGTTTTAAAAAACATAATCATGATCAAACTAAAACCTTGTTGAAAATAGTAATACTAGTTACTCATCTCTGTGTACATTGATAAGATTAATCCAGAAAAGTGAAGAAATGAAAAATTTTAGGATTAAAAATGGGAAATAATTATAGTAGATAGAAAAGGTCATAACAAAACACAATGTATAACTTTACACAAGTTAATCTGAAAATATAAAAAGAAAAATGTGTGAAGAAAGATATAAATGATAAAAACTGACTCGAGAAAAATAATCTAAAGAAAAAAGATCTAAAATCGTCAGTTCCATTTACATAAGTTACACACAAAACTTTTTTTTATATTAGGCAACAAATTCCAGTGGATTCAATGGAAAGGCGACACCTGTCTTATATTACACCTAACTCACATTATCTCCATCTTATATAAACTAAGTAAGCTCCCTAGAATACCAAAAAAAGGACAGCTACCAAATTCTCCAATCAAAGCTAGCACAAGTATAATGCCAAAACCCATCAAGGACAATGCAAGCCAAGAAAATTATAGACCCGTGTTGTTCATTAACATAGGTGTTCAAATCTCAAATAAGATATTCACAAAGTGTGTTCTAATTATCCATATTAAATATGTCCAAAATTTTAATTCTACTTTTAAAAAAGACCAAACTTTAGTTTACAATGTCTTATAATTAGTGATTTGCTATATTTACATATAGTATTGAATTATTTTTCCTTTGTTTCAGGTATCACATCCCTCCACTTTTGTTTCCCTCCCCCTGCCTTATTTTTAAAGATTTATTTATTCACGCATACAAGAGCTGGATTACAGGCCAGAGGTGCGGTAGGTGAGAAGATTTACCAGAGACAGAATTGGGAACAGAACCGGCAGACTGACTGAAATACACTGCTGAGGGGAGTAGCGGGCGAGTCAGGAGAGGTCTGCTGCACCATATGGGTAGCTCCCTGGCTGCTGGGGATCGAACTCCTATTGCAGAGGTTGCGGATAGCCTCACAATGCTATGCTTAACCCCTTGTGCCACCAGGTAGGCCCAATTTTTTAAATCTTTTTTCATCTGAAATTGTGTGTCTATGTGTCACAAATGGGGTTTATTCAAGGCATGCAAAAATATTTGGCAGAAAAATCTATGGACAAAATCCATCACAATATACATGCTGGTAAAAATAAAATTCAACTTTTATCCTGTATGATGAAAACTCAGCAAAACTTGTGGGAACAATCCCAATCTGCTAAAGGCTTTCTAGTGAAAATCTACCAGAAAATCACACATACTGGAAAAAGCGGAGAACTTAAATTCAAGAACAAGACAATAATTATTTAACTTTGTGTCAAATGTCCTTGCTAACAAAAGGAGAAAATGAAGTAAGAGTTTAAGGATTGTAATGTAAATGATCCATTTGTTACTATTTGTAGGTTTCATAGATTTTCTTACAGATAGCTCAGTTATTATAACTAATTAGAGGGTTGCTGATGAAAATCTATACTAGAAATCAATAGAATTTTTACATAGAAATAGCCAATTAGAAAATGCAATGGGAACATCTCTTTTAAATTGTCAAAAAAGAGAGAGAAACCCTAAGGAACCTGTCAAAAGATGAGGAAAAAATGTAATCAAGAATACCTGAATTTAAAATACTTGTTAATTGTCAGAAAAATTAAATGTAGTAACTAAGGTAGAATTTTCCATTTATGGGTATATAAATTCCAATATATAAGGTAAAAACCCATCATTCCAATTAGAATCCAGTTAAGATATTTTTGAATGTATATATAAAACCTGACAGATTCTAAAATCCATATAAAGGGGCTAAGACCTCAAAATAGCTAAGACAAACATAGAAAAGGAACCACAGAAGGTGAAATTGTCCTATCAGTTAGCAGAACTTATTATAAAGTTCTAACAATTAAGACAGAGTAGTATTTTTTTTAAGATTCATTTTATTTATTTATGCATACAAGAGCTGGGTGTAGGCCAGAGGTGGTGGTGAGAGGACTCACCAGAGTCAGAGTGGGGAGCAGAACAGTCAGATTGACTGAAATACACTGCTGAGGGGAGCAGTGGATAAGACAGGAGAGGTCTGCTGTGCCATGTGGGTCACCTCCCTGGCCGGGAATCGAACTCTTGCTGCAGTGGTTGGTGATAGCTTGATATCACTGAGACGTAACCCCTTGCACTACCAGGGAGGCCCAAGACACTGTAGTATTGTCACAAACATAGACAAAACAGTTCAAAGGAACTAAATAGAGAGTCCAGAGCAGGTCATTTCTCACATGGTAACTTGGTCTGTGAGGGAGCATCACAGTTAGAGGGGCAAAAGGATGAACTAGGTCTTGGATGCCTGTGCTAACAGCTTTCCCTGTACAGGAGAGGGGCAGTATGGAGCCACATCTCACCTCACACACACAAATAATTCCAGATGATTTAAAGACTTAAGTTTCACAAGGATTAAAAAATTAGACTAGGTAGATAGATAGCTATTTATCTAGCCATCAAAGAAAGGATTAAAACCCAGTATTTATAAATTAACTCCTATAAATGGATAAATCAAGCAAGCTATTAATAAACACATTTGAAGTGATCCAAGTACAAATACCTACAAAGTGTTTTTAAGACAGGCAAAGACAGACTTGAAAGATCATAAGGAAAATAAACATTGATAAGACTAGTCAGGTAAGAAGAATCCTGATAAGGGATGTGAGGAGAAGCAACCTCATTATGTTATTAGCACATAAAACTTCAACAGTGTGGCATAAACGTATGATAGACAGGTCACAGAACAGAGTAGAGAGTGAAGAACTGAATGCACCTGGAAATGGAGTGTTTGATGAAGGTGTCCTCTGCAACTGATGTCTGCCTAAATTATATTGGGACTAGACAGACACTTAGAAAAAAAGAAATCAAATTCATTCCCTATACCTTAAACTGGGATACATTTCAAGCACAGCAGGTATGTGGCTGTGGGGACAAATACATTCCCCTAACTGATAATTTGAGTCCAAAGAGCAAAGCTTATCTTTTTTAACTACAGGCCAGAGTAATTATTCCTTGAACATGCAAATTAACTGATTTCCTTGAACATGCAAATTAACTCTCTGAAAGGATAAGGATCTATTATCATTGGTTGCTTCTAAGGAAGTAGTAAGGTAAATGGTTTTCGTTTTTTTTCTGCCCTCCTGCCATTAGGATGCCCTGCCTGATGGGGCACCTGTATTTTGTTACATTGTCATAAGTTGTGTTATTTAGCTCTGTGGGCCATGACCACAGTATTGAGAGAAAAGAACAGAAGCCCAGAGGGAAGACTTGCTGAGGACGTAGGAGGCCTACCAGCCTCCTGGCCCCGCTCCCCACCCCCACCCCTTCCTGCCTGGTGCCTGGTTGCTGCACTACATGTTAATGCCCAATAAAAGCCTGAGAAAGCCACCAAGGGCTCTGGGACTCCTCCTTTATCCATCTGGTCTGCTCGAATTACAGAAAACTTGTTCAGTGGCTATCCTGGCACTACCTGGTTGATTGGGGAATTGGGGTGGTAGAGACCTTTCATTGTATACATTTTTACATTTTTTTTTACTTTTTAACTTTGTAAATACATTGTATTTTCAAAACTAAGCAAAAAATGGACAGTGATTGAACTGGATAGTTACAGAGCAATAAAATAAAGTGACCAATAAACATATGAAAACAGTAATCATAAAAATGCAAATTAGAGTAAGATACCACTTTATACCACAAATTTAAAAGTCTGGAATATCAGTTGTGGCAAAAGACATGGGGAAATGAGGATGCTTATGCTCTGAAGGTAAGTTTGTGATTACAGCAATTTGTTAGTTTAGTTGAGTTAAAATTGCATAACTTTATTTCAAGGTTATATAGTAATGATGGTAATAATGGAAGTAGTACTAATAACAAAAACTAATGCTGGGCCTCCTGGTGGCTCAAGGGGTTAAGCACAGCACTGTGAAGCTATCTGCAGCACGAATTCCATCCCCTGCCAGCCAGGGAGCTACCCACATGGCACAGCAGACCTCTCTTGTCTTGCCCATTTCTCCCCTCAGCAGTGTATTTCAGTCAGTCTGCCTGTTCTGTTCCCCACTCTGTCTCTGGTGAATCCTCTCACCCTCAACCAACATACCTCTGGCCTGTACCCCAGTTCTTGTATGCACAAATAAATAAATCTTAAAAAAAAAAACTAATGCTATCGAATATATTTGTTTCCACATAAATGTAACGAAGTATAAACACGTGACCTGGAAGGCTACCCACCAAATTTATGATTGTATTTGCTTCTAGAGAGAGAAAGAGGGATGAAATTAAGAGAACTGAACAGAAGGAACCTCAAATTTACCTATAACATTTCATTTTATTTTAAAAACTCTGAAGCAAATATGACAAAATGTTTACATTTGTTAATTCTAGGTTATGGTTACAAGCAAAACAAAAAATATACAATGGAGATAAGCATTTTCAAAGTAACCTTAAATTCTAAAATTGAAAAAAGTTCAAGCTTCCAACTACTTAGGAAAATTCATATAATGAAATGAACTAAATAAACTAAAAATAATACAATAATGAACTAAAACTTTGTGTACATAAATTGGCAATTTTTTTAAATGTCCAAATTGAATAAGTATGTGGATAAAGGGGACCATTCACATAGTGTTGGTGGGAATGGAAACGGTCATTCTCTTCTTGGAAAGCTTCAAGGCAAATGATATAAAAAGCAATTAACTGGTGGCTAGAAAGAAAGGTAAAATGTATACAGGGTTTCTAAAAGGGTCTCAGACCTTCATATGGACTGTGGGAGGGAGAGATTTTGTTTGGTTAAAAACAGAAATCGATTCTCTACTTTCCTCCTATAAGTGAAATTATTCGGTATTTTTCTTTCTCTTCCTGGCTTATTTCACTGAGCGTGATCCCATCCAGCTCCATCCATTTTGCTGCGAATGGCATGAGTTTATCTTTTTTGATTGCTGAGAATGCAGAGGATCCAAATAAGGTATCAGGTGGGGAGGGGGGGAGTTATTATAATAAAGTGAAAATCAAAATCAACAAGCAACTATAAACCAGAGACATTCTGCGGGGGGTGGAGAAGGGGGTAGGATCAAAATAGGGGTGGGAAGAGCACAAGGGACTATGGTGATGGTACATCATGGGTGAATTGGTGGTGGAAATTTCACAGGGACTATAACCCAGATGAGAAAGCATGCATTGTACAAAAATGAAGATCAATGTAAAAAATATATAAAAAAATTTTTTTTTAAAAAGCCAGGTTTAAAAGAAGTAGAAATTGAAAATAATAAAAACAGTTCTGACCTCCCTGGTGGCACAGCAGGTTGAGTGCAGTGCTATGAAGCTCTCCACAGTCTCTGCAGTGTGGGTTCAATTCCTTGCCTGCCAGGGAGATACCCACATGGCGCGGCAGACCTCTCCTGTCTCGTCCGTTGCTCCCCTCAGCAGTGTTCTCAGTCCGTCTGCCTGTTCTGCTCCCCACTCTGTCTCTGGTGAATCTTCTCACCCTCCTGACCCTCTGGCCTGTATACCAGTTCTTGTATAAATAAATAAATCTTTAAAAATAAATAAATACAGTTCTGTTTAAAATGCTTTTGTGATTAAAATATTTACAGAGTTGATAGATTAGATAAGTTATCCTCTGAGCTCATTTAAAAGCAGTAAAGAGTTAAAGTCCTCTATAGAAATCATATATGTGAAAAAAATTATTAAAACAAATGCCTCTGGTTTTTAAGTAATACTGGTAACATTCAATATAATATTGAGTATTGCTCAATAAAAGGATTGGTCATGGATTACAAAATCCAACAAAATGTAATGTTCCTTTTCTTCCTTAGAGAGACCCATTAAAACACATAAGCATAATTCTACAGCTATTTTAAGGGCTGCTGTGCCAACGTAGGTGAAAAATCCCTCAGAGTTTTTATCACAGAGGGTTTTTTCCCCTTTGTTCTTTTTGTTTGATCTATATGAGAAGAAGGATAAGGCGGAACCTGCTGGGGACTCATTCCCCAGTACATGTCAATCAAACCCTCATGCTGTCCACCTTGAACTTAATACAGTGATGTGTGTCAATTATTTTTCAATAAAACTGAAAAAAAAAAAAATCCCATGTTAGGCTCACTTGTCTTCCTATGCCAGGTTTCCCGAACATTCCAGTTTGCACTTAGGTATATGCAAAGGGCAAGGGAGGAAGCTAAAAAAATTTGGTCTTCACTTGACTCAGTTACCCAAAGAAGATTGTTTAACTTATTGGCCTATTGTTTAAATTATCAGCTAATCATACTTGTCAATTTAAGGAGGTTATGGTTCCCAGTTATTTAGTTGACACCAGACTATATGTTGCCGTGAAGGCATTTTTTAGATGAGATTAACATTTAAATGGGTAGACTGAGTCAAGCAGACTATCCTCCATGATGTAACTGGGCCTCACCCATCAGCTGAAGGCCATAAGGGAAAAGGTTCCCTTAGCAAGAGAGAGCTGTGCCCCCAGACTGCCTCCAGCAGCAATGGCAGCTCTTTCTCTGACTTTGCCAGCTCCCACAATTTCAGGAGCCAATTTCTCAAAACTCATCTATGTACATATGGATATACACCCACATCCCATTGGTTCTGTTTCTCTATAGTATCCTAATATAGTTAATCTACTCTCAACCCACACCCTCAATAATTATTCTGCTTGACCCCAAATGGTATCAAAGAAAATTGGCAAGAATGCAAATATAGTTGCAGCTGAAGATCTAAACAACCCTTCAGACGACATCAGACTGTGTAATCTTTTGTACCACACAAGCACTCTGCCCACAGCCTGCCACAGAGTATTTGTAATTCCTCACTCTGGAAGCTGCACTTCATTACGCCCAGGAATCTGCACTTCATTACCTATCAGGACCCTAGGATGGCAAGTGACTTTGAAACTCCTCTGCAGGAGGTGTGGATGCCCATCAGGTGTTGGCCACAGGAGACTCAGGACAGAGAGAGGTTTACCTGCCCCTCTGGTGGTCTTACACGTCTGTGCCAATTGCTATGGAGTGAATTGTGTCCTCCACCCCCCAAACTCATATGTTGAAACCCCAATGCCTCCGAAGGTGACTGTATTTGGAGATAGGGCCTTTAAAGTGGCCACTATGTTAAAATAAAGCCATTAGGGTGGCCCTGTTCTAACCCGACTGGTGCCCTTCAGGAGTGAGGACACACAGACTTCGGAGGTGCTTCTGGACAGACAGAACACTAAGTGAGAGCACAGCAAGAAACTGACCAACGGCAAGTCAGAGAGACTTCAAAAGAAATCGCCCCCATCTCAGACTTCCAGCTTCCAGAACTGTGAAAAAATGAATTTCTGTTGCTTAAGCCACCTGGTCCTTGGTAATTAAAGCGGGCCTAGCAAACACACACAGGAATACACAGATTAACCCCCATGTTGCTGCAGAGGCCTGCTGACATCTCAGCTCCTCACAAAGGGTCTGCTTGCCCCTGTACCTCGCATGGTTGTCTTTCTCCACTCCACTCATTACTCTAGGTGGAATACGAGCCTGCTCAACCTCTTTGGATCTTTTTGTTGGTAATATGTAGCGGAAGTCTAAACAGCTGATGATATTTAAGGACCTCCTCCCTTCCAGGTAAACTTATCTTTAATTCCTCAAGACAAACTGTCTTTTCCAGTCAGACTGATACTCTGTGACCCAAATTCACTTAGTTGAGTTGCCAGGTTTAGCAAATAAAATCACAGGACACTCAGTTAATTCTGAATTTCAATCAACTCAACTCAGTATCTGGGATATAGTCATACTAAAAAATGATCTGAAATTCAAATCTGAGCATCCTATATTTTATTGGGAGACACTACAGGTGATCTTCCTCCTCCAACTGCTGGAACAATCTCTCATTACCATATTCATACATCGTTCAGTTAAGCCAGAGGCTGGGGAGGTGAGGAGGGCCTGGGTGGGCCTGGAAGCATGTCTGTCAGCTCCTGTATAAGATCTAGCTGGGATGGGGGTGGGGGCTTTCTCTTGACCTTGGCTTGTGACTTTCCTCTTGATACAGAATGCATCTTTCATCAAGAACCCTGACTCTGGAGTGAGGTAAGTGGGTGACTATCCATAGACTCTGAAGTTCTCCCCAGAAAAGAAACTTTTATAGGACATTTTTTCCAAGTCTTCCAGTCTTTTAATTCAGGTAAAATTTCCTTAGTCATTTTTTAAAAACTTGAGCGTTCAAATGTTTTAAAGCTTTTTTTAAAGATGTTGAATAATCTGACACTTTAAAAATGAACAGCTCTGTTCCAAACAAGGACACATGTCCATTGTGTGACCAACCTTTGCTTCACACTGCCCCATCCTGCTAGGCCACAGGAACTGAGAGCAGCCTAAAGCTGATCTCTGACTCTTGGTCAGCTCAGAGATTCTGCAGGGGGCGGGGGGGGGGGGGGAGGGGGGAGGAGGCTGCTCATCCCCTCTCTTACAAGACAGCAAAGTGCTCAGGCCAATTGGCACAGGACAACTGCTGTGCCAGGGCTTCCAGAAACTCCTGGGCAAGCATCAGGCATCTCCAGTGCTCTGGGCCACCTGACAGTGGCCAGCTGTACCAGTGAGTCCACCTTACAGACCCATGGAGGGGCAGCAGAGGGATGCAGGGCCCAAGGCAGCAGTGTGATGAAACTTGCCTCCTTGCACCCCGCCCCCACTTACTCCTCTCCAGGTCCCAAGCCAAATTCTAGGAAAATTTTCCCCTTAAGACTAAGGCTTCTTGGGGCCTCCCTCCCTGGTGGCATAAGGGGTTAAGTCTCAGCATTATGAAGCTATCAGCAGCCACTGCAGCACAAGTTCAATCCCAGCCAGGGTGCTAGCCCACATGGTGCAGCAGACCTCTCCTGTTTCGCCTTCTGCTCCCCTCAGCAGTGTATTTCAGTGGATCTGCCTGTTCTGCTCCCCATCTGTCTCTGGTGAATCCTTTTACCTCCCACACTTCTGGCCTGTACCCCAGCTCTCCTATGTAAAAGTAAAATTTAAAAAAAAAAAAAGACTGGGCCTCCCCTGGTGGTGCAGCAATTGAGCAATGGGCTGCAAAGCTGCCTGCAACCTCTGCAGTGCCAGTTCGATCCCCGGCCACCTGTGAGGGTCCCCCATGGCACGACAGACCTCTCCTGTCTCGCCTGCTGCTCCCCTTAGCAGTATGTTTCGTCAGTCTGCCTGTTCTGTTCCCCGATCTGGCTCTGGTGAATTCTCTCAGCCTCCCGCGCTTCTGACTGTACCCAGTGCTTGTATAAATAAATAATCTTTAAAAAAAAAAAAAAGAAAACACTAAGGGTTCTTACAGGTAGCTAGGTTTTCCACTTTGAGGTCCTTGGCACTTACAGCAGCCTCTGGTGCAGCACAGCTAGTTCTTGTTGCCATTAGAGCCATTTTATAGAGGCTCCATGTACTAATGGGACAAAAGTCTAGCAACGAAAATAGAAGTGTTTAGCATGTAACATTTTGCTTAAAGGGGGGTAAACATACATATATTTATATATACATATACACACATATAATTAGTATTGACTTCTACTTACATAAACCTTGAGATCATAGATAGGAAACTAATAACCTTTACCTTTGGGGCAGGGATGGGGGTAGTGGCAACGAGGTGAATAGGGGCAGGGTGGTTGCAAATCTTGCTGTACATCTTTTTCTACATTATTTTTTAAACCAAGTAAATATATAACCACATAAAATTAAATTATATATTTATTTTAAGGGTTATGTCATTTGTCATGACAAAAAGCTGAACTGGAATTTGGAAGCTGTTCTCTCCAAATCTGTGTTCTTTCTTTCTTCCTGGGCTCGAAGATGGACCAGCAAGGTGACCACGAGTTTGTGACTTTGTAACTTTAGTGCCCTCCCTCCCTCCCCATGTCTGCTGTGCCATTTGTTCATCTTTCAGTTCTCAGTCAGTGGTTCATGTGGCGTTTATTTCCTTAAATAGCATATACCTAGTTGTTATACAGTCTGGGTCCAGCAGCCCCAATGTCACAAGTCCCTGTGCATCTGATTTTGTTGATGGTTGTTTTTGCTTTTCTTTTTTGGTGGTCTCTTGTCTCTGGTGCCTGGTGTGCTAAATATATTTGAAAAAGCATTGCAGAAATAATTCAAGGCCTGGTGATAGCTTCTTCCTAAAAGAATTTTTGTTTTTGACACTGGCAGTCTGGGGTCATCTAAAATAAGTCCAAACACTTGAGATTTTTGGGGTCTGGGACTCCCATTTCTAGTTCCTTTAAAGGCTGCCCAAAATGCAGCTTGGAATCTCAGCAACCTGAAGGATCAGCAAATGTCCCCACTCAGAAGCAACCCCAAGTTCCAGGCTTTCCTTTCCCAAGTTTTGGTCCGGCAACCTTCTGGCCCTTTGAATGTTTCAGCTACTTTGAAATTATTTTATCCCATTTTTTAAGCTGTCTTCACTTGCAGGAAATCTGAATTACTCGGCCCTCTAATGGAAGTGGAAAGCCTTATGGCCAGTTCTCAGCTTCTTCAGTGATTTCCTCTTTTCTGGACCTTTTTCTCCAGAAAATATTCCCTTCCCCAACTCCCAGTTAGGGATAAAAAAGAATCTTGCATCCTACACAACTCATATTCCTGAAGAGCTGGAGTCAGAGCTGTCCTCTTTACCAGGCTCAGAAACAAGACTGGGCAGGGCCTGGGAAGTGCAGGCCCCTGGCAGCTGGTGAATTCTGGCTTCAGCCCGACACCAGCAGGGAGAGTTGACCTGTGGCACAAGGGCCCCTGATAGGTCTCAGTTTGCAGACCAGGATGTGACAAGGAGATTGGAGCTGCAGCCAGCTCTAGAGGCAGAAAGAGGAGCCAAACAGAAAGCACTCAGAGGTGCTAATGATGCATTAAAAACCTGTAAGGCACTCAAAGTTCCCGCAGACCACACTTTTAAGCAAAGTGTTTCATTCCATTGGTTTGGGGTGAACTGTTGCTAGAGCTTTTGCTAAATGGGCTGGTGTAGGGGTGACCCGTGGGGCTGAGGGTTCAGCAGGGACAAAGTCGGAGGCAGGTTATCTAAGGCTGCCTCTGTTGTAGGAAAAAGTGCTGGTCTCCCCAGAGTCACTCACAGAATTTACTTCTGGTGCCCACTCTCAGCGGCCTGGAGGGCCTGTCTTTCGGCGCTCTGGGCTTCAGTTTCTCCATCTGGAGACTGGAGCCAGCGGTTTCTCTGCGAGGTCTAGAGGTCGGAGGCTGCCAGGATGAGGTGCTGCGCAAGGTGGGCGGGTGCCCAGAAGTCCGCAGGATCAGAGAGTCCAGAAGATGCGGGAAGGCTGTTGGAGGCTGTGGCCTCAGCTGCTGCAGGCGACGCTCGACGCTCCGCTCGGAGCTCGGAGCGCAGAGGCAGGAGAGGCCGCCTGCCCTGGCAGGGGCTGGGCGGGGAGTGCCTTAGTGGGAAGACTCGATGGCAGTTGGGGACGTTAGGGTGGTTGGGGCGAGGACCGCTGGGTGAGCGCGCTCAGGAGCTCGCTCAGGACAGTCCTGAGCGTGCGCCCCCACTGGCGAGGTGGGGTGGAGGGGTGTTGACGGATGTTTATTAAAAAAAAAAAAAAAGCAACACTGATTTGGGGGTAATCCTGATTATATTGCCCCACCTTCAATTGAGGTGGATTTCTTTTTAAAAACGTTAAAGCACATATTCGATCTTGGTGGTCACTAAAAGGCTGGGGAGTTGGTGCTGGAAAGCTCTGAGGACCCGCGTGGGTGTTGGTGAGGATTTACCAAACAGCAGGTGCGAGTTTTGCCTCGGGAGTTCTGGAGACACTGCAAAGACAGGTCCCTAACACAGCACGCGCAGCCCCTGGGGACTGTTGGGGACCGGAGGGCAGGGACCCTGGGGTGGGAGCAAACTGCCTGGCCAAACTCCTGCTTCTCACCGGTCACTCTGTCCTTGCGCAGGCCTCGCCAGCCCGTGCTCCAAATTTCTTTTCCTGTTCAACTGTCTTTTGGGGCCTCCTGATGGAAAACAGCCCCTTCTGAGGCGCCTCCCTGCTTCATCCTCATGCTGCCCCAAAAACTCTTGGGGTGGGGGTTCAAGGGGAAAGGCTCTGGTTTGTGGGGTCCAGGGCTAACTCACTGTTGGGTCCTCTTCAAGTAAAAGGATATCAACTTAAAAATATAAAACTAGGAACCAGAGTAAACATTAACCAAGTATCAGAACAGCAACGATGACAAATTCCAAAATTTTAAAAGCTGCATCAGAAAATGCAGAAAAATATTTTTAATTAGCTGCCTGATCACTCTGCTTTCTATATTTTTACCTTTATACTCTGTTTCCCTCTTCAATTGACAATTTTGTAACACATGTTTTCTGGTGAGAACAAATAATTTGGTATTTCCTCTAGTATGTTTAATAAAGTGTTTGTGTGTTTGTTTACTATATTGAGTCTTGATTAGTCTTGTTGGGGAAGAGTTTGGTAATTCATTGTTCAGAAGCTGTCATGTTTGGCTGTTTTTTCTCGCTCCACCAAAACACTCTGGTGACAACTGCTTTTTCTCCTATTTGGGTGTTGCCTTCTCTCTCTCTTTTTTTTATGATGGTTTTTAAAATTGAGGTAATACTGGTTTATAACTCTGCATATGATTCAGAGGTATAGAATCACACCCCTTCAGATGTATGTCACCTACCCACACCCACTTTCCAGGCACCCAGAGTCCTCCACTATCATCCATTGTATCCCTTTCACACTTTTATCCTTTGTTGTGGAAGCTCTCTTCATCCAGAATTCAGGTCTAATTCTTAGATTGTTTCATACTTAGTTGCAGATTCGTTGTGATCCCAGGAAAAAGTTAGCTCAGGGACTCACTCATCTGCCATCTTGGTCCCACATCTCTCTTGTTCAATTCACTTTTTGATGTCAGAATAACTTTTATTGATTTCATGTAGAATATATAAAACATAATTTTAATTTATGATGTAGATATGTGTATATATTGCATTGTTAAATATATTCCTGAAGAAGAGAACTTCCATTTTGACTAGACATTGATGAGACTAAAACCCTGCACTCACAATTTTCTACGTCTGAGCGTTGGAAGGACTTACTGGCTCCACAGTAACGTCTGGTGCCTCATGTTCCTGACCATATTCTTATCATGATAAGAACTGGCCCTGCAGTTTAGTCTCTAGTATCAAGTGAATTGTCTCAGTGGAGCAGAGGCATTCCTGGAAGCCACTTCTACACCCAGCTACCTAGCAATAATTGATAAGCCTTGTATCTCAGTAAGTGGAAACACTGTAAGCCCAGTTTAGTTTCTTCTTAGCTACATCTTTCTCCAAAATCCCATGGGAAAATAAGGTGGGAAAATGTGACAGAAGGAGGCTGGGGTGGAACGAGATAGCAATCTTAACTGTGATTGAAAGATACTACTTTTGCAAAAAATTTTTTAAGATTTATTTATTATTTATGCATACAAGAGCTGGGGTACAGGTCAGAGATGCGGGGGGGTGAGAAGATTCACCAGAGACAGAGTGGGAAACAGAACAGGCAGACTGACCAAAGTACACTGTTGAAGGGAGGAGCGGGCAAGTCAGGAGAGGTCTGCTGCGCCATGTGGGTTGCTCCCTGGCTGGTTGGGGATCAAATTCATGCTGCAGAGGCTGCAGATTGTCTCATAGTGCGGTGCTTAACCCCTTGAGCCACCAGAGAGGCCCTATTTTTGCAAATTTTATAAATGGGTATGACCTTGTGAACACACTGTGAGGGTCCATCCCAGGACATTGGAAGTGAAAGCTTCATATTCAAGTCTCCTCTGTATACCCAGCTATTGCAGCAATTGTCTCTCAACTATCCCTGCTGGGGTCCCTATTCCTGCTGACCCTTACTCTGTCTCTCCTAAAGCCACTCTCTGCACTTGCTGGCTCCGTTTGATTCTTCTCTATGCCTCAGTGAATTTGAATTGAGAGTTCATAAATTCCTCTAGTACAAGGAAGTAACAACTACTTGGGTAGTCTGTACTTTGGTTGAAACAGGCGTGTCCAGCCAAGAACTAGCAGTAAGTCAAGCAGTTATACACATTCCATTGGAAATGGATTCAACCCTTTCTACAACCTCTACAATCAAAGTCCACACAGGCCCATCTGGCTGTGCTTCTCAGTAGCAGCTGTTCTTTTTTTTTTTTTTTTTTAAAGATTTATTTATTTATGCACACAAGAGCTGGGGTACAGCCAGAGGTGTGGGGGGTGAGAGGATTCACGAGAGACAGAGTGGGGAACAGAACAGGCAGATTGACTGAAATACTCTGCTGAGGGGAGCAGCAGGCGAGACAGGAGAGGTCGGCTGGGCCATGTGGGTTTTCCCCTTGCCGGCGGGGGATCAAACTCGTGCTGCAGAGGCTGCGGATTGCTTCATAGTGTGGTGCTCAACTCCTTGTGCCACCAGGGAGGCCCCCCAACATCAGTTTTTTGACAACCACATCACCAGAGTGTAGCATCTCTGTGATTTCTGTAGCATCATTCACACAAGTAGTTGAACATAAAAGACTGACTATTTCCAGCAGATTTGGGATGAGATGGTGCAGAGTGCCTGGACAGAGTACACAATCTCAGAGCAGGTAACTGAAGGCTCAACATTAGACATTCCTTTCTTTACATTTCTTGGCTATTTCTGCACAGGACATTTTCACTGGCAAACCTTCTTTGGTTCCCCTGCCTCCTGCTGCCCTGAAGGCCTTGCTCAGTCTTCCTCTTACACAATTTATTCCCCTTTCCTCTTTTCCATTTCCCCGTCCCCTCCAAAATCCATGCATTTCAGGGATAACTTCCCACGGGAAGCTATTTCTTGCCTTGAGGAATTACAGTGCCAGATTTTAAGCTATCAGTTTTTATTTTATTCTTTTTAATTTCATTTTTATATTCCCCATACAATTGCAACACCCTTATTTTGACCCCAATCCCTCCTTTTCCCACCCCCCAACCCCCATAGAGTGTCTCTGGTTCATAGTTGTTTGTTGATTTTGATATTTTCTTTCTTATAGTTATTCTTTTTCCTGGTCCCTTATTTAGGTTTTCTAGATTCCTGCTATGAGTGAGACCATCCAGTATTTTTCTTTTTCTTTCTGGCTTATTTCGCTAAGCATGATCCCTTCCAGCTCCATCCATGTTGCTGCAAATTGCATTTGTTTATCTTTTTTGATTAAACTATCAGTTTTTAAATGAAGGTCCAGTCCACTGGGTCATGGTAGCATTCCCCTTCCAGAGAGGTGAAAAGAGCCTGTCCTGTGGTGGAAGACAGCGCCCTCTACTGCCCATAGAGACAGCTGTCAAGAACACAGTTGAGGGACTTTTTTTTTAAAATTTCTCATTTATTTACATTTTTTTACATCATTGTTCATTTTTAAACAATATTTGCTTCCCCACCCCCTCATGTGTAGTCCCCATAGAGTTTCCTTCTCCAAGGCACCCGTGCACCATCACCACAGTCCCCTGTGCTCCTCCCTCCCTCCCTCTGTAATGCCATTCACAGCAACATGAGCAAAGTGGATGGAGCTAGAAGGAATTATGCTCAGTGAAATAAGTCAGAAGGAAAAAGAAAAATATCAGATGGTGTCACTTATAGGAGGAGTATAGGGGACCCAAATAAGACATTGGGAAAAAATGACAATATAAAACACAACAAAATAAAACAATAACAAACTGAGGGACTTTCTTTGCTATTCTGGGCAGGGTGGCAGATAATCCAGGTAAAAATAATTTGGAAGATACATTGAATTGGAGGTGGTTAAGAGACAGGCATGCATGCACAGAAATTTAAAGTCTGGAAGAAGATCAGGACCAGGGATAAGGAAGTGGACAGCATCAGGGCTCAGGGAGTTTACAGGACTTGTGTGAGGTTAGGGACTATGGAGTAATAGCAGAGTAGAGATCGGAATCAGGCTTGTCTGCCTTCGAAGCTACCATGGTGTCACCTTGCTGCACTAGGATCTCCTCTTGTGGATGGTCAGAGAGGTGAAGGGAACCCAGGAGCCAGTGGAGAAGAGAATCTCAGGGAAGAAACTGTCAATAATCTAATATTTCAGACTCATCAGGATATGGATAGAGAAAACATCAGGATTTGAGTTTAGAATTAGTTGGAGACATTCAAAAGAATGACTTAATTGCTCTGCACTGATACACCAGCAGTTGTGCAAAGATGATAAGACATAGTCCCCTCCTTTATGGAACCCAAGCATGAACCAAAGTCAGGGGCTTGGCAAAAATTTAATGGTAATAAATTAGACAGTGGTTCAGGAAAGGGAGAGATGCATACAGACCTATCAGCCCCTCTGACACCTTTGAGGAAATTAGAATGTGCCCCTGCCCTTCCTCAGAGCCAGCTCTGTTCTGTGCCAGGGCCCATAGCTTGACAAGCAGGCTATGGTTGAGCAGGCCACCCCTGCCCACTGTAAGTGGAGGCCCTGGAAGGATGAAAACTGAGTGGAAAGGGAAGTTTCATACAGGAAACTGTGACTTAAACTGAGCTGGGCTTAAACTATGTGGGAAATATACTTAGAGCAACTGCAACAAAGGGGTAGAAGGCCTTCTCTGCTGGGAGCTGGGAGACCAGAGGCAGGAGAGAAGTGATGGAGAGGGGAAAGTGCAAACAACTTGACTCTTGATGCTCATCTTGTAAGTAGGTGAGTTCATGTAAAAAATTACTGAGCCCTTGCTATGTGCAAGGAGCTATGCTGAAAAGGCTGTTGGAAGGTATAACAATCCCCTAACACTTGCACATTGGTTTGTACTTTTAAAAGGAACATCCTTCCTCATCTTTGACATTTGGTCCACTTTCCTGAGCAGGAGGTTGTGGCTGCCCAGAACATGAAGCTCCAAATCTCTACCATTAAGATCATAGCCAAGGACCTGCCCTGGCAGTGCAGCAGTTGAACGCTGGGCTGCGAAGCTGCCCACAGCCTCCATAGCACCAGTTCGATCCCCGGTCACCAGCGAGGGTCCCACATGGTGCAGCAGACCTCTCCTGTCTCGCCCGCTGCTCCCCCCAGCAGTGTATTTCGTCAGTCTGCCTGTTCTGTTCCCCGCTCCGGCTCTTGTGAATTCTCTCACCCTCCCATGCTTCTGACTATACCCAGTGCTTGTATAAATGAATAAATAATTTTTTTTTTTAAAAAGATCATAACCAAGACCTTTTGACTGGCCTAGAATTCCTTTTACTTTAACCCTTTCTTCTTCTTCTTAAATGTTTTTATATTTAAGTAATTGCTTAATTACTTGTACAACAAGAACATAAGGGTAAGTTTCACTTCTCCTGTTCTTCAGACAGCTTGCTAGTTTCATAACTTTAATTTTCATTTCATCCAGTGAGTGACAATAAGACTATATGGTTTAGAGACTATATGTTTTTTTTTCCCCCCTAGGAAGTGTCTACTCATTTCCTCAGCCCAGTGTTTACTTAGTAATTAACATTTTTTGTTTGTTTGTAAGAATCTCCATATACTAAGTAAGTTGATAAATTAGCTCCTTGATTTTGATGGTAATTGTAAATGTTTTTCTTTAAAAAAAAGATTTATTTATTTATGCATACAAGAGCTGGGGTACAGGCCAGAGGTATGAGGGTTGAGAGGATTCACCAGAGACAGAGTGGGGAGCAGAACAGGCAGATCTACTGAAACACACTGCTAAGGGGAGCAGTGGGCAAGTCAGAAAAGGTCTGCTGTGCCATGTGGGCTAGTTCCCTGGATGGGGATTGAACTTGTGCTGCAATGGCTGCTGATAGCTGTGTGGTGCTGAGACTTAACCCCTTGCCCCACCAGGGAGGCCTAATATGTTTTTTTATGTTTACATTTGGTCATTTGTCCCTTGACTTTGATTTTGTAATTTGGTTTTTTCACCATACAGATTTTTTAAAAATGTGTCTTTCTTTGTAGGATGATTTCCCTGAATCATTCTTAAACTGATGTTAAATACAATGGATCCATACCTTTAACTTGCTCAATAAGCTAGTGGGAAAATCAAGAAAAGTATATAACTATAACAGAAGTTATAATATAACTAGTACTCTAAGGTGGTACAAGTGCTATTTCTTCATCTGTTTATCCAGAATCCTATTATTGATCCATCTGTTCACTCACCCACCCATTTATTTATCTCTCTAAGAGATGACGTTTGATGGTGATGAATTTGTGGTGGTAAAGCAGGAAAACTAGGATGATAGATCTTCAGATCTGAGCCTGGCTCTCTGTTTACCTCTCTGTGGCCTTGGGCATGTTGACTTCATCTCTATCTATCTTCTCTTCTATTTTAGTTCATAAACTATGGTGGAATATTGAATGTGAAGGAGTCAAAGATCAGACAGTGAGGAAGAGATCTGCTAGTGTGTAGCTTATGGAGAGAGCTGTGTGATGAGTCTGTGCCAGGATTTATGATTTCAGCTGGTGAATTCTGATAAAGTCCAGAGAATGATCACTAGGGCAGATGGCAAAAGGAAAGATCACCGAGTATGAACAAGTCAAGGGACTGGGTGTTGGGTGGTCACCTATATAGTTTTTGAAATCCCCCAAGATGACGGCAGGACAGGGGCAGAGGAAGGTCTGTGAGCCTTGTGGAAGATGACTCTGCGGAAGGCAGCAAAGGAGACAAAGAGTGTGGACAAGCAGGTATTTTTATCTGAGGAAGATGCTCACCCCATCTATGATCCTAAGACTTGAGGAAGTTGTGTCTTTTGAGAAGAGAGTCAAAGAACTGTGACTCTGGAGAAAGGGTCTTAAGTAGCAATCTCACAGCAGATAAGCAAGATGGAATTTAAGGAGAGGACTATTTAATGAGGTTTGAACAAGGGACTCAGATCTTTTAAAGTCTCAATGGCAACTCTTAATAGCATTACCCCCGTGACCTCTCACAATATCCGTGCAGAGACCAGCCCAACTGGAGGAACTTGGAAAACAGTGGGGTGTGTGATTACGCTTCAGTGTCAAGAGGGAATGCAGTGATTCTGTGATGCCTGGAACCAGAAGCACTATAAGCTGGGGCCCGGGGAGAGTCTTCATGCAGTGAATTGACTTAGTTTGTATGATATGTACATAGAAAGTGCCAAGACTTTCCTCTTCCCCACACACTAATAAGCCACACCCTGCACCACACAAAGTCCATCTCACTTTCCAGTTGCTCTAGGTCCGTCACCCAGCCAAGGGGAGTTTGTTTTTCCTTGTAATTCAGTGTTTCTAGAAGAGGATGGACTTCTTCCCTTCCCCCTCACTTTTCTGACACAGGTACATATATAATCAGGCCCGTTTTAAAAGAACCACCCACCTGCTGGCCATCTCTTCAGAATCTGGAACTTGGAAAAACAACCTGAAGTTGTAGAAGAAGCTGAGGTAGGATACTTAGAGAAGTTCTTGGGAGGAGGACTAGGAAAGAGGTGAGGGGGTGAGGGGGTGACAGTGGCTGCAGAGTGAGAGAAGAGGTGACTGGGCTTCCTTCTCTGGGTCATCTTTGAAGATGGTTTGAAAGGAAAGGAGAAGTCAACTTCAAACATTTCTCAGTTCTTTGGGCTGCTTTGAGTCCTGCTCTCCTCTTTCTATTTCATTGTGGAAGCTGTGTAACCCTGGAAAGGATGCCGGTTGGGAGAATGACTAGCAGACAAAGATGTTGATGCAGATGGTTTGTAGCAGCAATTGATGGCAGTAGCCACATTCTCATAGTGTGAACCTGAGCCTCCTAGGATCCCAGTACAGGAGAGGACCCTCCAAACTCCTGCCAAATTCTTCCAACTGAGGGCAAAGAGAAGACTTTCAACTTTCAAGTTTATGGTGCTCTGAGTTCTGTCATGATACTGTGGCCTTTTCATGTCTTTGTATATCTCTGTTATTTAGATTTTCTTTGAATTTCAAAAAGGCTTCCAATTTTTCCTCAGAGTTTTGTACATCTTTTGTGTACTTATTTTGGAGACTCTTATATTTTTTGTTATATTTTTTTCCCTACTGCCAGCCCTTAACCCCTTTAGTCTTTTCTGTCTCCCCCTCCCTCCTGACCTCAAGAGGATCACTTTGTTCATCAGAGTTTGCTGGCTTTCATTAAGTATTTTGCTTTGTTGACATGCCTGCTGTGTAAACATCCTGTATTTATCTTCATCATACTGACTTGCTTTACTACATATAATTCCCTTAAATTCCTTCCACTTTGCTGTACATGGCAACTTTTCATCTTTCCTCATGGCTGAATAGTACTCTATTGTGTAGATGGACCATGTCTTCCTAATCTAGTCCACTTTCAGTGGTTTCTTAGGTTGTTTCCTGACCTTTTACCTTTGAGCTGTAAAAATATTCACAGAAAGCTCCGAAGAGGAAAATAGAATTAGTTTTTGAATCACCTGCTTCCTTTATGAAAAATAGAGTGATTCCAAGTTTAATAAATGCAAGGAAATGAGAAGATGCACGTCAAAGCTGATGAGATGTTTCTAAAATGCACACTGACCCATGGCTTGTGCCGTCCAAGCCTCGGCTCTATTGATGGAGAGGAGCAACTGCCCCAAGTTGGAGAGCTGGGTCTGTCCACTCCAGGGCTGCCTCCTTCCAACTGGGCCCTCTTACCTGGACCGTCTGTGTTGCAGGCCTTCCAAAGCCCCAGGGGAGAAGGAAGCCCTGTAGACAGGAGGCCTGTGGTGTGGGGTGGATGCCATGGTCTCTTTGCGGGAGGACGGCAAGCAAGAGGACATCTGCCCCATCTGCCAGGAGGACCTGAAGAAGGCTGTGAGCACTGACTGCAGACACCTGTTCTGCCAAACGTGCCTGGCACAGCACATAGAGAAGGCCTCCCGTTCTGGATTCCTCTGCTGTCCCATCTGCCGGAAGCCCTGTTCCGAGGGGGTGCTGGGGATGGGCTACATCTGTCTCACTCACCAAAAAAGGGTGCGCAGCTTCTGTGAGGAGAGCAGACTTCTTCTGTGTGAGGAATGTGAGAAGTCCCCAGAACACAAGTCTCACTGCGAGCTGACCATTGAAAAGGGCATCAGCCACTACAAGGTAAGGCGGGGTCACCACAGCGAGCCCCTGCCACCCCTCTCCTGCACTGCTCTGCCCTATCTCCAGGTGGGGCTCAGTCACTAACTCTTCTTCTGCTTCATTCTGTTGTGAATTCTTGTCTTTGCTTTTCTTTGTATATTTTGCTACTGTTGTTAAAGTTTCAATGCATTAAAATGCATCTGAGCAGGACACTGTCTGTGATGTCAGATGCCCAAGAAATATGAGCTGCTGTCACTTTGCTCATCTGTAGGATCAGGAGTTGGACTAGATCAGGCAAAACTCTTTCAGTTCTAAACTGGCTGGTAGTACTAGAAATTTGACTAGAACTGTAATCAGGCTTTAGATATGCTAGTAGTTATCATGCAAGCGTATTGAAAACTGGAAATTAGTGCATGATTCTCTCTCTCTCTCTCTCTCTCTCTCTCTCTCTCTCTCTCTCTCTCTCTCTCTCTCTCTTCCACCATTTGTTGTCTTTTCCCCCTTTCTTTTCTATTTTTTTAAAAGATTTATTTATTTATTTATACAAGCACTGGGTACAGTCAGAAGCACGGGAGGGTGAGAGAATTGACCAGAGCCAGAGCGGGGAGCGGAATAGGCAGAAGGACTGAAGTACACTGCTGAGGGGAGCAGCGGGCATGGCAGGAGAGGTGGCTGGGGATCGAACTGGTGCTGCAGAGGCTGGGGGCAACTTCGCAGCCCAGCGCTCAACTGCTGCGCCACCAGTGGGGGGAGGCCCCCCTTTCCTTTCTATATCCTACTTCATTTTACTTTTTATTATAAAAGTTACATGTTTTTAATAATGTGTTCAGACAACGCTGTAAGGTATAGAATTAGAACAAAAATATTTCCTCCTACCTCCTTCTATACTCAGCCACCAGATCATTGTTAGAGTTTTATGTGTCATCCTTTTAGAAGTGTGTGTGTGTGTGTGTGTGTGTGTGTGTGTGTAAAGACTCTTTTCAATAGACATACACACACACCAGGATATACCAGGATTCTCTATTACTTTTCCTGTAACTCATTTTTATCATCTAAAAATATGTCGGGCCTCCCCGGTGGTGCAGTGGTTGAGCACTGGGCTGCAAAGCTGCCCGCAGCCTTTCCAGCACCAGTTCAATTCCCAGCCACCTCTCCTGCCATGCCCGCTGCTCCCCTCAGCAACGTATTTCATCACTCTGCCTGTTCTATTCCTTGCTATGGCTCCGGTGGATTCTCTCACCCTCCCGTGCTTCTGACTGTACCCAGTGCTTGTATAAATAAATAAATAAATAAATAAATCTAAAAAAATTAAATTTAAAAAAAATTTAAAAATTAAATTATGTCTTGGACATTTTCCCATCAATATGTATAAATCTTATGAATTATTTTCAACAACTGTATGGTGCTCAATTCTCTGAATGTACCATAAATTGGCACACAGTGGGCTATTCTTAGGGCATCGTTAAGTTTTGAAATTTGCAACATGGAATGTTGCAATGAATAACCTTTAACACAAATTTTGGAGATAGAATATCAAAGATATATTTGGTGTAACTTGAAAGTTTACTTCCAAGTTACAATAGATCAATTTTCTTATCACCATTTTTTGAACAATCCATGGCTCCCCCACCAGTTTGAATGCCAACTTCATAATATGCCATGCTTGCACATATTCTTGTATATTTTCTTTTTTAAGATTATTTTATTTATTTATGCATACAAGAGCTGGGGTATAGGCCAGATGTGTGGGGGAGGAGATGGGTGAGAAGATTCACCAGAGATAGAGTGGGAGCAGAACACGAGGATCTACTGAAATGCACTGCTGAGGGGAGCAGTGGGTGAGACAGGAGAGGTCTTCTGTGCCATATGGGTTAGCTCCCTGGCTGGGGATCAAACTTGTGCTGCAGTGGCTGCCAATAGCTTCATAGTGCTGAGACTTAATCACTTGCACAACAGGGAGGCCCCCATACTTACATATTTTCCTAACTTTATTCTGTTACCTACTTCAGTCTATTTCTGCCTATGCGTCAAACCATTTTAAATACTGTATCTTTGCAATATGTTTTAACATCAAGGAGGTCTTAGAACCTTTACAATACTCTTTTTCAGAATTTTTGTCACTAGTCATCTATGTTCATTTTGTCAATTAACTTTAGTATCATTATACCAACATTTCCCCATCTCCCCAACCTAGTTAATATTTCATGGGATGGAAAGTTGACCTATATTTACAATTGTGTCTTTCTAGCCAATAATTAAAGATACATTTCCAGTCTTCTTTTAGATACTTGATCTTTTCAGAAGACATTATGATACAGGATGAAAAAGTAGGGAGTCTAGTTTTGGAGTGATTCTGGGAAGATAAAGAAATGTCAGACAGCCAAAGAGGCCAAGTTCTAACCTCCTCCCCTCTAGGTGCAGGGTGCCTCAGGAGAGGAAGGAGGGCCTCCCCCTTGCTCGGCCAGACATGAGATGGAGAAATCTCACTCATTCAATGATTTATTCAGGTCTGTGCTTTGTCTAGGATGTTATGTTAGGCATTGTAGGAAGTACAAAGATGATTAATAATTATTGTCCTTAGGTTTACATTTAAATAATGATAGGAAACCCAAAACAAATAAATAGCAACAATATTTGTTCATTTAAGAAAGAGTTACATACATTCCTGCTATGTGATAGAAACTACAATAAATGGAAGGTAGTGGATGAACAACAGTGTGTCGTTCCTACTGCTGGGGGAAAAAAGACAAGATTTTTACGAGCTAAGAAGAAAAATCAGGGTCTGAGATGGGCAAAGGTGATCAGGGAGTGCCTCATGGAAAAGGTGACATCAAAACTAAAACTTAGAAGAGAAACCAGTCAATGTAAAGTCTGGGCAGAAAGGCAACACATGCAGAACCCTAAGTCTGAAACAGTCTTCTTATATTTGAAAGAATTTATAATTAGAGTTTGAATTGACGGGGTATACTGATGGATTAGAAGTGGTGTGAGGGAAAAAAAGAATCAAAGATGACTTCATGGGTTTTAGTTTCTGGTTTGAGAAACTGGATGGACAGGGAAAGATAAGGACTGGAGAGAACAGTTTTGAATGACACATCAAATTACAGTTAGGACAAGTTAGCCCAAGTTGAGACAACTCTAAAGTCAGATGTTAGATATGCAGCCAGATGTGAAATCTGGATCTCCAAAGAAAATCTGGGGGTAGTATTTGCAGGCGCTAGAATGGGGAGCCATCAGAATAAAGATGATAATTAAACCCAAAGGAATTGATGCAATATCCTCAGGAGAGTCTAGAGAGAAAAGAAGTTCCAGGGCCATCATTTAGACATAGGTAGAAAAGGACCCAGCAAAGGTGAGGAGAAACAAAGGGAGTGGTTCCAGATGCTGAGAGAAGAATGTGAAGAAGTGGTGAGCTGGAGGGGCAGACAAGTGAACACCACCTGAAGGAGGTGCTCTTGCAGGGAACAAAAGCAGGTGTCTGCAGGTGTAGGTGGTCTTGTAATTTAGGACATCGCTTAAGAGTTCTGGTTTATTTCCTCAATATATGAAGATACATGCAAGGAGGGCCTCCCTGGTGGCACAGGCGGTTGAGCGCAGCACTGTGAAGCTGTCCGCAGCCTTTGCAGCACGAGTTTGATTCCTGGTCGGCCAGGCAGATACCCACATGGTGTGGCAGACCTCTCATGTCTCGCTCGCTACTCCCCTCAGCAATGTTTTCGGTCATCTGCCTGTTCTGCTCCCCTCTTTGTCTCTGGTGAATCCTCTCACCCTCCCGAGCCTCTGCCCTACACCCCAGTTCTTGTATAAAAATAAATAAATATTTTTTAAAAAGTTAAAAAAAAAAGATATATACGAGGAAGGAACACCAGCAGTGTGGGAGGAGATGGGAAATCAGAATGTTTCAAAAGAGAGGAAAAGGTGTGGTGTAGTTTGGGAAAGTGAACCTTTGAGAGAAATTGGCAGGCAGTCTGGAGTACCAATTTGCATTTTGAAAAGCTAAAGATTGAATGTGTTTCATGAGGCTGCATGAGAACAGACAAGTTAAAGATGATAAGGATCTGGAGTAGCCTGAAAAGGAATAGGAGAGGCGAGGGAGTTGAGGCTATTTCTGAAGGGGTGAATATAAACAGGGTTCAATTCTGTAGACCCTGGTGTGTTTGCAGATGTTGATGGCAAGTTGATGGTTCTGAAACTTTCTTTTGATTTCTCACCGTGTCTCTGCTTCTTTGAATTAAATTTTGTAAGTTAAATATTATAAATTGGGTCCTTTTAAAAGGAATTATGTAATCCCTGACTACATACCAGAAAGACGAAAACTTCCACAATGCTACAGTCTTTTTTTTCCTCACTGCCTAATCCATATCGGTGTCAATCAGTTTACTATATTTTGCTGGTTCCCTCAGTGTAATAGTGACTACCACTATGCTTGACCATATTCGCTGCTGGTGAGGCGCTTGTCCAGAGAAAGACTTGCTGTCTACATTTTGCCCTGGAATCAAAGCATGTATTCTACGTGATTACACCAGAGTAGTTATCTTTGGGTGATAAGCTAGATAAGTTATGTTTGACATCTATTTTTCTCCTGTTATTTCTTTTCTTTTGTATTATATTTTAGCACAAAAAGTTTTAGAACTTCTTAAACCTGTTCTATTCTTTAAAATATATATATTGTCTGTGTCTTACTCAGAAATTCATCTGATATAACTATACTGTTCTGCTTCACTTTAAAAGATTAATTAATTCCCTGGATGATTTGAAATTTAATGGACCTTGTTGTGTGAAAGATGACTCCATGTTAATTTTTTTTTTGTTCTGGTATCCAGTTGTCCCTAAAATATTTCTGTTAACAGTGAGTCATTTCTATGTTTATGTGTTGTTTCAGCTTTGACATAAATTCTTTTTTTTTTATTAAACTTTTTTTTTTTTTTTTTAAGATTTATTTAGACAAGCACCGGGTATAGTCAGAAGCGTGGGAAGGTGAGAGAATTCACCAGAGCCAGAGCGGGGAACAGAACAGGAAGACTGATGAAACACACTGCTGAGGGGAGCAGCCAGCGCAGCAGGAGAGGTCTGCACGCCATGTGGGACCCTCGCCGGTGGCCGGGGATCGAACCGGCGCTGCAGAGGCTGCGAGCAGCTTCGCAGCCCAGCGTTCAACCCCTGCGCCACCAGGGGAGGCCCATTGACATAAATTCTTATAATAGTGGAATTTTTTTAACTTAATCTATTAATTATATTTTTGTGCCATAGTTTTGATACTTTTGTTTTATAGTTTATTTTTAACCTTAACAGCAGTTTCACCATATAATAATTTTTTGTGTCCTGTTTCTTTTGCTGCCTTTCTAGAGAAAGTTTTCTAGGCAATGTTACTAAGTTTCATAGACCTTTCCCTGAGAAAGGGAAAGGCATTGCATTAAATTTATTGACACATTAAAAATTATGACTTTGGGGAGCCTTATTTACTTCTAAACCAATGGGAGGGGGCCTCCCTGGTGGCTCAAGGGGTTAAGTCTCAGCACTGAAGCTATCCACAGCCACTCATGATTCAACCCCTGGCCGGGGAGCTAACCCACATGGTGCAGCAGACCTCTCCTGTCTTGCCCGCTGCTCCCCTCAGCATTGTATTTAAGTAGATCTGCCTGTTCTGCTCCCCACTCTGTCTCTGGTGAATCCTTCTCACCACTACCCTCCCCCTACCTCCGTCCTACAGCCAACTCTTGTATGCATAAATAAATAAATCTTAAAAAAGGGAGGATATATTGCTAAGTGCTTTCTGTTTCTGAATCAGATGTTAAGCTGTCTTTATTTAAATCTCATATTGAGGGTAGCTTATATATTTTACAAGGTTCAATTTTCAGCAATTGCTACTTGTATATTCAAGTGACAGTCTGCCAAGCTTCTATGTCCTTTCAGTTAATTTTCTGACATTTTCCAAATGCATGGTCAAAGGTACATTGTAGGGTTTAGTCATCAACACTCTCTTCCTCATGAAATATGATGAGTAAAATGTTTTATCCATGTTTTAGGACATTTTTGGTTCTTTAAGGAGTACACTTCTTGAAAATTGGTAGTTTTTTTGGAGGGGTGACTTTATCAGGGAAAGGTAATTTTTTCTTTGTTAACTACTTTTTCTTTTATGTATTTTGTTAGTAAGTCATTTGAGAAGAAATTTGAAGGTTGCTAGTTTCTCAAGGTTGCTAGGTTTCATTACTACTTAATCTCTTTTTGGTCAAATTCTAAAGTATGAAATCACATGTTATCTGATTTAAAGGACTCACAAACTTAAAAAATATTTACTAAGACTAAATGGGTCTTGCCCTACCCTTATATTTTAATTTATCCTTTTTTCCTGAAGAATATTTCAGGAAGGTAAAAATTTGTAGATTTTAATTCTGAGCATTATAGACCCACTAAATATTATTTCAATGCAAAAACAAATGAACAAATATATATATATTTCAAACAAGGGACTTTATTCACTGTGAAGATTACAAATGATAGCACTGCTTTATCTTTGATTAGTTCATGCATTTATCTTTATTGCTGTGATCTTTGCTTTCTGTTTTCATTTGTACAGTTTGAAGTTGACATCAACCTCTTTATTAAATTTTAAACTACACAAGAAGATAGGACTGTGGCTTTTATTTTTTTTAAGATTTATTTATTTATTTATGTATACAAGCACTGGGTACAGTCAGAAGCCCGGGAGGGTGAGAGAATTCACCAGAGCAGGAGCAGGGAACAGAATAGGCAGGTGGACAAAATACACTGCTGAGGGGAGCAGCAGGCAACAGGAGAGGTCTGTGCGCCATGGGGGACCCTCGTCCGCCCGGGGATCGAACTGGCGCTGCCGGGAATCGAACTGGCACTGCCGGGGATCGAACTGACGCTGCCGGGGATCGAACTGACGCTGCTGGGGATAGAACTGGCGCTGCAGACGCTGCCAGCAGCTTCACAACCCAGCACTCAACCGCTGTGCCACTGGGGAGGCCCAGACTATGGCTTTTTGAACTGGATCTTAAGAACACCTGATTTTGACAGGCTGAAATCTACATCACTGCTAGCCGAGGGAAGCACAAGAGAAGGCATGAGCAGAGTGGTGCCATGGGTGTGGTCAGGAAATGGCAGTTCTGTCTGCCTGGCACACAGAGCATGGGGGTGCAGAGAGGGGACAGGCAGCACTGGAGAGGGAAACTGGGTGGGGTCAGGTGAAGGGAGCTTTGGATGTTGGGTTAGGGAGTTTGGGTTTATCTTTTGTCATGGAAGCCACTTTGAAGAGAAAAGTAAGACAGACATCTCTGAAAGAGGAAACCTGAGATTTTGAGTTGGCCGGCAGCAGAATGGTGTGTCCAATGGCAGAAACATGGGATCAAGAGTAATGTGTTGCGGAAGAGGGTGGGGAGGGGGTGATAAGTTTGTTTTCTCCAGGCTGATTCTGGTTTGGGAATTATGACAAGATGAAACCGTAAGGATGGAAACGAAAGACATCGTTTTTTTGTTTTTGTTTTAATATTTATTTATGTATATATATTTTACATTATTCGTTTTGTTCAGCGTTTGATTTCTCCTCTCAGGTGTAGTCCCCATAAAATTCCCACCATCAATTCACCCATGAACCATCACCATAGACCCTTGTGCTCTTCCTTCACTGTTTTGCCCCCTCCTCTCCTTGCCCCTCTCCTGCAGAAAGACTCTGATTTATAGTAGCCTGTTAGTTTTGTTTTATTTTTTTCTGATCCTTTTTTATTTGGTTCCTCTGTATTCCCTCTACAAGTGAAATCATACAATATTTTTCTTTTTCCTTCTGACTTATTTCACTGAGAATAATCCTTTCCAGCTGCATCCATGCTGCTGCAAATGGCATGAGTTTATCCTTTTTGATTGCTGAATAGTATTCCATTGTGTATACATAACACATCTTCTTGATCCAGTCATCTGTTTTGGGGCATTGAGATTGTTTTCATATCTTACCTATTGTAAATAGTGCTGCAATAAAATAGTTGTGCAGGCATCCTGAAAGACATAGTTTAGAAATAGAAAAAGAAAACACCTCTGGAAGGTCAGGAGAGAGATGAGGTGGGGGCAGGGAGCATGGGGTGGGAGTGGAAAGTAGATTTGCCTCAGAGAGATGGAGACCTGAGAAGAAAACACTTCTGATTTTATTCTGAAGATCACTGGTGACCTGGGCTGAGAAGTTTCAAGAGTAATGAGAAATGAAGCAGGTGGCTGAGGAGTCAGGGGGACCGTGCGGGAACTGAAGACAGCAGGAATTAACTATTCACAGGAGAAATTCAGTTGTGCAGATGGAGAAAAAGAGTAGGTTGATGAGACAGCAAAATAAAGGTGTTTTGTTTGCATGTGTGAGTTTGTGAGACCTGAACTTTCGTGCTCACACAAACAATTAATTCCCTAGACCAACCCAACCTTCCTTTTTCCCATCAAGACCATGAGTAGAAACTGTGCCATTTACTGCCGCCCACTCCTCCTCTGGGTGTCTCCCTCCTTCTCTGCTGGGAAATGCCTGCAGGTAACACCCAGTGACTGACAAAGTCTTAATGACTCCCTAGTGACATAACTGTCTCCTCTGCTCACTGAGGTTTTTGTTTGCCTGATGTCTTCACTCCTCTATCGCCCACCGTCCTTTGACCTTGAGTTCATCCACAGAAACTAGGGACTTTCAAAGTCTCTCCTCCAACCCCCCTCTTCCTGTTTGTCTCTGGAGATGTGGGACCCTTCTTTTTTCAAAGTGTTGTATTTTAAGAGCTTATGAGAGGAAATGAGGTTTAAAAAATAATAAAATAAATATTCCTCATAAATAGCCAAAAATACAAAATCTCTTTATACTTTTTGATCTGAGGCAGCAAGGATTTAGTGAATATTCACATCCTTAGCTGTAGTCTACAAATTCGCTTTTGTGTTTTACTAGTTTGCTTCATTTAATCGCTATTCCTTCCCTTCAGGAGCAACCATTTAAAGTCTGTGCTGTCCATTTATTTGTAGACTGTTTGGAAAAACACAGATTGATGTATTCTGTGCTTGTATATGGAGTTAACAAAATTATATGATAGGCCTCATTCTATTCTATTTCCCACTTGTCCTCTCTGCCATTTTTTAAACATCTTTGTTTATTTTTTATAAAAGAGGGTTTCTGCCCTCAGATGAGTCTACCGTGCTTTTAAGATCAGTCCATGTGCAAGTCTCATGGCCCCTTGTTTCTGACAGCTGCATAGTATCCCATGGTGGGATCTGCCTACCCTTCAGATTCCTCTGGCACCTAAATGAGGTTCTCTCTAGGGTAATTAGTAGGAAGCAGGGCCCCTGAGTCACAGAGGAGAGTCCACTAGGTGGCTGGACTCCAGACTGTCACTGGCCTGCAGAGGAGACCTTATGTCTGCAAACACTCCCAGCCCCCAGGCGTGGCCAGTTGTCTAATTCTTATTCATGTGATGGGTGTGAAATACTATTTCATTTATTGTTTGTTACTTTATATTTCTCTAATCACAGGTAAGTTTGGGCATTGACTCACAGTCTCTTTATGTGTTCATTCTCCCTCTTACGCGAATTAAAGGCATTCCACACAGACTTCACACCACTTCACTGACATTGAATTTTTTTAAAAAGATTTATTTTTATTGGGACCTCCCAATAAAATATTTCTGTGGGGTTAAAGACACTGTGCTATCAAGCTACCGCCAGCCACTGAAGCACGAGTTAGATCCCAGTTGGCCAGGGAGTTAACCCCCATATGCATACAAGAACTGGGGTGTAAGCCTGAGATGCAGGGGGGCAAGAGGATTCGCCAGAGACAGAGTGAGGAGACGAACAGGTGGATCTACTGATTCACTGCTGAGGGGAGCAGCAGGCGAGGCAAGAGGGGTCTGCTGTACCATATGCGGGTTAGCTCCCTGGCCGGTTGGGATCAAACTTGTGCTGCAGTGACTGGTGATAGCTTGATGGTGCTGGGTCACCAGGGAGGCCCCTCACATTGAATTTTATTTTAAATGAAAGTTTTGTGGCAACCCCTGTGGGGAAAGTCTATTGTTGCTATTTTTTCCAACAACATGTGTTCACTTTATATCTCTGTGTCATACTTAGTGAAGGTTGTACGTTGTTTCTTCAGAAATTATGCTATTGCATACTTAATGAACTACAATATAGTATAAATATAACTTTTATATACACTGGGAAACCAAAAAATTTGTGTGGCTCACTTATTGCTATATTTGCTTTGAGGTTGTGGTCTAGAACCAAACCCATGATATCTCTGAAATATGCCTGTAACTGTTCATACTCTGCAGATTTTTCTCTTGGGTTCCTTTCTTCTTGTTTATTTGCAGGTTTCAATTATTATAGGTGTCTACCTTTAAGCCTCTGGTTTTAGACATCGAAGACATCACCTAGTCTGTCATTACTCTGTTAATTTTGCCCATGGTGGTGTCATTTAACAGAAATATTTCACTTAAATGTAACCAAATAAAGTAATTTCCTGATGGTTTGTGCTTTTGGAGTTTTGTGTGAAGAAATCTTTCCCTACCCACAAGCCACAGCTTTATTTTTCCTTATTATAATAAGCCAATTTTCTCAACACCATCTTCTCCAGGTTCTACTCCTACTCTCACTGATGTAAATACTGCTTTTGACTTTTTAATATCCTTTGTAAACATGGGTCCGTCCCCATGTGCTTTCTCCTGCCTTTTCTGTTTTGTTTTGTGCCGGTACGACACTGTTTTAGTACTGTGCATTCTATGCCTCTTTATTTGGTTAAGATCAAATACATTTTGTAAGTAATTAACAAAAATAGACAAAAATGTTTCCAGAGTCATTTGTTGACACTGCCCTCCACCCCACCCCTTTCTTCCACTTTGATTAAAGGTCTGTTTTCATATCAATAACAGTGTGGGGTTTTTTTTGGTTCCCTATTTGAAAGCCAAATTTTTAGAAGTTGAGATTATCCATGATATCCTTAGCTTCAGAGGCACCTTGACCGATGTAGACACTGATCTACGTTTAGAGAGCTCACCTGCCTACGTGGGCTGTGGCTCTTCTTCCGATGTATGGGGGCCCTTGTCCATCCCAGCCAGGATGGGGGGTGCCGAGAGGTTTTGCATCTTCACTATAAGTCACTCTTTCCAGACTGGCTTCACCTGTTGATGTGAAATAGTAAGAACTGCTAGAGACCAGCACACACTTACAGGTGTAGAAGGGGGAACATCCAAAAATGAAGTGAAAAGTTTTTGTGTGTGTGTGTGTGTGTGTGTGTGTGTGTAAAACTAATAACACCCACTGCTTTTCCTACATTGTTAACCATTAAGCATCTCTCATGTTCCTGGAAGCATGACAGTTCAAGGGCTGCCAACTGTAGGCAGACTGACCCTAGCTTCACCTGGGACCAGGGCCCCCACCACGCTGTGGAGAGGGGCTTCAGTGAGTGCTGCCCTCACCCCCAATCTGACAAACATGTTCCTCTTTCTCTAGGAAAGACTCTCCCGCAAGATCAGGAAGGTCAAAAAGGCCTTGGGGGATCTAACTAAAAAGCATCCACAGTCCAGCGCTCAGGAGGAGGAGAAACAGCAGGCTGTGCAGGTGGGATTTGTGGGGTTCTGGAAAGGACCACCTCTGGGGGTCTCGGGGCTCTCGTGCCAAATTCTGACAATCCATCTCTCTGGGGAATGCTGAAGGGGGGATGTGGGAGGTCCTGGAAGCTGGAAACCTGGGTGCTGGGTTTGGCTTTGGGGGTTGCTGGCTGAGTGACCTGGGGCATGTCAAGCCTGGTCTTCCTGTGCTTCACATGTTCAGTGAAAGCCAGTCCTGCTCCCCCTGGCTCCTGGGAGGATCAAAGATCAACAGCACATCAATTTAAAATTACTACTTAGTCTGCACATCTCTACCTCTGTGTTTAACGGTCTGGCTTTCTGTGTCTCTTGCTCAGCTACATCTGGGGTCTCTCCTCACCCTAAGAACTGAAGGGATAGTGAGAGAATAGAGCTGAGTGGGTGTGGGAGGTTGTGCCCACCACGTGTGGCATGGCTTTTGTGAATATTCACAAGAAAGTGAAGCAGGGAGGGAAGGTGTCTCTGCGACCTGTGGTGGCAGAAGCACCACGAGGGAAGAGACTGAGAAGGCCATATTCTCAATCATAATATTCAGAGACTGAAGGGCCAGAGGGAGCCATCTGACATTGAATCTTAGGGCATCCTTTTGTTGTAGTTTCAGGTAGACTGTGGCACCCGCAGGCTGGAGGCTGAGCTAGACAACCAACACCAAGCCAGGAGACGGCCAGATGCCTTCTCTCAGCAGTGGCCAGACCAGCCAGAGGACATACCAACAGAGGCATCCAGCTCCCTGAAAGCACATCTGTGCAGTCTGCTCACTGATCTGGAGTGGATGGTCAAGAATCTGGATGCCAGCAAGCTGAAGGTACATGCCCTGAGGTACCTTCCAAAGACTGGGATCCTCCAACACAGTAGGCAGCCACCTGTGGTATCTTTCTGGGAGGTGGAAGAAGAGGCTTCTCTGTGAAGTGTGGTGGGGGCTTGTCCAAGGCTGTACAATGCAGCTGTTGCAGAGTGGCGTGCAAGGAGGGGTGCTGTCCCTTCCAGTTCTCAAGCAACACCCCAGTGGCATCCAATAGTGGGTATACCAGGGAGGGAATATGCAGGTGGCAGGAACCTGAGAACTGATTGTGATTCCCACACTTCTCTCTCTTCTAGGATGCCAGTGATTTGCTGGACAGGTATGATCCAGCTCATTTTCCTTGCCACATGTGCTTACACTACACTACACACACACACACACACACACACACACACACACACACACACAGAGGTGTCTGTATCAGGGTCACGGAGGGCCACTGCTCCATTAACCTGTGTCTGCTGCTACATGGTCAGTGGGAGATTCAACAATGTACACTAAGGATTTCTTTGTTTCTAGGAGTGCTTCGCTATTACAAGACAATTTGTCCTAAGTCAGAGAAAGGACTCAGTGGATCACTTCCTCAGCCATCCTCAGCAGCTCTGACCAGTGCGCCTTGGGCCACCTCATCTCAGACTCACCTCAGCCTCCTCAGTCTCCTTCCTCCAACCTGTGCAGCCCCACCAGCGCCAGAGCCTGGCCCCCTCTTCTTGACCTGGAAGTCGTGGTTTGGTTTCTGATATTAATTGTTTTTTACATCATTGTTCATTTTTAAACAATATTTGCTCCCCCCACCTCCTCAGGTGTAGTCCCCATAGAATTTCCTTCCCCAATGCACCTGTGCACCATCACCTCAGTCCCCTGTGCTCCTCCCTCCCTCCCTCTGATCCCTCTCCCTCCTCCTCCCCTGCAGGCTGTCTCCCATTTATAATTGTCCATTTTTGCTTTGTTGTGTTTTGTACGATTATTGTTTTTTTAACCTGATGTCTTATTTGGTTCCCCTATATTCCCGCTATAAGAGAAACCATCCGATATTTTTCTTTTTCCTTCTGGCTTATTTCACTGAGCATAATTCCTTCTAGTTCCATCCACATTGCTGTGAATGGCGTGAGTTTATCTTTTCTGATTGCTGAATAATATTGCATTGTGTATATATGCCACATCTTCTTGATCCAGTCATCTATTTTGGGGCATTTGTGTTGTTTCCAGGTTTTACCTATTGTCCACCTTACACCAGTGAGAATGGCACATATCAACAAAACTAGCAACAACAAATGTTGGTGAGGGTGTCGTGAAAAAGGAACTCTCCTACATTGCTGGTGGGAGTGCAAACTGGTCCAACTACTATGGAAAACTGTCTGAAGGTTCCTCAGTTGACTGAAAATGTAGCTGCCATACGACCCAGCAATTCCACTCCTAGATATCCAACCAAAGGGCACAAAAACATTGATTCAAAAAAAACACCTGTACCCCTATGTTTGTTACAACCTCCTTTTGAACCAGGCTGGTGTTTGTGGCTTGCACAGCAGAGATCGGGATCCAATACCTCCATATTGTCTGGGAACTGATGGTAACTCCCATCTCTCCCAGTCTCATATTAAAACAGGAGCGCTCAGGGTGGCATCACCTCACCAGTGGAGAGGCCACTGTGCCCATGGAGCCAGACGACGGGAAGAACATTCCTCCAAATTCCTGCTACGAGTGAGACCATCCAGTATTTTTCTTTTTCTTTCTGGCTAAATAAGGGACCAGGAAAAAGATTAATTATAATAAAGTAAAAATCAAAATCAACAAGCAACTATAAACCGGAGACACACTGGGGGTGCGAAGGGGAGGGAGGAAAGAAGGGAGTAGGATCAAAACAAGGGTGGTGGGAATTGTTTGGGGCCTATAACCAAGATGAAAATGCATATATTGTGCAAAAATGAAAAATGATGTAAAAAATATATATAAAAATTTAAAAAGTATTTTCCCTTTGCCATTGTTTTATTAAAAGCAAAACAACAACAACAAAAAAAACAATAAAAAACAACAAAAAAAAACATTCCTCCAAGCCCTGCAGCACCTGTTGTCTGTACCACCCACCTGGCACACAATTCATTGCTTTTGTGGTAGAGAGACTCTAGGACAGCTTCCCCATAATCCTCCCCTCTCGTATGCTTGTCTGTGTGATCCTCTTGAGTGTGAGCAGGGCTCACACAAATCAAAAACTGTGATACTTTTCTAATTAATGGAATATGGCAAAGGGGATGAGATGTCACTTCCATAACTGGGTAGTGATATATGGCAAAAGGGGGGAACTCACTTCCATAATTGGGTTATATTCTATGCATAGGGAATGGAATAGCACTTCTGTGACTGGATTATGTTATATGATAAAGCAGATGGGTTGTCACTTCAGTGACCTGTTACACTGTATAGGGCTCCCCTTGTGAGCAAACTCACTCTGAGACTCTCCAGAGGGCGTCAGTGAAGTGGCCCCATGGCAAAGACCAGCAGGCAGCCTCTAAAAGTTAAGAGCAGCCTCTGGCCTTCAGCCAATAAGAAGCAGAACCCAATCCTCCCTGGTGGCTCAAGGGGTTACGTCACAGCACTATGAAGCTATGGGCAGCCACTGCACATGAATTCGATCCCCAGCCAGGGAGCTACCCATGTGGTGCAGCAGACCTCTCCTGTCTCACCCGCTGCTCCCCTCAGCAGTGTATTTCAGTCAGTCTGCCTGTTCTGCTCCCCACTCTGTCTCTGGTGAATCCTCTCACCCCCCACAACTCTGGCCTGTACCCAGTTCTTGTATGTATAAATAAATAAGCCTTTAAAAAAATAAATGTGTATTAAAATACTAAGTTTTTGGTCAATTTTACAGAACTATGGATCACTAACACATTTGTGTATCAATTATTTGCACACATCTCACTTCTTTGGGTGAGTAAAGATAGTGCTTTGTGTCTTCAGTGTCTAAGACAGTGTCTGGCTCATAGCTGGTGTCCAGTGAAATTATTAAGTGCACGCATGAATGAATGAATACAAAGTACAGGGACTCTACTTGATACTCCAAATTTAATGTATTTATTGAGTCCTTGCTGAAATAGGAGGCACTGAGGAATATAACAAACACATAAAAGTATCACAATGAAGATCTGCCTTGTGACAAATCTGATAAATCAATTTGAGTTCAGGGCCAGTCCCAAAACCTACCACCTCTGTCACCCTGAGCTAGTTACTTAATCTCCCTGAACCTCAAAACTACACCTCTAAAATAAAATCAAGATAATGGACCTGTGGCCTGGGGCTGTTATAAGATTGTATATGCTAAGCACTACTTCAGTGCCTAACATGCTGTAAATATTCAAACGAGTTAATTCCATCCTTTTCTACTTCTCCATCCAGAAACTGATAATCTAGCTGTGGAACCAGGACAAACATATATGGAGTAACAAGAAAGTGTGTGATGGGTTAAACTGTCACAGTTGCTAAGTGCTGTGGAGATCAGAGCAGAGATGAGAGTGAAGATGGGTCAGGCAGGGTCATCTTTGAGGCAGAGGTGAGACTGGACAGCAGAAGAGAAAGGTGAGCACGTCCAGGCTGGGACAGCTCCACAAATGGAGGCTTGGGGGTGGGAAGAGCCATGGAACATTTGTAGAAAACAAGGAGACTGACCCTGTTAGTCTGAAATATTTGGGAAGGGGGTAGACCAGAAAGCAAGCAGAGAGACACCAAGGCTTAAGCAGCTACCAAAGGTTTTTGAGTCAGGAGTGAAGGGAGTAAGTAGTATTTAAGGAAAACCAGTCTGGATTCAGTGGCAGGTAGATTGAGGATTGAGTGGGGGTTGGGGGAGAGGAAGGAGACAGAGCCTAGCACACGTTCAGAAAGACAAAGGCAGCAAGCTATAGGTTTCAGAGAAACATGAGACCCAAAATCTAAGAACAAGACATTAGCCAAGGAAATCACACCCCTAGAGGTGACAGCTAACAATTCCCGTGTCCTAGTTGGTGTTAATGTCACGCATAGAATTTGAAGTATACGCATAGATACGCATAGAAGTATCCTGCCAGGAGTGGAAGGAGACAGGAGTTCCAAGTTCTTTTTGCATTGGAGAGGCAGGAAGCCTTCAGGGACTGCCAGGTCCACTGTCCTCTCAATGTGACTACAGATGATTGGGCCAGGTGGGCATCTGACTGACAGACCCTTGACCAGTCGAGTCTGTGATGTGGCCTCCAAAAGTGATCTTTTCAAAGAGGGACAAGGACAATTAGCTGAGCATCAGGTTCTCTTGGAAATTAAAAATACATCTATGGCAAGCTCATATCATGAACCAGTGGGAAGAGCACAGCAGAGCAAATCAGAGCCACTCAGTGGCCATATCCTGAGCAAGTGCCCTTGACCTGTGCTCCTGGGGGGACACAGGATAACACAGTCACCTCAAGTTGCCTTCTTCCCAGTTCCTGGAAGGACAACATACAGAAGTGTGTTATGTAATGGGACTTGGGGGTCAAAGCATCCACACCCACATGTCACCATTGTCTAGTGTCTGGTATGTGCTATTGCTGCGCCCCCACCTCCATATACCTCAGTTCTCTCATGTAAAAATGGGGATTTCAATAACAGAACCTACCTCCTAAGATTGTTGTAAGGATTGAACGAATTAATACATAAAAAGATTTGCTACTGTGACTGACCACAGTAAGCTCCATGTTATTATTAGCATGCCATTATTATTAGCATTTTTTTGAGTCTCCAGTTCCTCCTATGGGCACCTCCACACCACTCCTGCCACCCTAGCCATAGCTTCTTAGCTAATGGTGGAAAAAATCCAATTTTCCTTGTTTGCAAGCGTGTTGTTAAATAAACTTTCCTTCATTTGAAGTAACTTTAATGAGTCTCTGTCTTGGGCCTCCCCGCTGGCGCAGGGGTTGAGCACTGGGCTGCGAAGCTGCCCGCAGCCTCTACAGCACCAGTTTGATCCCCGGCCACCGACCGGCAAGGGTCCCACATGGCGTACAGACCTCTCCTTCCTCCTGTTGCTCCCCTCAGCAGTGTGTTTCATCAGTCTGCCTGCTCTGCTCCCTGCTCTGGCTCTGGTGAATTCTCTCACTCTCCTGTGCTTCTGACTGTACCCAGTGCTTGTATAAATAAATAAATAAATCTTAAAAAAAAAAGTCTCTGTCTTTGCGGTAGAAAGAGCTGCTACAGTGTAAGCTGTGAAAGGACCGAGTGTAAACTTACGGATGTCACAAGTGTGCACTACTCCTTTGGAGACTTGGCGAGGAAGACTGGGAATGGGGGAACCCAGAATTTAGAGGGGACCACATGTCCATACCCTGTGACAGGCAGAGCATGAAGTCTCACCAAGCTACCATATCTTGAAGTCCTTGTGTTTTAGGATCTATCCACACTCGAAAACAGGCAAAATCCCTCAAGGAGCAAGTACTGATCAGACAATAGGAGTATTTTTACTGACTACTGTTTTACTGACTAAAACTGACTAACAGTTTTACTTCTCAATGTAAGAAATGTAAGCTGTCTTTCTGAAGCCAAGCCTTCAGGGAGAGTGTGGTCACCAGAACCCACTAGAGCCCCTATTTCTTTATTTTTAATTATTGAGGTAGCATTGGTTTACAATACTGCATATCACCTGGGGGAGTAGATTCACCCATCCTTAGATGTGCATCACCCTCTTATACCCACCACCGAAGCACCCATATTCCCTTACTCTAAGCCACTGAACCCCACCTCCCATTTTTTTTAAGATTTATTTATTTATGAACTGGGGTATAGGCCAGAGTTGTGGGGGGTGAGAGGATTTAAGAACTGGGGTATAGGCCAGAGTTGTGGGGGGGTGAGAGGATTCACCAGACAGAGTTGGGAACAGAACAGGAGGATTGAGTGAAATACACTGCTGAGGGGAGCAACAGGCAAGACAGGAGAGTTCTGCTGCACCATGTGGGCTGCTCCCTGCCCGGCAGGGGATCCAACTCCTGCCACAGTGGCCTCGGACAGCTTCATAGGTAGCGTCATAACCCCTTGTGCCACCAGGGAAGCCCTTTAGTGTTTTCCATTATTTGGATAAATACCCAGGAGTGGAATTACTGGGTCATATGGTAGATCTATTTTTAATATTTTGAGGAACCGCCATGTTGTTTTCTATAGGGGCTGGACCAATGTACATTCCCAGCAGCAATGTAAGAGGGTTCTTTTTCTCCACACCATCACCAGCATTTGTTTCTGGGTTTTTTTGTTGTTGTTATTATTGTTTTTGGTATGGGCCATTCTCACTGGTGTGAGGTGGTATCTCATTGTGGTTTTGATTTGCATTTCCCTGATGATAAGTTAGAATGAATTTTTTTCATGTGCCCATTGGCTGCCTACAGTTCTTCATTGGAGAAATGTCTATTTAGTTCTTCCCATTTTTTGACTGGATTCTTTGCTTTCTTTTAATTGAGTTGCATGAGTTCTCTGTAGATCTTGAGTATTTTTTAAGATTTAATTATTTATGCATACAAGAACAGGGGTACAGGCCAAAGGTGTGGGGGTGAGAGGATTCACCAGAGACAGAGTGGGGAGCAGAACAGACAGGCTGAAATACACTGCTGAGGGGAGCAGCGGGTGAGCCAGGAGAGGTCTGCTGCACCACGTGTGTATCTCCCTGGCCAGGTATCGAACCAGTGCTGCAGTGGCTGCAGACTGCCTTATAGGCTGCGTCTTAACTCCTTGCACCACCAGGGAGGCCCTAGATCTTGAGTATTAATCCCTTGTTAGATGTAAGATGTGCAAATATTTTTTCCCACATAGTAGGATGTTTTTTCATTACAATGATAGTTTCTTTCACTGTGCAGAAATTTTTACTTTGATATGATCTCATTTATTTTTGCTTTTATTTTCCTTGTCATTGGAGTCAAGTCCCCAAAGACATCACAGAAGCCAGTATTGAAGTGTTTTGCTAATGTTTTCTCGTATGAATTTGATGGGTTCAGGTCTTACATCTAAGTCTGTAACCCTTCTTGAGTTGATCTTTGTGCGTGATGTTAGAGAGTTGTCTAATTCCATTGTTCTGCATGTGACTGTCCTGTTTTTCTAGCACCATGTGTTGAAGAGACTTTCTTTTCTCCACTGTATACACTTAGCTTCCTTGTTGTTGATTGACTGTTCATACAGATTTGTTCATATAGGGTTTATTTCTGGACTCTCAGTCTTGGCCCATTGATCTGTGTGTCTATTTTCATTCCAATACCATACTGGGAGTATGATACTTCCATTCCTTTTCTTTTTTGTCAAGATTGCTTTGGCTATTTGGGGTCTTTGTGGTTCCATATTAGTTTCAGTAATGTCTGCTTTGTTGATTTGAAAAAGTCTACTGAAATTTTAATAAGGTTGCATGGGGGCCTCCCTGGTGGCACAGGGTTTAAAGACACACCGCTATCAAGCTATTGACAGACACTGCAGAACAAGTTCCCTTAGCCTGCCAGGGAGCTAACCCACATGGTGCAGCAGACCTTTCCTGTCTCGCCCGCTGCTCCCCTCAACAGTGTGTTTTAGTAGATCTACCTGTTCTGCTCCCCACTCTTTCTGGTAAATTCTCTAACCCCCCACATCTCTGGCCTACACCCTAGTTTTTGTATGCATAAATAAATAAATCTTAAAAAAATAAGGTTGCATTGAATCTGTATATTACTTTGTGTGAGAAGACCTTTTAATAATGTTAATTATTCCAATCCATGAGTAGGAAACACTGTCCATTTCCTTGTTGCAACAGGAATTTTGTTGCCGATTTGCGGCGAGAACTCGATGAGGGACACAACAGTCGTGGAGCAGTTTTGCAAGGCAAACCTGCTTCTTGAGCAGAAGTTCTTGTGCCATTTATTTAAAGCACACAGGCTAGTAAAAGCTGATCATGCGACATGGTATGAGGAATAAGGTCCAGAGAGTGGGATAAGAATGGGGGACAAAGTTTTACAAGGGACAGGGAAGGGGAAATTGTGGCCATATGTCAAAAGACACTTGCGCCAGCAAAGTATGATGTTATCAAAGGCAGAGGTATCCCGAGACCGCCATAGAGATAGCCATGTAATCAGGTCAACAGTGGCCTAGGCATCCCCTGGCCTGCCTCCTGATACGGGCTATGCTCCATAGGTAGTTAAGGAATGCTCTGCTGTGATTTGCAGATAGCAAATAGGTCACAGTTGCCCATGAGTGGTCAACTCATAAAAATCCACATATCCCCCATTTGTATTACATAGTCTGGTAGCCCGCTCTTGGCAGCTACATGACTGGATGTAGACACAGCACCAATGGTCCTGTGTCACGCTGGAGGAGAGATGGAGTCCATAGAACTTGTTGAGTCCAGAGTCTAGAGGGCTTATTGATGTTCACCAAGATAGGCCTTGTATCTTCTATTTCTCTTTGCAATGTCTTATAAGTTTTATTGACTAGATCTTCTACCTTCTTTGTTAGGTTTATTCCTACTTGATACATTTTGATGGTAATTTAAATGGGATTGTTTTCTTGATTTCTTTCTCTTTCAGTTCATTATTTGCATGTAGGAATAAAACAGACTTTTGTATATTGATGTGTGGCCTGTGGAGCACCTATTTCTAAACAAGGCAGTGACTGAGTCTTAAGTCAGACATAGATTAAAATCCTGGCTACATGATCTTCGCTCAACAACTAAACAAAATTCACTTGATTGCATCTTTCTTCTTTTCAAAATCAGGTCAATAATAGAAATTATCAGCCTCCCTGGTGGCACAGGGGGTTGAGTGCAGCTCTGTGAAGCAATCCACAGCCTCTGCAGCGCAGGTTCGATCCCAGCCAGCCAGGGATCTGCCCACACGGTGCGGTAGACCTCTCCTGTCTCACCCGCTGCTCCCCTCAGCAGTATTTTCAGTCAGTCTGCCTGTTCTGCTCCCCACTCTGTCTCTGGTGAATCCTCTCACCCCCCACACCTCTGGCCTGTACCCCAGTTCTTGTATGCATAAATAAATAAATCTTTAAAAAAATAGGAATTATCTTGTAAAGTTACCAAGATTAAGTGCCCTAATAAATGCAAAGCCCTCTAGCTGGGCAGAAGCTTCATACACTTTTACCCTAGAGGCTAACAACCATTTTTATTTTAAATGAATTGTTTATTTATTTGCTTGTTTTTTTAAATTTATTTGTTTTATTTATTTAGTTATTTATTTCCGTAGAAGAATGAGGGCATAGGCCAGAGGGGCAGCGGTGTTGGTGAGAGGATTCACCAGAGACAGAATGGGGAGCAGAACAGGCGGATCTACCGAAATACACTGCTGAGGGGAGCAGCGGGCAAGACAGGAGAGGTCTGCTGTGCCATTTGGGTCAGCTCCATGGCTGAGGATGGAATTCAGGCTGTAGGGGTGACAGCACTGAAACTTAATCCCTAGGCCACCAGGGAGGCCCATAAGAACCATTTTTAAAGACCAAGATATAACCAATAAAAACAAATAGAAAAAAAATCCACTTTTTGGTGGACTCTCAGGTTTGGGGTCTCTGGATATGTTTTATCATTAATAGGAACATGTGTGTGTCTATCTTAATATACAAAATTTCATATGAAATACTAAGCACTCCCAGGGAAAAAAATTCACCTCCTCTACAATCCCTGTCTCCTGATCTTCATAAATTTTCCACCTGCTGAACTCAAGATAAAGAGTAGAACTCTGGTGACTTTTAAGCTTGGACCTCAATAGCCTGAGCCCTCTCCCTTTGAGGTTGCACCCTGCATGGTTCAATCTTTCCAGGGGCCTCCGTAGGAAGATGATAGGACTTTTTAATTTATATCTCAGCAGGATAAGCAGAGATAATATTAAAGAGAATGCCAGTGAAAGATATGTTTAGACATTAAAAAAAAAAGACATAACCAACAAGAACTAGAAAATAGAATGTGTTGATAATCTATGGATTTAAGCATCATGGATGGAAAATATATACTACTTTGTTTGGCCTGTGGTGATTGCATCTGCACTGAGCATGTGCAGACTATTTTTCCTTGTCCTTATTCCCTAAACAATATATGGTATAACAACTATTTTCAGAGTATTTACATTGTATTAGTTATTATAAGTATTCTACAGCTTACTTAAAGTATAGGGAGAATATGCATAGCTTATATGCATATACTATGCCCTCTTATGTAAGGGGCTGAGCATCCTTGGATTTGTGAGCTTGTCGTGGGTTGTGAAACCAGTCCCCTCTTGGATACTGAGGGACGACTATACATTTATTGTGCTTAATATTTAATAGTCTCTTGGCCTCCCTGGTGGTTAAGACACAACACTATGAAGCTATCTGCAGCCACTGCAGCATGAGTTCGATCCCTGGCCAGGATGCTGATCCACATGGCGTGACAGACCTCTCCTGTCTTGCCCGCTGCTCCCCTCAGCAGTGTATTTCAGTAGATCCGCCTGTTCTGCTCCCTGCTCTGTCTCCGGTGAATCCTCACACCCACAGCATTTCTGACCTGCACCCCAGCTCTTGTATGCATAAATAAATAAATCTTTAAAAAAAAAGATTTAAGGGCCTCCCCGGTGGCCCAGCGGTTGAGCGCTGGGTTGCGAAGCTGCCTGCAGCCTATGCAGCTCCGGTTAGATCCCCGGCTGCTCCCCAGCCACCGGAGGAGGGTCCCGCATGGCGCGCAGACCTCTCCTGCCGCCTGCGGCTCCCCTCAGCAGTGTACTTTGGTCCTCCTGCCTGCTCTGCTCCCTGCTCTGGCTCTGGTGAATTCTCTCACCCTCCCATGCTTCTGACTACCCAGTGCTTGTATGTATAAACAAACAAACAAACAAACAAACAAACAAACAAACAAATAAATCTTAAAAAAAAAGATTTAATAGTCCAACTTCAGATGACTGAAATAATTCTCTAAATTCTAGGCAACCATGTTTATTGTTCATCTCTACCCTAGAATCAGCACCAGGGTAGGGGATTTCTTGTCACCAATACTCAGCTTCTCCATCACACACACAGCCACACCTCCCACCTGGCTTCCTGTCTCTCCCAGAGCTCTTCACCCCAGAGCCACACATCTTCAAATCCCTAATCCTCTCCCTTCTTCCACCTATCCTTCATATCGACTTCTGACAGCCTTTTGGGTCAAAGGTCACAGGTCATCCATTCATCCCCTTCCTCCACCTGGGATTCTTCTACCCAGCTCAAGGGTGCCAATGGTGCTGTCACTGCCCCCACAGTTGAGCTATTTGAGACTCATTCCTTTCACCATCTCATTCCTCCACCTCAGCTGGTGATTAGCAGATCGGGAAGATCTTCCTGAGGGGTTGAGTGTGGCCCTTGTGTTGTGGTTTATGCTCAAGTCTCCCTGTCCTCTCTCCCACGAAGACTCCAAATCTTCATTTCAGTTAGGTGTGACACTCCCAGGAGGCAGGAGGCACTGAGAGGGGTCAGGCTTGGGGGGCACCCATCAGGGGCAATGGACATGACCTGGTGGCCCATGGGTCACAGACCAGCCACCAGTTCTCTGCTGCTCCTTCTTCCTAAGATGCTCCTTCCCTCTTTCCCTCAAACACTAGACTCATCTTTAAGACTTCAGAAATCCATCCCAACCCACTTCCCTTCCACACCCGCAGGCTGGGTCACACCCCCAGGCTGGGTCACACCCCCACACTGACACCAGGTCAGACCCTTATCGCAGCACCACCAGGCTGTGGTGTAATTTCTTCTCCATGTCTCGTCCCATTGGCTCTTTTATATACAGGACACATTTTTTCTTTTAATTTCATAACACTAGTAGCTACCATACTGATTGGTTTATAGTTAACACACAGTGTTTCCTGAGGATATGAGTAAAATGAAGCCCCCCCCCTTTTTTTTTTGAGAAGCAGCAACAAGATGAAGAGGCGGGGGGTGCTTTGTTTAATATCATACAGTTGGTTGGTTACAAGGCTCAGTCTAGAATTGGGTCTTCTGGCTCCAAATCGGGTGTTCCTTCCTCTCACGGTTGATTCAGTGCCTGGAGGGGCTGCTGGTGAGGGGTGGGGTTGTCAGCACCTTCCCCAGACATCCTGCCATCCACTGGGCACTGAGGGAAGGGCTGGACCAGCAGCCCACCATGCCTTCTTGCCGAAGTCCTGACTCCACCACATCATCTAAAGCAGTACTTTCTGTTCCAAATAGTCCAGGTGATCCAGCCATGGTCAAGTCCATATGGCCCTCTCTTACACCACTAGAATTATACCCTCTCAGGAGGTCAGGGAGAAACTGGACCCTCGGCCCCAGAGTCCAAAGAAGGGAAAGACCTTCTGGGTGAAGGAGGCAGTGAAGGTGTAGATGGGCTCCTGGGTGAGAGCGTTGACAAAGGTCACCCAGCCCACCTCATAGTCCAGCGACACCCGCACCTGCCGGGGCTGCTCCTCGAGGGCCAGCCGCGTGGGGAAGGAGCCCAGGGCCGACACAAAGCCCCAAGCCAGCCTCACGGCCCACACCCCCTCCTCGGGCCGCATGCGCAGCTCCCCCTTCCGCCGCGCATCCTCGCTCACGATGCCCAAGGTGCAGCTGCCCCCGTGGGCCAGGTCTACGCTCACCACCCACGTGTGTCTCCCCCCCGTGAAGCCACCGTGGGTGAGGACACAGGTGGCCCGGTCAAAACGCTGAGGGTTGTCTGGTGAGTTCTGCCATTTATAGGAGAACCGAGCCCTCTGGAGGTCCTCGGACAAGAGGAGCTTGGGGTGGGAAGTCTGGGGGTCTAGAGAGAGCTGAGCTGTGGGGAAAAACCAAAAGGGACACATCAGCAGACACGTTATCACCCCCAGGAAAGGCCTAGAACTCCCCATGACGCCACATGTTGGTGTTATCACCAACAACGTCAGAGGCCATGGGATAGGCAGCGCAGGTATCACCTGGGAACTTGCCAGAAATAGACTCCAGACTTCACCCTCACCACCTGCGACAGAACCCGCATCTGACTAAGATGGCAGGTGATTTGAGCACGTGTTAATGCCCGCCTCCGAGCCCCGGTAGCCCGGATTGCGCTGCCCTCCCCCGTCTGTTCTGTGCAGGTCTCTGGGAAGCCGCCTGTCCCTGCAGACCCGTCCGCTGCCAGTGTGGCTTCCACTAGGGGCGCCTCCTGCCGCTGTATCTCTTATCTCCCAGGGCAGGCAGGCAGGCGAGAGTTCTCCCTCTTGGTCCAAACTTCACGATTCCTCCCCAGGCACTTAATGACTCATTAATAGTCTTTGCCCAGGGCAGGCTCCTGGCTCTCCCGAGGTTATTCATTCTGCCTTGGTAATTCTAAATAGTCTGTTTTTTTTTAACATCAAAAACTTCTGTAGACCTTGCATAGTGTTATTTTTACTATCCACAAGCTAAGAAACAATCATAAACTCAGTGCCCTAATGACAGAGCTCCTTCCTACAGAGCTCGGACCTCCCTAGGAGACTGGGCACCACCCCCACCATGGGGCCCATTCTGCCAGCCCTTCCCCACCCACAGGCTGGCCCTCTTAAGTCTCACCTAGGATGGCCCTAATAATGGATTCTAAGCCCTGATGAGAGTTCCCCACATCCAGGAAGCCTTTTCTGATAGGCCTTGTCCTGCTTGTCCTCTCATCATGCAAGATCAGAATGGGAGCTACCTGCCAGCTGTGTGGTATGTGTGTACCTGCTCTTCATGGCTCTCTCTAGGTCTTCCAGTGGCACAAGTAAGTGTGTGTGTGCGTGTGTGCACATGCATGTGTTTGTGCATGCCCACCTTGTCTTCTTCCATTTTAGATTGCTCACTCCCTCCCATCTGACACAGGCTGCTACGTACCTGGCTCATAGTCCAACTCAAAGCTAAGTTTTTCTGTAAAGAGGAAATAAAACAGGATGAGATTTAATTAATTTCACAAAATCATAGAACATTTAGTAATGAGAAAACTAAGACCCAGAGAAGGGAAGAATGAAGAGAAGAATGGACGCTGGGACCCCCTAGACCTATGATTTAGCATTTGCTACAACTCACATATCTGGGGGCCTCCCTGGTGGTGCAAGGGGTTAAGACACAACCTACGAAGCTGTTTGCAACCACTGCAGTGAGAGTTCAAGCCCTGGCCAGGGAGCTACCCTCATGGTGTAGCAGACCTCTCCTATCTTGCCCGTTGCTCCCCTCAGCAGTGTATTTCATCATTCTGCCTGTTCTGTTCCCCGCTCTGGCTCTGGTGAATCCTCTCACCCCACACACTGCTGGCCTGTACGCCAGTTCTTGTATACATAAATAAATAAATCTTTAAAAAAAAAAAAAACCCTCACATTTCTGATTCAGATGGGATGGGGCAGGGAATCTGCTTTTCTAACAAGTTTCCAGCGGTGTTAATACTGCTGGTTGGTTGTGAGTGCCACTCTGGGGCCCCTAACTCTGTGTTGGTGGGACCATGTCTGCCTGCTCACCTTCGTATCCTCAGTGTCTCGTATAGAGCCCAGAGTTCCCCACATCGAGGAAGCCTTTTCTAATAGGCCTTGTCCTGCTCTGTCCTCTCATAACGTAGATCAGAATGGTAGCTTCCTGCCAGCTGTGTGGTATGTGTGTACCTTCTCTTCATGGCTCTCTCAAAGGCCTTCCACAGGCACAAGTGAGTGTGTGTGTGTGTGCACGCACATGTGTTTGTGCATGCTCACCTTGTCTTAGCATAGTAAATGCTCAAGAAACACCTGCTGACTGAATGGTAAGTGGGTTAATATATTTCTCATTCTGCTTGGACATAATTTTAGTGATAGTCAAAGGTCAGTCTCTGATAAGCAGAAGTCCTTCACTGCCAGGGAGTACTTGCAGGAAGTGGACCTGTGGGAGAAGCTCGTGCAGGGTGATATTTTTGTGGGTGAACCATTTAGAAATAGGTGGCATCATTCATGATGTCATGTGAGGGATGGGGAGGTGCTGTCAGAGAGTCACATTCCTGGTCTCATTTCAAACCCACCACACCCTTTCTTACACAACTTCCTGTTCAACAAACGGGAGCACAGCCCCCAAAGGAGCAGTCCAACTCAGACCCAGATTGACAGGAAGTGAGAGAAGGAGGAGGGAGAGAAGCCAGTTACCATAGGGCACAGGAAATGCTGCTTGTTCTTAGTTAAGAATGTTCACTATGAAAAAATTATCTTATGCTACAAATGCCCCTGTGGATTTTTTAAGTTCTTGAGAATGACAGATCCTCTTAGTCATTATTTCTTATATTGCTTAATGCCAATTGATCAGATTTGTTGTATGATTTTCAATTTTTTTTTTTTTTGCTTAAGTATTTTTCAAATCAGCTAAATTTTCCCCAGAAATCTTCACCTTTATTATCTCTCCTCACTGTTACATTATCCTGATAAGGAGATCTTAGAAAGATTCGCAAAGAAGGAAACCAGGGCACAGAAAGTGTACAAGCCCTGCCATAAGTCACACAGCACTGGGCAGTGGAGCACCAAGAGGGAGGACATTCACGGAGCCTGTGCTCTGAGGAGGCCTGGGGTGTTCTTACCCAGAAACATCTTCATCTCCCTCTGCAGTGGGAGGGCCTGTTGGGGGAAGTCCCGAATCCTTTGGCCCAGCTCACGTGACACAGCCTCTGGTTTCCGGCACTTTCTGGTTTCACATCTGGAGGCAGAGAAATGGCAGGGCCTGGGAATTATCCTCCTGAGCAATGCCTTCAGACTCAGCCAGCTGTCTTCTTCTAGGTGGGCATGAAGGACCCCAGGTGGACATCCTTCCATTAGAGTGGACCCCATTATCTACTCTTGGGCAATGCTATGCAGGGGTGTATATCTACAGCTGAATGTGGGGAGTGCAGTTGAGTAGATGAAACTTTACCTGTGGCTTTTATCCTAAATATGAGAATGCTGTACATTTGTATAGCAGTAATTAGGATGTTGTGCATGTAGGTGCATGTAGGTGGGAAAAGAGAACAATTACATCGCTTACCGTATTAGAGTACTTCTGATATCCTAGGAGAAAGAGAGAGGGCAGGGATTCAGTTTCCAACCTCCCCTGTCCACTTTTCTTATAACTAAAAAAAAAAAGACAAAATACCATATTCCTAGCTCTGGATAGAAAAAGGACACCAGATTTGTATGTGAAATATAGAGAAACCAAACAAAGGATCAGACAAAAAACAAACTGTAAAACCAGCCCTTGAAAACCAACCATAAATCTGTGACATCCAGAGGAGAAGGGGGAGGAGGAGGGGTGAGAAGAGAGTTGGGGGAGCACAATGGACTATGGTGGAGGACTATGGTGGGAGCACTGTGGTGGGAGCACTATGATGACTACACCTGAGGGGGAAATCTTATACCTCCAAAACACTTTTGACAATGATGTAAAGCAATGTTAAGTAGAGAGGGAGAAAACATCAGTGCCATAGAGTCACAGCATTTGGGGGTTCACAAAGCTTCAGGGCTCTTAAGCTCAACCCCTTTATTTTATAGACCCACATGGTGAAGTGACTGGCCCCTGCTAGTCAGAGGCAAAGGCAAGTCCCATCCCAAGATCTCAGATTCTCAGTTCCGAGTGTGTCTTGCCAAATCAGGCTGCCTTTCTGATGCCTTGTTGGGGCACCAATATCTCCCCTCCGGTGCAAGAAAGTGAAACAAACTAGGAGGAACTTCCTGGTTGGTGGAAGGAACAAGAGACAGTTTGTTTTGAATGGAGCACTTGACACTTGTTTGCACAATACGTGAAGCTTTTCAGAGTCATACTTTCACTTGCATTTTACTGTTGGGTCCTCACAAATCCTCTGGGAGTGAATTAGGAAAGAATCTTCCCTATTTAATGGATGGTGGGGTGGAGAGACTGAAACCGGGGAGTAAAGTGACCTGGGGAAGCAAGAACTAGCATCAGGACTTCTGATCCTGTGACACATTTTCCACTTGGGATGCAGAGACATATGCAGGAAGGAGTGCGGGCTCGGATAAGGCGAGGCTGCAGCAAATTACACGCAAACCCAGGTGGGCGGGACGGGGCCAGGTCTCACCGTCAGCAGCTCCCTTGCTGGCTTCTCTTTCTTCTCTTCCAGTTCTGCAATCAGAGCACTAAACCGACAGATCTCCCCAGTGACCAGCATGTCAAACTCATCCCGTTGCTTCAAGATGTCCCCATCCAGCTTCTCCAGTTGGGCTAAGAGGATGCTCTGCTGTTCCTCCAGGAACTGGCTCAGATGTGCAAACTCAGAAATCACTTTTTGTCGCTTGGTGGCCAACTGAGTCTGAGTGGGCAGGAGGAGTAGCCAGAAAGAAGTTATTCCCCTTCCTTCTTCACTTTCTTACCTCCTCCAATTTTTTTTCCCCTCTCTTTCCTTTTTTAATTAGTTTATATGACCCAGATGCACATCCTCTGAAGCTTGGTAGTAAAATCAGAACCCCCACCTTGCTGCCTGGGTCCCCAAACAGACTGGGAACTGTGGTTGGTTTCCTTTCCACCCCATGACATTTCTGGGAGCTAGACTACCCACACTGCAACTTCTAAAAGAGTGGGGTTCAGAAGAGGTGTAGGGGAGGTGGTGGTTATACCCTACCCTCCAAGTGGCACAAAACACACCCTCTGCATGGTACCAAGCTGCATTACAGGCACAGCCCCTTCAATCCTTACAGCAAGTCAGTGCAGTAGCCATGATTATTAATCTCCACTTTACAGATAAGTAAAGTGAGGACAGAGTGTTGCTTGAGGTCAGTGATCTAGTCTGAGTTAGTGCTGAGTCGGGACTCACATGCAGATGACTCAAGCCTGTGTTCCAGGGAGGCATCTGGCCCCGAGGAAGGGGTAGGCTTGGGGAAGGGATGATGACTTACCAGGAGGACTTGTATCCTTTGATTTTCTCTTGACTGGATTCCTTGAATCTCATCTCTCTCTTTTCTTAGACACTCAAGACACTTCTGAATTTGTTCCTGGAGAAAAAGAACATAACATACTTAAGATGGAAACAAAGATTAGCTACCTGGTGGCGCAAGTAGTTAAGCACAGTACTGTGAAGATATCCACAGCCTCTGCAGCACCATTTTGATCCCCAGCCGGCCAGGGAGCTAACCCACATGGCACAGTAGACCTCTCCTGTCTTACCCACTGCTCCCCTCAGCAGTGTATTTCAGTCTGCCTGTTCTGCTCCCCACTCTGTCTCTGGTGAATCCCTGGCCTGTACCCCAGTTCTTGTATGCATAATAAATAAATCTTTAAAAAAAAAAAAAACAGATTTGTTGAGAGGTGCCATGTCACCCAACTCTGCTTGGAGGGTGTGGGGGTGACCCAAGGGACAATGCCTGGGCCTGCACTGCCCTTGAGAGTTTACTCTCTTTGGGTTTTGTTCCTCTTGCTTTTGTCCTCCACCGATTTTGATCAGAACTCTCCCCCTCTATCCTGTGCCATCACAGGCTATGACTTGCTGTTTTCACCCAAGCCTTCCTTGTTCCTAGGTAAACACACTAATCTCTTTTGCCTTTGGCAAGTTATATCTAGGGTCTGTCCTGAGCTAGAAATAACCTCTGAAATTATTTCAACTTTCTCACATGTCCTAAAAAGAACATTCAAACAGGCCTTTTGGTGGATGGAATAATTTTCTGTATATGATTCTGGATGGGGAGAAGAAATTTGGATGCTAAAATAATCGATGAATTGTTTTAAAAATTGCATGCTGTAGAATAGCGTTAAGTCCGGTACACATGCATAAATGTCCTCAGAGGTACATTCAGAAATATATATAAAGTTCTTACCATCAAAGATCAGTAACAGATTGACACAAACACACAGATACCCACTTGTTATAAAACATAATACATGAATTCATAATACATGAACAACAAAAACCCAGCACATACTCATTTAATGAGAAAATTACATCTCACATATATTACACAACGTGCATACGTAAATATTATTTTCCCACAATATGAGCATTCAGCTACACATTTACATACTCAGACAGTCAGACCTCCCATTAACACCCCACATGCAATAAACATGCAAGCATCAATACATATTCACACCATTTGTACAATCATTCCCTCGAATACAAACCCAGACGTCCTCACACAGACCTGATCAACCCATGACACAGACACACACACTCTTCAGTTGTTCATTCATCCAACAGGTGTTACTGAGCTCCTATTATGTGTTGGTCACAAAAAAACAAGATAAAACTCGCTAAAATACAAACACGTGATCTTCCAGGCCTGGGTCTGTTGCCTGCGTGATGATAGAAATAGGCAGATAGAGTTTGGCTTCAGAGGCCCAGATCACTGCCAGCTCCGCTGTGGTTCTTAGCCCAGTCCAGCCCCAGCGCACGCAGAGAGCCAGCCCCGGTTCCTACCCTGTAGGGCCCGGCCGCGTCCTCCAGGAAGCGCACGGTGTGGGCCCGGTGCTCCCAGGCCTCGCGGCACACCACGCACAGCTGCGCCTCGTCGTCCTCGCAGAAGTAGTAGACCTTCTCCCCATGATCCCGGCACACGTCCTCCTCCTGGGCCCCTGGCGCGGCCACCAGGCGCAGGCGCTCGATGTTCTCCACGACGCTGGCCAGCTGCCAGTTGGGCCGGAAGCTGCCTGGGCGGAAAGGCTCTTTGCACAGCGGGCAGGTGGAGGGCTCCTCAGGGTCCGGGCCGGGGATCTCCAGGTAGCGGGTGAGGCAGCCCCGGCAGAAGTTGTGGCCGCAGTCGATGGTGACCGGCTCCCGCAGGGTCCCTTGGCAGATGGGGCAGTTGACCTCATCTGCCAGGCTGGTCACAGAGGCGGCCGAGGCCATGGAGCCGCTGCACCTGCCGTCTCCTCGGGGTCACCCCCTCTGCTTGGAGGAGAAGGGGCTGGGATAACAGTGAGAAGACACACCGCATCACATAGCACACGCATGCACTCACACACATCTTAAATACACACCGACACCCTCATAGTCACACATGTAAACACTGTGTGCAAGGGCAAGACACACACTGGCTGCTCTGGCAGCCAAGGCTCTGATGTTCTCCTCCCAGAGGAACAGGCACAGCCTTCAACAGCGGAGATGAAGTAGCAGCGGAGGAGGAGGAAGGGCTCACGGTCTCCAAGATGACTCAGTTACTCCCTGTACTGGTGCCCAGGACCTGGGCTCACTGCTCCTTCCCGTCCATCTGAGCACACTCACAGGAGAAGGACAGTGGTGGTGTCTTTACTGTCCACAAGTTGAAAGAGATGGTTCTCTGGGGGCAGGAGAGAGTTGAGATAAGGAGGGTGATGCCACCCCAGTCTCCCTGCAGTATGACCAACTGTCTCCAGGGAGATTGGAGTTATCAACCAGTCCAGGAGTGTGTGGGGACCCAGATAAGTTCATGGTGCCCAAGGGGAACACTGCACTGTCAACCTCACCAGTGATGCACCAGCCATCTGCCCTAGGGTTCCAAAGAGGTTGGAATGTACCCATGTTGGGAGGAGAAAGAAAAATAGCAACCACCAGTATTTATTTATTTATTTTTAAGATTCATTTATTTTTGCATGCAAGAGCTAGGGTACAGGCCAGAGGTGTGGGGGGTAAGAGGATTCACCAGAGACAGAGTGGGAGACAAAATAGGCAGATTGACCAAAGTACACTGCTGAGGGAAGCAGTGGGCGAGTCAAGAGAGGTCTGCTGTGCCATGTGGGTTGCTCCCCAGCAGGGAATCGAGCTTATGCTGCAGAGGTTGCATCTTAACCCCTTGCGCCACCAGGGAGGCCCGCCACCAGTATTTACTTGTGATGGATATATACCTCATTTGGGTGTAAGCAATTTGAATTATAATCTTATTGAGCCCTCCAGTCTTTTCTATAACATTGACCCTATTGGGATATTATCGGCTTCTGGCAGGTTATTTAGCTTGCACACGGCACACAAGAAGGAAGGTATACTACACTCAGCTCTGGGTGTTTCAGAGCTGTGCCATCCCAACAGAAATACAATACAGATCACATGTGAGATTTCAATTTTCCTTCTATATAGACACTTTTCTTTTACACATATACATATAAATTATTTTATTTTATGTAATTCTTACATCATTTTTCATTTTCGCATAATGTTTGCATTTTCATTTTGGTTATATTCCCCATATAATTCCCACCCTCTTTTTCTGACCCTAATCCTTCTTCTCCTTCCCCCGACCCCTATTATAGTGTGTCTCTGGTCTATAATTCCTTGTTGATTTTGATTTTTACTTTATTGCAATTAGTCTTTTTCCTGGTCCCTTGTTTAGGTTTCCTAAATTCCTGCTATGAGTGAGATGATCCAGTACTTTTCTTTTTCTTTCTGGCTTATTTCTCTGAGCATGATCCCTTCCAGCTCCATCCACATTGCTGCAAATGGCATGAGTTTATCTTTTTTGATTGCTGAGTAATATTCCATTGTGTATATGTACCACATCTTCTTGATCCAGTCATCTATTTTTGGGCATGTGGGTTGTTTCCATAGCTTAGCTATTGTAAACAGTGCTGCTATAAACATAGGGGTGCAGGTGCCCTTTTGAATTAATGTTTCTGTGTCTTTGGGGTAAATACCCAGGAGTGGAATTGCTGGATCATATGGAAGCTCCATCTTTAGCAGGTTGAGGAATCGCCACACAGCTCTCCATCGTGGTTGGACCGTTTGCACTCCCACCAGCAGGGCAGGAGAGTTCCTTTTTCTCCACATCCTCACCAACATTTGTTGTTGCTAGTATTTTTAATATGTGCCTTTCTCACTGGTGTAAGATGGTATCTCATGGTAGTTTTGATTTGTGTTTCCCTGATTACAAGTGATGTTGAACAATTTTTCATAAGTCTGTTGGCCACTTGCTTTTCCTCCTTGGAGAAGTTTCTTTTTAGCTTTTCTGCCCATTTTTTGACTGGATTATTTAGTTTGTTTTTGTTGAGCCTCATAAGCTGTTTGTAGATTTTTGTGATCAGTCCTTTATCGTTAGTGTTGTGTGCAAAAATTTTCTCCCAATCGGTAGAGTGTCTCTTTGTTTTGGTTTCTGTCTCTTTTGCTGTACAGAAGCTCTTTAATTTGATGTAGTCCCAGCTGTTTATCTTTGCCTTCACTATACTGCTTTGGGTGATGTGTCTGTAAAGATGTCTTTGAGGTGCATGTCATGTAGTGTTTTGCCTATATTTCTTTCTATATATTTTATGGTTTCAGGTCTTATGTCTAGTTCTTTAATCCATTTTGAGATGGTTTTTGTGTATGGTGTGAGGTAGTGGTCAAGCTTCATTCTTTTGCATGTAGCGACCCAGTTTTCCCAGCACCATTTATTGAACAAACTTTCTTTGTCCCATTGCATATTCTTTGCTCCTTTGTCAAAGATTAGTTGACCATAAATCTGTAGGTTTATTTCTGGATTTTCTATTCGGATCCATTGGTCCGTGTGTCTGTTCTTGTTCCAATACCATGCAGTTTTGATTATTAGGCCATGTCTTGGCACATGTGGCTGCAGGCTTGCGGGTGGGAGCAGAGCTCCAGGGGCTGCATTCTAGGAGTGGGTGAGGGAGGTCGTAAGGTGGGAATGTACAAAATAGTGTGAAAGGGGAGTGAGGCAGGGTAAGGGGCTGATCATTCAGTGTGGGAATCATCAGGTGAGCGGAGGAAGAATGTGGGTGTCTGGATCATTACCTTGCTTCAGAGCAGGGGCAGAGCACAGCTCTGGGAGCTGCAGGCCTTAGGTTGACCCCAGCCTTGTGGTTTTCTAGCTCTCTACTGACCTCGAGGAGGTCACGCATTTCAGTCTCCCATTTCCTTCTCTGTAAAATGAACATACTCATACTGCCCCAAAGGGTTGTTATTAGACTAGATGTAACATAAAAATACTAAGCCTTGGATAAATGTGGCTTAATATTTATCTTTCTGATTAATAGTTTTCTAAATTTTGCACCATATGAATCATTTGCCTTATGGTTTCCTTCCTTGTCCCATTCACAGTGAAAAAATGAAACTGAAGAACAAGGTTACTCAAAGTCTAGTGGGGTCACTGGGATGGGAGTTGGGAGTTTAGAAGTGACTGGCCCAGGCAGACTGGGTGAGGTGTGGGAAGGAGGGCAGAGGAGCCCGACAGCACGTATCACACAGAGGGCCTACAGCATCTGGCAGAGTCCTTGGTGTGTCCAGATGTCACTCACCTCCCCCTCTGCTGGACTTTGCCATAGGGTCACGCCTCAAAGCCAGAAGTTTATGGCTCCCACCTGCTCAGGTGGACAGGAAACAGCATCTCTTCCCCATGTCTCCCCACCCCACTGTGGTCAAGGGAGGGATTCCAGGAAACTCCATCTCCTTGTGACCTCATGGCATGCTTGTCCCCAGTTGAAAGGCGGGAAGGAGGCAGTTGTTGTGGAGAATGGGGTGACCAGACCACTGCTGGGAAATGCTGGGTAATTGGAGAAGCCTGGAGTTTGAACCCATTCAGATGATGGGTGTTGGCCAGCACTCTGGGGAAGCACAAGAGGTGGAGCCAGGTAACTTCCCTGCTCTCCTCTCTCCTAGCCTCCAAGTACTTTCCCTCTGTGATTCACATAAAAGTGACTCAATTTCAGGCAAAGGGAATTTGTGTGGCCTGAGGCAGAGGCCTGAGCAGACAGGCTGGGGAAGATACCGTGATGCCCTCAACCCCCTCCAATAGGGGCGCTGCCTGTCCTGCCTGCAAGGGACCCCTGGAGGATGCAGTGACTGCCACCTGTGGACACACCTTCTGCCGGCTGTGCCTTCCCCCACCCTCCCAGATGGGGGCCCAGGCCTCTGGCAGAGTCCTGCTCTGTCCCCTTTGCAACCAGAAGGAGGAGAAGGAGAACCTCCTGGTTCCTGTGCCCCTGGGCCCTTTGGGAGAGACTTACTGCGAGGAGCACGGTGAGAAGATTTACTACTTCTGTGAGAATGATGCCGACTTCCTCTGTGTGCTCTGCCGGGAGGGTCCCTCCCACCAGGCCCACACTGTGGGCTTCCTGGATGAAGCCATTCAGCCTTACCGGGTAAGGAGCCTGGCTTTTACTCAGGCCTCTGGGCAGGACAATGTCCTGTCATAGTGAAGGGACTGGGCTGGGAATCTGGATGAAGGACCATGGTTTCTATATCAGGGGACCCCAAGGCTGTAGGGACACTGGGGACACTCCCAGACTGTCCCAGCCACATTTCACTTGGATATGTGGGCATTCAGCCTTAGCAGGGACCTCAGCTCCAGCTGCCAGAGGGACCCCCTGGTGATGGAGCAGCAGGAATTGAGCCGTGTCTACTACTGCACTCACCATGGAAGGGACGCAGAGCAGGGCCTCCTGCAGGTTATGGGCAGGGAAACCCAGGGCCCAGCCTGGATATGGACTTGCCAACGCCCTAACTCTGGACTCAGAGGGAAATGTGGGGCGGGCAGGGGTGACCTATAAGCACTGCTGTTCCTTTTGGGGAAGGAAGGGGTGGCGTAGCCCATCTAATCTTGGGGACATTGTCTATTCCTGTCACCTCAAATCTTTCTTCTGTCATCTAGTCACCAGGTCACAAAGTGGTCTCCTCAGAAGCATCTGCCGAATCTTTACCTCTGCCTCAGCCCCACAGCCATGACCAGCTCCGCTCTCACCACCTCACACTCAGACCTTGCATCGCCTCTGTGTTCCCTGCCTCCACCCTCACCTTTCCAGCCACCCTCTAATGTGCTTCGAGTTAGATCTTCCTAAAACACAAAGCTCCCAGCTTTGTGGTTTTGCTCTCCTGCTCACAACACTTGCATGGATCCCTAGTGCTCAGAAAAAGCTCAGTGTCTTCAGCAAGGAGTGCACGTCCCCTTCACAGCCAGACCCTCCCTTCCCTGTCCTGTCTGGGGTCCCAGCAGCCCTACCCGAGGCACCAGGAGTTCACGCAGGCCAAACTGCGATTCTTTTTTTTTTTTTTTGTCCTACCATTTTTTTAATTTTTTTAAATAAATTGTATTTTTATATTCCCCCATACAATTGCAACCCCCATATTTTGACCCCAATCCCTCCCCTCCCGCCCCCCACCCCCCATAGAGTGTCTCTGGTTCATAGTTTTTTGTTGATTTTGATTTTCACTTTCTTATAGTTATTCATTTTCCTGGTCCCTTATTTAAGTTTTCTAGATTCCTGCTATGAGTGAGACCATCCGGTATCTTTAATGTTTGTCTTTCTGATTAATAGAATTTTCTAAATTTTGCTCCACATGAATCATTTGCCTTATGGCTTCTTTCCTTGTCCTACCCACAGTGAAAAAATGAAACTGAAGTACAAGGTCACTGAAACTCTGGTGGGGTCACTGGCACTGGGGAGGGGTGGGGTGGGAGTTTGAAGCCACCAGCCCTGCAGACTGGGGCAGGCGGGGGAAGGAGGGCGCCGTGGGCAGGAAGTCTACTTCCCTGTTTCTAATACATTTGCAGGTAGTTCCTTCCTCCCGGAATGCTCTCCTCACTCTATCATTTGTTTCTTTACACTTTTAATTGTTAGGTCTACAACTTGGGCATTGAGTATACGCCTCCTGTCTCTTTCCCACTGGGAATTTATCTTCCATGCCCAGAGCTAAGGGTCCCCTCTTTCTAAAACCTTGCCTGCCTCTCCTCTGCACTGCCCTCCTCCAGCACAGCAGTTGTCTACATACATTTTAAGCACTTGTCACCCATCCCTGCCCTGCAAGCCCAGCTCCTCAGGGGCAAGGACGGCACCTTTTCCACCTCTGAGTCCTCAGCTCTCAGCAGTGCACCGGAAGGTAAAAGTTAAAATCTGTGTGTTAAACTAGGAAGAGACCCCAGCTTTCTGCCCATTCTTCTCCTGCAGGAGCGGCTCAGGAGTCGGTTGGAAGCTCTGACTACGGAGAGAGATGAGATTGAAGATGTGAAGAAGCGGGAAGATCAGAAGCTCCAAAAGCTTCTGGTAAAGCCACATCCAAGGACTGCCTTTTCCTTCAGGGGCTTCTCAACAGATTGGGGAAGTTTGTTGGTATCTGCCTCGCTGGGAAGAATTGGCAAACTGTTTTCATTTACCTCCCTCCCTGCCCCTGTACAAGGGCATTTGGAGACAAGCCTTTGGAATTCCAGAATATCAGAGTTAGAAGTGGTTCTGACATTTTCTAATACAAGATTTTATCAGCCATTTTTTTTTTTTTACTGCAGCAGAAAATACAATCCAGGAAAGTGATGTTCCCAAGGCCATCTGGCAAAGCCCAAGTTCACGGTGGAATGAACCCAGTGCTCAACCGCTGCGCCACCAGGGAGGCCCTAGAGCCAGATTTTTTGACCCCCCTTAGTGCATTCCTCTTTCCATCCCAGTCTGTCTGTGTGAAAGCGATGTCATCACATGGGGAGCTCGGGGCCAGAGGCATCTGCATTCTAGCCCTGATCCCAGGCTGACCTGAGGACAGTAGACTGATGGTGTGGCGATCTCTGGCTTACTCCTACCTTTTTCATGCTACAGAGTCATCCAGGAGTAACTCCTAGTGTGGGGCTTTCTGGCACTCTGACCAAAGAGACAGAGTTTTAAGATAGGAAGCTCTCTCTAGCATCTCTCAATTCCCATCAAACTATTATCTGTAGGGTCTCCCTGGTGGCACAAGGGGTTGAGACACAGCCTATGAAGCTGTCCACAGCTAGAGCAGCATGAGTTTGATCCCCACCCAGGGAGCTATCCACATGGAATAGCAGACCTCTTCTGACTCGCCCACTGCTCCCCTCAGCAGTGTATTTCAGTCAATCCACCTGTTCTGTTCCCTGCTCTGTCTCTGGTGAATCCTCTCACCCCCCGCATATCTGGCCTGTACCCCAGTTCTTGTATGCATAAATAAATAAATCTCTTTTTTTAAATAATATGATCTGTAGATGGTGACCTCGGTAGCTAAGACCCGAGCCACTCACTCTTCTTTTTTTCTTTAAATTTATTTTATTTAGGGCCTCCCCTGGTGGCGCTGTGGTTGAGTGCTGGGCTGTGAAGCTGCCTGCAGCCTCTGCAGTGCCGGTTCGATCCCCGGGTGCTCCCCGGCCACCGGAGGGAGGGTCCCACATGGCGCGCAGACCTCTTCTGCCGCCCGCTGCTCCCCTCAGCAGTGTACTTTGGTCCTTCTGCCTGCTCTGCTCCCCGCTCTGGTTCTGGTGAGTTCTCTCACCCTCCCGCGCTTCTGACTGTACCCAGTGCTTGTATAAATAAATAAATTAAATAAAATTAAATTAAAAAAATTTTTATTTTATTTATTTATGCATATAAGAGCTGGGGTATAGGCCAGAGGTGCAGGGTAGGAGATGAGAGGATTCACCAGAGACAGAGCGGGGAGTAGAACAGATGGATCTACTGAAATACTCTGCTGAGGGGAGCAGCGGACGAGACAAGAGAGGTCTGCTGTGCCATGTGTGTATCTCCCTGGCCGGCTGGGCTCGAACTCGTGCTACAGTGACTGTGGACAGCTTCACAGTGCTGGGACTTAATCCCTTGAGCCAAAAGGGAAGCCCCTCACTCACTCTTCTAATAACTCAGGTGGACTCTAATCACAGCTTCCTTTTGCTTCAGTTGCTCTTTAAGAAACCACTATAACAATCGCCACCTGATTCTAGGGAAGGATGTGTAGAGTTAGGATGCCATCATAAATGTGGAAGGATGCAAACTTTTCAAAAAGTCCAATATGACTCTGAGGGCATAAAGTGGCATCATTATTAAAATCTCTAAATAAGATAAGAGCATAGCCCTCAGCATTGGGTGTTTAGCCTGAGACCTACCTATTTCTACCATGCTATTATTTGACAGAAAGTCTTGGACCTAGTTACACCATCTCTCTCTTAATCAACAGTAAGCGTATAGATGATCCTCCTGGAAGCCAGCTCCTAACCATGTCATTTTTTTTTTTAATCCTTTGCAGAATCAGATCGAAAGCAAAAAGAAACAGGTAGAAGCAGTTTTTGAGAAGTTGCGCCAAGAGCTGGGGGATCAGCAGAGTTTCCTGTTGGCCAGCCTGAGGGAGCTGGAGCAGCAGGTCTGGAAGGAGAGGGAGGAGTACATCTCCACGGTCTCTGAGGAGGTCTCCCGGCTTGGCGTCCAGGTCAAGGAGCTGGAGGAGAAGTGTCAGCAGCCAGCAAGTGAGCTTCTGCAAGTGAGAGACACCCACCACCCCATGGAAGAGGGACCCCACAGGAAGGGAACACCGTACTCAGGGCTAAAAGATGCTGGGGAGGACATGGGAGGCAGGAAGGGGAAGTAGAGGTTATCCAGTTATTTTCGCTAAAAGAAATTACAGATGTGCAGACCCAGAAAGGCTGGATGAGCTCTACATGTGACCCACTGGGGTCATGCCAAGGCTTTGGTGGCAGAGGAGGGTCTTGGGTTGAGTGTCAGCCCTTCCAGCTGTGTGACCTTGGCAGGTCTTGTAATCTCTCTAAAGATTTATTAATTAATTATTTATACAAGCACTGGGTACAGTCAGAAGTGCGGGAGGGTGAGAGAATTCACCAAAGTCAGAGCGGGGAGCAGAGCTGCGCCACCAGGAAGGCCCAGGTCTTGTAATCTCTCTAAACATGGAGATAATAATAGCTCCTCCCTCGAAGAGATGTTGCAAAGATTAAGGAAGAATCCATGTGAAATGCTTAGCCTGATTTCTAATTCATGGAAAGAACTCAATGCAGGATGCCTGTTGTGATTATCATTATATATTACATTATCCTATTTCACATCAGGTCTGGATCATAAGGCAAAGCCGGGTCCCTGCTCTTCCCACCTCTTAATTGTTGGAGGCAGAATACACCCCCCAGGAAAGGCTGGGACAGAAAAAGCAGCTCAAGTGAACAGGCTACGGAGCCTCCAGTTAGCAAGGAAACAGGATGTAAAATAGCAGTGTGATGAAGAGGCAATTAAACAGGTACAGCTCTCTGGAGGAAGTGAATTGTGAGCTGATATGTTAAGAAAGAAAGAATGTATAGACCCTCTGACGGGAACCGGGTATGGGAACTAAATGCATGTTCTCTTTCTTTTGCAGGATGCCCGAGGCAACCACAGCAGGTAGGGCCACTCCCCAGTGCCACTTCCTTACACTCTGAGGGTGGAGGGGGACCCACAGACCCCTCGCCCCATGCATGGCTGCACAGAAAAGCAAAAGCACTCACACACATTCACTCACACGTGAACAGTCCAAACCTAAAAGTTTATGTACTAAAGTTTCATTTTTAAATGTAGGACTGATTGGTTTGGGGAACACTTTTTTTCCCCTTTAAAGTGAAGTTATAAATAATAATCATTGGGGCCTCCCTGGTGACACGGGGTTAAGTCTCAGCACTATCAAGCTATCGCCATGAGTTCAATCCCCAGCCAGGGAGCTACACACATGGCGCAGCAGTGTATTTCAGTAGCTCTGCCTGCTCTGTCTCTGGTGAATCCCCTCACCTCGTCCCCGTGTCTCTGGCCTCTACCGCAGTTTTTGTATGCATAAATAAATAAATAATCATGTTTGGGGGCTTATCCAGTAACATCTATTTAATCCTTGAAATTATTAGCACTAGAGTTAGCATTTAACACCATTTAATATATTATCCTAGATGGAATTTTTTTTTTTTTTTGTAGAATATGATAAGCACAGAACCTGGGAAGCCCAGCCTGCTTTTTCAATCATTTCCCATTCAACTTCCCCATTTCCTTCAGAATTTCAAATGCTACTATAAAAGTGCAGCCACAAGGAGCTTGCCCTAAGGATTGCCAGTCCCGGTGGGGGGTGGGGGGAGGAGCGGAAACACACAAGTGGGCAACACTACTATATACTATGTGCCTAGCATGGGGCAGAATTGAACGTAGGTGTCCATGAATCAGGAAGTGTTTCTAAACATACTTTTTAAAGAGTGCCAGACATTTAAATCTAGAAGGGCCTTGGATGCCTTCTACTCTGAGGAAGAAGCTGAGACTCGGAGGGGGAAGTGCTTGCGTAAGGTCACACAGCAAGTGACAAGCAAGGACTGAGCTGAAACCAGAATCAGGGGCCTTTTCACTGCAATATATGTTTTCTTTCATCTCGTTTTCTTTCCCCATCCCTTTCCATCTTGTAATGAACAGCACATAAACCAGAAATAGTTTAAGGGGCCTCCCCAGTGGCGCAGAGGTTGAGCACTGGGTTGCAAAGCTGCCCGCAGCCTCTGCAGCGCCAGTTCGATCCCTGGCCACCGGAGAGGGTCCCACATGGTGCAGCAGACCTCTCCTGCCACCCGCGGCTCCCCTCAGCAGTGTGTTTCATCAGTCTTCCTGTTCCGTTCCCCACTCTGGCTCTGGTTAATCCTCTCACCCTCCTTCGATTCTGACTGTACCCAGTGCTTGAATGAATGAATGAATGAATGAATGAATAAATAAACAAATAAATAAATAAATAAGTTAAAGTGTTCTTCAGGTGGTACCTTACTGCCCTCTAGAGGCAAATAGGGGTAATGACTTCTGCTGCTTTCCAACTCCACCTGTCCTTTGAAGGAACCTACATCTGGGTTTTGAGGAGTGATTACTGTTAGTCTCCCTTAGGTCTAACTGAAATATCTCTGGCTTTAGAAGCTACATTTACATTTTCAGCAAAGCTAAGAGATCAAAGTTATCGATCTAATTAGTCACCACAGACACCAAAATTCTTTAGTAAGATTTTAGCTTCACTTGGTCTCTATGACCCAAATGTTGTTTTGGGGCTTTTTTGTTTTTGTTTTAAAGATTTATTTATTCATGCACACAAGAACTGAGGTACAGGCCAGATGTGTGGGAGGGTGAGAGGATTCACCAGAGACAGAGTGGGGAACAGAACAGGCAGACTGACTGAAATACACTGCTAAGGGGAGCAGCAAGTGAGACAGGAGAGGTCTGCCACGCCATGCGGGTATCTCTGTGGCTGACCGGGATAGAGCTCGCGCTTCAGAGCCCACACTTCAGAGGCTGTGGACAGCTTCACAGCTCTGTGCTCAATGCCTGCGCCACCAGCAAGGTCCCCAAATGTTGTTTTTGGAATTAGAATCTAACTGGTTCCCAACGACCTGCAGGTGTGAGATGAAGAATTTCGTGTGCCCAGAGGCCGTTTCTCTTGACCTCATCAAGAGGATCCGAGATCTTCACAGGAAAATACTTACCCTCCCAGAGATGATGAAGGCCTTCTCAGGTAAAGGGGGATGGGCAGTGGCCTCCCCCTCACATTAGCAGCCCTCTCTGCCTGCTGTCCATTTTCATCTTTTCTATCTTCCAAACCTGGCTCAAGACATCTTCCTTCATTAAACTTCCCCTTAGTGATTCCACTCTTCCCGGGGGCCCATTCCCTGGAGCATCTCCTCTGTTCCCCAAGGACAGCACTGGACTGAGAGTCCAGGAGGGTGACAGCTGCCTCTCTTTCAATAGACCCAAAGCAGAAGCTGAAACTTCTCCTGTTCTTGTCCTCACACTGTTCCCAGAACATGCTGCCCTGGGGGGCTTACCTGTAAGAAACAAGATGTCACAGATCTTTCTATTTTTGCTTTCCTCAGAAAAGTTGGTGCGTCATCTGGAAACAGATTCAGGTAAACAGTTGGGGTTTAGGGGAAACTTTCTTTAATCCATCTACTCCTGAATTTACCCATTCAACCCAAGGCAAGCAGAGCAATTAAATGCATGAACTTGGGACCTGATGGCTTGGGTTCTCTGTTCTAGCTATTGCTTGTTAAGAGACACTGGGAAACTTATTAAACCTCTTTGTCCCATAGTTTCATGTATAAAAATGGAAGATGTAATAGTACCTACTCTGTAAGTAGCTGTGAGGTAAACGGAGTAATACATACAAAAAGTTTCCTGTAGTACTGGCACGATTAAGTCATTATTTAATTTAAAAATGTATCAAGGTTTTGCTTTTTACCCAGCAATATGCTAGACTTGGATAAATTGAATTGAATGAATACTGTATGATTTTAAAAATAGCATTTACTTTTAAATCGGTGCTTAACTTAGAAACTGTTTCCACAAGCATCACCTCAGTCTGCTTTTCAAACTCAATGTGCAGGAAATCACATGGGGGTCATGTTAACATGCGGGTCCTGATTCAGCAGGTAGGGGATGGGGCTCTAGATGGCATTTCTCACAAGCTTCCAGGCAAAACCTGCCTCTGGCCCACGGTGGCCAGAGCTCTGGGAGCAATGCCTTACAGTACAGCACCCCTGGCAGGTCGGGTAGAAGAGCTTTCATCCCCTGTCCTGGTGGAACAGAAGGGGACACTGGGGTTCAGGAAGTCAGGCCAGTGGCGGGCTGCGTGCGCTCTTGCTGCCTCCCCCGCACAGAGCGGTTGCCAGCTCTGTTGAGTCTCTCTCCTCCCCAGGGCTCATCACTCTGGACCCCCAGACCGCCAACCGCAGCCTGGTCCTCTCGGAGGACTGGAGGTCGGTGAGGTACACCCGGCGCAAGCAGAACCCGCCCGACAGTCCCCTGCGCTTCACGGACCTCCCTGCCGTGCTGGGCTCCCCCGGCTTCACCACGGGGCGCCACCGCTGGCAGGTGGAGGTGCAGCTGGGAGATGGCGGAGGCTGCATGCTGGGGGTGGCCCGGGAAGACGTGAGGAGGAAGGGAGAGCAGGTCTTGAGCACCGACGAGGGCATCTGGGCCGTGTTCCTGTCGCAGACGGGGTGCTGGGCCAGCACCTGCCCCATCAAGGACCTGGCGCTGAGTGAGGTTCCGCGCCAGGTGTGTGTCATCCTGGACTACGAGCTGGGGCTGGTGACCCTGCTCAACGCCGAGACGGAGGCTTCCATCTTCACTTTCAACGCCCCCTTCTCCTGCAAAATCTTCCCTTTCTTTGCAGTCTGGAAAAAAGGTTCCTGCCTTGTTTTGAAAGGCTGAGGCGGACAGTTGCAAGTATCCTGTGGAGATAGCAGCACCCTGGGGTGCAGGACCCCTGGCCAGCGGGGTGACCTCGGACTCCTCATTGTGCCCAAGTGGGGCGAGGGGACAGGGATGTCTGAGTCCACACAGCTTTGTGATTGTTTTTATTTATCGCATGTCCCTCAAGTCCCTGTCTTCTTGGTCTCTCTGCTGACTCTCCAGTTCTCTGTTCTGGGTGAAGGACCAGGGGCAGGCAGGACTGCTCCTAGGACACCAGCGATGCTGGGGTGCCAAGGGGTTTTTGAAATAAGAAATAACAACAGCAACAGCAACAACAACAACAACAAAAAAAAAACTAAAAAAATTTTTTAAATTAAATTTAATTTAATTTTTATATTCCCCACACATTTGCAACCCCCTGATTTTGACCCCAACCCCTCCGTTCCCTGCCCCCCCCCATAGTGTGTCTCTGGTTCATAGTTGTTTGTTGATTTTGATTTTTTCTTTCTTATAGTTATTCTTTAAAATTTGTTTTTAAGATGCAAAAGAACCATGGGAAAAAACAGGACTTTGTTGGACTGCCCTAATTTATATGGTTTGTGTGTGTGTGTGTGTGTGTGTGTTTTGGGCCATGCACATGAGGATGCTTCCCACCCTTATATATATAGGACTTAAGGCATATTCCTTCAACCCTGTGTGGATCCAGGTTCCCTTCCTTTCTGACACCCTTCAGGTCATTTTCTTGTACAGAATGTCCTAATAAAGTGTGGGACTCAGCCAGACTCTGCATTTCGTGTGTCTGATCAGTGCTGACTGGGTGGGAGGAAGACAGTCTTACAGCCAGAGGCACCTCTGTGACCTCTGTCATTGAGACTTGCCTAACAGCAGTGGACACCAGACCCCGCTGTTCAGTAAAACAGCATTGTGCTCAGGTCTAAGCAACCTCTCAAATATTTATTATTATCACCATTATTATTATTACTCTTGGACACAGAAACAGACCACACATTAAGATGGATTTACAAAGCAAACTATGAATCTTTGTAACAACCGTGTCCACACCACTACCACCTCATTCTGATTCTAGCTTTTTCCCTTTCTCTCAACACTCCCTCCTGTTTATGTTCCCAATGCACCCCCTGAAGGTGTTCAATCCCCAATCCAATCACCTTTATCCTCAGTATGAGTAAATGTACAAGATAACCTTCTATAACCTATGACCCCAACCCTTGAAGTGTGGGATCAGCTGTTTTAGACATTCTAAGTGCTTGTACCATGTGAATTTCATTATCAGATATAATATCAATCATTATGATACGGACAATTACTCCAAATTTAATAGAACAAATATCCTTGGTAAGAAAAAAAGGGCAGGGGCTCCCTGGTTGTACAAGGTGTTGAGAAACAGCACTGTGAAGCAGTCCACAGCCACTGCAGCACGGGTTCGATCCCAGGCCAGGGAGGTGACCCACATGGCGCAGCAGACCTCTCCTGTCTCACCTGCTGCTCCCCTCAGCAGTGTTTTTTAGTACATCTGCCTGTTCTGCTCCCTACTCTGTCTCTGGTAAATCCTCTCATCCCCCACACCCTGCACCCCAGCTCCTGTATGCATAAATAAATAAATTTAAAAAAAAAAAGAAGAAGCCAGGGGACTTGAGGTTTTCTTGATTTGGAAAAAAATCAAGTTGTTTGGTGGGCCAATCCAGTAACAGTAGTAGTAGTAGTAGTAGTAGTAGTAGTAGTAGTAGTAGTAGTATTGCTTAATGTTTATTATAAAAGTCGTATACACTCATGGTTAAAAAAAGATTACAACATTTTCAAGAGCATAGGTTTAAAAAAAATTCTCTGAATAAGCAGTCCATAATAATCACTGGTATTAACTATTTGTGTAACTTGCCAGTTTTGTATACAAGTATATTTAGTTTTAATTTTTTACATGAATGAGATTACACCACAAATATTCTTTGTAGACCCTAGAAGAAAAACTGTATGTAACACATGTTAAATTATAACGTGTCAAACACAAAGGAAGTAAAAACAGTGTTTTTCCAAAAAATGCATATCTTTCCTTTGAACCCTATAACAAACATGTGAAATACATAGGACATATTTTGCTTTTCTCACTCAGTAGTTGAGGAAACTGGCACACAGCTAAATGAACTTGTCCATCTAGTTTCACAGCCAGTGTTTGGAACCTACTGGAATTAGAATTTACCTGTCCTGGTCTCAGTGGCTCAGTCTGGTGGCCTTTCCACCTTGCTCAGACTTCCTGGACAGACAGATCTCAGTGAGGCTTTGACCTTTTTTTGGGGGGGTTGGGTTTTTGTTTTAAGATTTATTCATTTATACATATAAGAGCTGGGGTGTAGGTCAGAGGTTGGGGGGGTGAGAGGATTCACCAGAGACAGAGTGGGGAACAGAACAGGCAGATTGACTGAAATACACTGCTGAGGGGAGCAGCAGGTGAGTCAGGAGAGGTCTGCTGCGCCATGTGTGTCCCCTCCCTGCCCGGGGATCAAACTCATGCTGCAGTTGCTGCAGATTGCTTCACAGTGCTGACGCTTAACCCACTGCGCCACTAGGGAAGCCAGTGGGGCTTTGTTACCTCTGCACTAGACTAGTGTTTTAGACAGACAAGCCCTTTTTGGTTGAGTGTGAAAGAGAAAAACAAACAACTTTCACTGTATTTGTAAGCCTCCAGTATACTTCTAATTTTACAGTGGTCCACGTAACTTAAGGGTGTGGATATATACATTTGGATGCTCTGAACCAAAATTAAATTGCCCTGCAAAAGGAAGAAAAAAAAAGTTGTAGATGAAAGGGAAAGTTTAGGAGCAGTCAAGATCCAAGAATGAAGACTGGGAGCTACCTGGAGAAAAATAATCCACTTGGTGGCAGGAGAGTTTGAATATATTTGGACTGCAGTGTTTGTGAGTAAAACCCTTCTTTATCTCCACTGCAGGATGCTCCTCGCAATCTACATTGGTCTCACTGCTTTGTAAGCACTGCCAATCTGGGGCATGTGAAAGGACTGAGTTCTGTCCACTACTGGGCAGAAGGCACAAAAAAAAAAGAAAAGAAAAAAAACACAAAAGAACTGTCAGACTGCTGGATGACATGAGGAGCAACTGCACACTTAAAGTGCCTCAGAGCAAAGGCCAGGACACCAGGTATGCGTGGGGCCTCAGTGAAGGCAAGCAGCTTTATATGCTAAATGGTGAGGGCAACACACCACGTGCTTCAGGCCCCCTGATCTGTGGATCTGTACCCCCATCAGCCAGCATCAGGACCTGGGACTTCAAGGGCAAAATCATCGTAGATGAACCAAAGCAAGAAGTTATCAGAGTTTTAAACTCTTTAGTGGACCTGGCTCTTTATAAAAGAATTTAACAAGAAAGCAAGACAAACTAGATCCAGACAAGGTTGTTTGTTGTTTTAATTAGGCTGTGCACAAGGGAGACAGGACTGAAATAGGAAGTTTCCAAGCTCCTCTCTGAGGTCAGTTGGGAAAAGGTTTTTAAGGCTGTTCACCACAAGGGCGGGGTGGAAGGGAGCAGCATCATAGCGTGTTTTGGGGTGGTTTACAGGGCACATGCTCAGAAGGAGTATGTGTTTCTTCATACTTTACGTGTGTAATTAACAGCTTAAGTCTCCACCTAAGGGTGTGTGTTTTAGCATTCCAATAAGACCTAGGTCACGTCTAGGGCAGGTTTGTGTGTTGTTGTTGTTTTTCTGTTTTTGTATGCAGACCCTCAGCACCCACCCCTCCAAGAAATTGGGAGACCATCAGTTGCAGAATCATCAGTATGTGGCCATTTGTTAGTCTAATGGTATATATCAAGCAAGTTGCTGAAACAAGACATTTAGACAATATCTATGATTTAATCCATCTGTTTAAAGCAGGATGCTAGGTAAATCCTTCTTGCCAGCTACAATTTAATCCACCTAGATAATCCCATCAGTACCAGCAGCAAGGCAGAATCCCCCCAGGGCCCCTCTCTGGTCTGGTCTGATAGTTTACAGACCTCAACAAAAAAGAGTGAGTCCTTTGCCCTCTAGAGAAATAATTCACCAGAGAGTGCTAGGTGTAGTTGGACCAAGCAAGGCTGTTATACAAATGGGAAATATAAATGTTGTCCACAGGTTAAACAGGCAAGAATTGAACCTTGGTGTGGGACAATAAAGCCCACCCTTCATTGATCTGAGGCTTGAGACCAACTACAAGGACACAGGCCATGCTTTACAGCCATTTTAGTGATGTCTCCGAAGTTGACAAGGTTGTCTTTTATAAAAAAGATGGTTTCAGTTTGCAATTAATTGGGGAAAAAATTAATTGCAATTAATTAGCTTGAAACATCATAGCCAGACATTTTTTTTATTTGTTCTTTTATTGTTCACAATTACTTTTAATATAGTTTTTTTATTTTTTTAATAATTTATTTTGAATATATTTTTTAATCATTCTTCTTTTTTGTTACAGTGTATGTTTTCTCATCACAGTTATAGTCCTCGTGAAATTCCCACCACCAATTCACCCGGGCAACATCACCATGGTCCCTTGTGCTCTTCCCACCTGTTTTGATACTACTCTTTTCTCCCCCACTGCAGAATGTCTCCGATTTTGATTTTCACTTTATTATAATAACTTTTTTTCCTGATCCCTTATTTGGATCCTCTACATTCCTCCTCTAAGTGAAACCATCCAGTATTTTTCTTTTTTTTCTGGCTTATTTCACTGAGCATGATCCCTTCCAGCTCCATCCATTTAGCTGTGAATGGCATGAGTTTATCTTTTTTTGATTGCTGAATAATATTCCATTGAGTATATGTACCACATCTTCTTTTTTTTAAGATTTATTTATTTATTTATACAAGCACTGGGTACAGTCAGAAGCGCGGGAGGGTGAGAGAATTCACCAGAGCCAGAGAGGGAAACAGAACAGGCAGACAGACGAAATACACTGCTGAGGGGAGCAGTGGGCGTGGCAGGAGAAGTCTGCGCACCATGTGGGACCCTCATCAGTGGCCGGGGATCGAACCAGAACTGCAGATGCTGCGGGCAACTTCTCAGCCCAGCGCTCAACTGCTGCGCCACCAGGGGAGGCCCTGTACCACATCTTCTTGATCCAGTCATCTATTCTGGGGCATTTGGATTGTTTCCATAGCTTACCTATTGTAAATAGTGCTGTAATAAACGTAGGGGTACAAGTGTCCTTTTGAATTAATGTTTTTCTGTCCTTTGGTAGATACCTAGGAGTGGAATTGCTGGATCATATGGAAGCTCCATTTTTAGCAGATTGAGGAACCTCTACACAGCTTCCCATGGTGGTTGGACCAGTTTACATTCCTGCTAGCAGTGTAGGAGAGTTCTTTTTTCACCACAGCCTCGCCAACATTTGTTGTTGCTAGTTTTTTTGATATGTACCATTCTCACTGGTATAAGATGTTATCTCACTGGGTTTTGATTTGCATTTGCCTGATTACAAGTGATGTTGAACATTTTTTCATATGCCTGCTGACCATTTGCATTTCCTCTTTGGAGAAGTGTTTTTTTTTTTTTTAATAAATGTAACATTTTTTTTTATATTCCCCATACAATTGCACCCCCCCTTATTTTGACCCCAATTCCTCCTTTCCCCTCCCCCATAGTGTGTCTCTGGTTTATAGTTGGGAGAAGTGTCTTTTTATCTCTTCTGCCCATTTTTTGACTGGGTTGTTCACTTTATCTTTGTTGAGTTTTGTCAGCTCTTTGTAGATCTTTGTGATCAGTCCCTTATCATTAGTATTGTGTGCAAAAATTTTCTTCCAATCAGTGGGGTGTCTCCTTGTTTTGGTTAATATCTCATTTGCTGTACAGAAGCTCTTTAATTTTGATGTAGTCCCATCTGTTTATCCTTTCCTTCACTATCTTTTCTTTGGGTGATATGTCTTTAAAGATGTTATTGATGTGTATGTCATGTAGTGTTTCACCTATCTTTTTCTTCTATTTATTTTATGGTTTCAGGTCTTATGTCTAGTTCTTTGATCCATTTTGAGTTGGTTTTTGTGCATGGTGTGAAGTAGTAGACAAGCTTCATTTTTTTTGCATGTAGCAACCCAGTTTTCCCAGCACCATTTATTAAACAGACTTTCTTTGTTCCATTGCATATTCTATGCTCCTTTGTCAAAGATTAGTTGTCCATAAATCTGTGGGTTTATTTCTGGGTTTTCTATTTGATTCCATTGGTCTGTGTCTGTTCTTATTCCAGTACCATGCAGTTTTGATTATTATGGCTTTGTAGTATAGTTTGAAATCTGTGAGTGTGATACCTCCATTCCCTTCCTTTTTAGTCAGGAGAGCTCTGAGAGCCATACGTTTAAAAATTTGGGATCCACTCCAATTTATAGGTAAAAACAAAAACAACAAAAATAATTCAGAGGGCCAGGAATTGATATCCAAAAAAGTATTAGTGAAGCATGTTTTCTCCACATCATTCCAGCTATACATAATAGTTACAGTAAAATTCATTTGCACTCCCCGGTGGCGCAGCAGTTGAGCACTGGGTTGCAAAGCTGCCTGCAGCCTCCTCAGCACCAGTTCGATCCCTGGCTGCTCCCCGGCCACCGGAAGAGGGTCCCACATGGTGTGCAGACCTCTCCTGCCGCCCGCTGCTCCCCTCAGCAGTGTACTTCAGTCCTTCTGCCTGTTCTGCTACCTGCGCTGGCTCTGGTGAATTCTCTCACCCTCCCGCGCTTATGACTGTAGCCAGTGCTTGTATAAATAAATAAATAAATAAATAAATAAATAAATAAATAAATAAATAAAACAAAAAATTCATTTGCAAGATAACTATAGTTTTAGTAAACTTGGTCTCTTTCTTTTGAACACAATAGGAACAAAATATAACTAAGTTTTTTAAATTAAAATTTGCCTTGTTGGGCCTCCCTGGTGGCTGCAGGGAGTTAAGCACCGCCCTATGAAGCAATCCCCAGCCTCTGCAGGACGAGTTCGATCCCCGACAGGCCAGGGAGCAACCCACATGGCGAAGCAGACCTCTCCTGCCTTGCCCGCTGCTCCCCTCAACAGTGTGTTTCAGTCAGTCTGTCTGTTCTGTTCTCCACTCTGTCTCTAATGAATCCTCTCACCGCCCCCATCTCTGGCCTGTACCCCAGCTCTTGTATGCATAAATAAATAAATGTTTTTAAAAAATCTGCTTTGGGGCCTCCCCGGTGGTGCAGCGGTTGAGCGCTGGGTTGCGAAGCTGCCCGCAGCCTCTGCAGCGCTGGTTCCATCCCCGGCTGCTCCCCGGCCACCAGAGGAGGGTCCCGCATGGCGCGCAGACCTCTCCTGCCTCCCGCTGCTCCCCTCAGCAGTGTGCTTCAGTCCTTCTGCCTGCTCTGCTCCCCGCTCTGGCTCTGGTGAATTCTCTCACCCTCCCGCGCTTATGACTGTACCCTGTGCTTGTATAAATAAATAAATAAATAAATCTTAAAAAAAAAAATCTGCTTTGTTGAGATTTTTGCAAGGATCTCAGATTGGGCTCTTAATAATCAACCTTTCATGGCAGAGGACGACGCCAAGGTCTTACTATTAGACTTTGTCTGGATTACCTGAATCTTTGGGTAAATTCCTCTCCTTCAGGTTCCAGAATGTACTGGGGTCTCTGGATCTATCTATTTTTGGGTGAATTCCTCTCCTTCAGTTTCCAGAATATACTGGGGTCTCTGGATCTATCAATGGGTGACTTTCCTACCCTTTTCCTGACATGAAATTCTGAAGGCAAGATATCAGGCTGTCTTTTTCTTGAAGCCTGAAACATCTGTGGATTCCTGCAAGCAGTCTGATCTCAAATGCAACCTTACTATCAAATTCTCAGTCTTCCAACATTCCACTAAAGAGGAGTAGGGAGTCTTAATGGATTTATGCAAATAAACACATTGCTACAAGAAATACGAATGCTTACTAGAAGTTCACATTTTGGAGTGGGAGAGAGATAAGCAAATATTTTAGCTTTGCTCATGAAATCAATGCATCTTACCACTGCTGCAGATCATAATAAAGCCCAAACAGAAGTTTCCTGGAAACAAAAGGCAAAGCATTATAAACTAACATTTCAAATATCATAACATTTATATTACTCTTTCTCAACTTATATAGTCCCATGTAACCTCAATATTCTGTTACCAATTTTCATTTTCTCAAATCTATAATAAACTTATATTGCCAGGGTACTGTCTATCCTTTTCCTGTGATTTTTTTCTGAATATAGTTTTTTTTTTTAAGTGTATATGATTATGGGATTATTTATTTTTAAAGATTTATTTATTTATTTATTTATACAAGCACTGGGCACAGTCAGAAGCACGGGAGGGTGAGAGAATTCACCAGAGCCAGAGGGGAGAGCAGAGCTGGCAGAAAGACCGAAGTACACTGCTGAGGGGAGCAGCGGGCGGCAGGAGAGGTCTGCGCGCCATGTGGGGCCCTCCTCCGGTGGCCGGGGAGCAGCCGGGGATCGAACCGGCGCTGCAGAGGCTGCGGGAAGCTTTGCAACCCAGCGTTCAACTGCTGCGCCACCGGGGAGGCCCTGTTATATAATTTTGTAAGTAAACTCTGTAAGTAGCAAAAGACTTAAAAGTTACCAAATTAAAATCTCATTATAAAGCAATTGATAAGATGTTTACTCATTTTGACACACATATTTTAGAATAATCAGAATTGACCAATAATATTATACCAGAACATAGTAAGTTTTAAGAAGTTTTATATTGGGCCTCCCCGGTGGCGCAGTGGTTGAGCGCTGGGTTGCGAAGCTGCCCGCAGCCTCTGCAGCATCGGTTAGATCCCCGGCTGCTCTCCAGCCACCGGAGGAGGGTCCCACATGGCGCGCAGACCTCTCCTGCCGCCCGCTGCTCCCCTCAGCAGTGTACTTCGGTCCTTCTGCCTGCTCTGCTCCCTGCTCTGGCTCTGGTGAATTCTCTCACCCTCCCGTGCCTCTGACTGTACCCAGTGCTTGTATGCATGTATGTATCAATCAATAAATCTTTTTTAAAAAGTTTTATATTTTAGAAGTTTTATATTTAGAAGTTTTATATTTAAGAAGTTTATATTTTAGAACCACCTATTAATTCCCATACATGCTAAAAAGGTATAACAATTTTTCTCCATCACAATGCCTCCCAGGTAGCTTCATTTTACCCAAATTGGCCCCATTTGTTTTACCATTTCTTTCCACAAGGAGAACAATTTGATAAAACATCTTAGGCATCCACCAACACCTCCAATATTTTTTCTTTAATTAAGCAAAGACTTTAACTACTTCATAATCTTGATAAGAGGGAAGTTTTGTCACAGGTTTAACAAACATAACAGGTTTTTATAAAATACTTAATTTCCCAGAATGACAAATAAAGATTCTCAAGAGCAGCTTTTTTTTTTTTTTTAAAGATTTATTTATGCCTACAAGAGCTAGGGTACAGGCCAGAGATATGGGGGGTGAGAAGATTCACCAGAGACAGAGTGGAGAACAGAATAGACAGACTGACTGAAACACACTGCTGAGGGGAGCAGCGGGCACGGCTGGGTTGCTCCCTGGCTGGCCAGGAATCGAACTCGTGTTGCAGTGCCTGCGGATTGCTTCATAGGTTTGTCTTTTTTTTTTTTTTTTTTACATTTTTATTTATTTATTTATGCAAGCACTGGGGTACAGCCAAAAGCGGGGGAGGGTGAGAAAAGTCACCAGAGTCAGAGCGGAGAGCAGAACAGGCAGACTGACGAAGTACACTGCTGTGGGGAGCAGCAGGCACAGCAGGAGAGGTCTGCACACCATGTGGGACCCTTGCGGTGGCCGGGCATTGAACTGGCACTGCAGAGGCTGCAGGCAGCTTCACAATCCAGCACTCAACCACTGCCCCTTGCGCCACCAGGGAGGCCCTTCATAGGTTTGTCTTAACCCTTGCGCCACCAGGGAGGTCTCAAGAGCAGACTTATATATCTGACAAGGCTCAGAAAAGCTGACAGGATTTGATTTCACTCAGTTAACCAAATCTGAAGGTAAAAGAACACCAAGATATTCAGATTACCTAAACAATCTCTGATTTATTATTAAAAGTTAGTAAGAGCAACTTAAGAATACTTTTGTCCTTTTAGTAGATTTAAAAAAAAATTTGGTTGGTTTCACATTTAAATATACTGATATTAAAGCTTAACTTATAACCCCTTATAACAAATCATTTGACCACATGCAATTCCTTTTCTTAAGATAGCTCACTCAGACCTTCAACATTTTCTTTTGCTTTTCCATTTCTTTTTCTTTTTTTAAAGGAGGGGCACAGCAGGTGAGACAGGAGAGGTCTGCTGTGCCATGTAAGATTAGCTCCCTGGCTGGGGATTGAACTCATGCTGCAGTGGCTGGAGATAGCTTGATAGCGCTGAGACTTAAAACCCCTGCGCTACCAGGGAGGTCCTGCTTTCCCATTTCTTACATCATTCCATTCCAGCAACTACCAGTTTTGTTAGAGAAGCACTTCACCTCCTGAATTCTTTACAGACCTCACCCCTGTGTCCATTGAAGGGGTCTCAGGTGCTGAGAATTAGAACTTTTCAACGTGCCTTGAGCATGACTTCCTGCTGGGAACTAAGGGTGGAGTTATGTGGGCATGCTTGGCTTACAGCTGAACAAGAGCTCAGACACTCTTGCTTTTCCAGCTTCTGCTTGTATCCTGGTACTACTGGAGCAGACATGTGGAAGGGAGGCACACAGAGAGACACTTGGAAGAGACAAATGGGAACCAGACATGGGTAGGCTGCTCTGGGCCCTTGGTAGAGACAGTGGCAGCCGTTATCTTCACTTCATGGTGCATTGTGTAGTGTATTTTGAATTTTGAGTTTTCCTTCTGTTCAAGCTCTCTGGAAGTTGCCTAACCCTTTTCTTGAGGTTTCTGGCCGGAAGGTAACTTAGACTTGCGGGTTTTTGGGTCATAGCAGCCCTAATCCTGGCCAAGCCTTTTTGGCTGGGCATTTGCCCATAAAGTTTCTCTCTCTCTCTCTCCCCACCCCCAAACACCCAAATTCTATTAAAAATCATTCACATTAATTGCCTGTTTCCTTTTCTTTTGTGCACATGGATGGCTTTTAAAGTATGCACCCCTTAACAAAAGTTTTTGGTTCCTCAGTCTCACGCTAATAGTTTCATCTTGACACACAATCTTTTATAAGACTTTCAAACAAAAAACAATGCATTCCCTATGTATTCCCTTTTTCTCATACCCAAGTCTTAGATCATTTTATGCAGAGTTATTCCATCTTAGCTTTTTAATTTCTAGATTAAGATATTAGGATAATGGTTACACCATCATCCCTTTAGTTTAGAAGACTTACATGTAACTGTTCCTGGGAATATCCTGGGTTCTGCTGCCTCTAATTACCAAAAAGCCAATAAACAGTGACAGGAATTGAATCTCTCTCTCTTTTTTTAAAGATTTATTTCTTTATATAAGCACTGGGGTACAGGCCAAAGGCACGGGAGGATGAGAGAAGTCACCAGAGACAGAGCGGGGAGCAGAACAGTCAGACTGACAGAAGTACACTGCTGAGGGGAGCAGCAGGCTAACAGGAGAGGTCTGCTGTGCCATGTGGGAATCTCCGTGGCCAGCCAGGAATCGAATCAGAGCTGCGGAGGGTGCGGACAACTTCACAGCGCTGTGCTCAACCCACTGCACCACCAGGGAGGCCAGGGTCAGGGGGAGGCCAGGAATTGAATCTATATGCTCTTTTTATTTTTCAGATCACTGGCCACTAATCTGAAAAAACAGAAAGAACATTCTGCCATCTCATCTCAAGTTGGCCTTTTTATAGTGAGTTAAACAAATAAAGTCAAAAGCAGGGTCTCCCTGGTGGTGCAAGGGGTTAAGTGTCAGCATTACGAAGCTATCAGAGTTTGATCCCAGCCAGGGAGTTAACCCACATGGTGCTGCAGACCTCTCCTATCTCCCCCGCTGCTCCCCTCAGCAGTGTATTTCAGTAGATCCATTGTGCTCCCCACTCTGTCTCTGGTGAATCTGCTCACCTCAGTACTTCTGGCCTACACCCCAGTTCCTGTATGCATAAATAAAAATAAATTTTTTGGAAGATTTATTTATTTATTTTATACAAGAACCGGAGTACAGGCCAGAGGTGCAGGAGGGTGAGAGGATTCACCAGAGACAGAGCAGGGAACAGAACAGGCAGACTGACGAAATACACTGCTGAGGGGAGCAGCGGGCAAGACAGGAGAGGTCTGCTCACCATGTGGGATTCTCGCTGGCTGGCCGGGATGGAACTGGCACTGCAGAGGCTGTGGACAGCCTCACAGCGCAGCGCTCAACTGCATGCGACACCAGGGGAGGCCCTAAAAATAACTCTTTAAAAAAAAATTCAAAAGTGAACAGCCCCTCATAGAGTAACAGGGTAGTCCCCAGGAAAAGGGGAAGTTCCAGGTTCCCTGCCCCACCCAAAGAAGAGTGGAGCTGAGCAGGGAAAGAAGAAGCTGGAGAGGAGACTGAGGAGGAAGGAAGCAGGATGGAGCCAGAAGGAGACCTGGAGGAGGCACATGGAGCAGAGAGACATGTCAAGAAACTGCACTTGCCTTTTGGTCATGGACTGGGTGACACAGATGTGGGTGAGAGACTGTGAAGAGGTTAAGAATGGCAGTTTTTACCTTGATTTTGATTTTGCTCATTTCCTCCCAGACTTGTCTGGTATCTGATCCTTTTCTGTGGGGCCCCACTGGGAGGTGCTTTAGACTTGGGACAGGCTTTCGGGCCTTGCTCTGGGCCAATCCCATTTGGCTGGACTTTTACCCACGAGGGGCAGGTAACTTTGGGCGCTTGATTTAGAAATTATATTCTTTGTTTTTTTCTGTATTGTTTACTACTTGTATTAAAGTTCCTTTCCATTAAAGTCTCATATGTTTTGTGTTGATGCGGCAGATGGCAGAACCTACTTAGAGTAGGCAGGTTTGGGGGTTCTCAGGTACCCCTCTTCCTGCCCTGTAACAATAGTTGATATTCTTGGTATTCATCACATTCAGCCCCTGAGTTTGTTATCAGCCTCCTGGTTATCTTGACCCTGGTATATCAGATGGCATCAATGTCTGGGCCTCATTCAGGCATCATCAAGGCAGGATTCTCAGTTTTCAAGCAAGAGGTTTAGTTTAAGGAAAACAGATCATTAGTCACACAGTGTGTACGTGCAGCCTGTGCTCTGTGTGTGTGTGTGTGGATTCTTATACAGGTACAGGTATAGGAATGTATAGGGCTCCTTCCTTCCTAGCTTCCTATCATAACCTTCATAATTTCTAGAACACTTTTTGGTGACAGGACATATGTTACTAATAGACATTAAATTTTTTCCCTTTCGATAAGGAGCCAAAAGTAAATCTAAAATATCAATAATTTTAGAGTACAATCTAGATGTTCAAAGAATTACTATTATTAAACTTAGTCAAACCTTAATTTTCTGTGAGATTTGAGAAATTACTTAAATAATGAAAAAAAAGAAACAGATTTGAAATAGAGTTGCAACTTCAGTTTCTTTTAGCAGTAAAAGTCCCAATTTAATTACGGGGATGCAAAGGAAATCATCCCATAACTCTGGAGGCTCTTCTAAGATGACAAATAATCTAAAAACCACTACACTGATAAGAGAAGAAAAAACTACATTGGAAAGAAACAAGAAAGAGAGACCCAGCATGACTTTAGATGCCACAGAAATTAGTCTAGAATAAGGACATTCTATGGAAAAAGAAAAGGTACTTCTCTCTTCTTCACTGAGAAGAGATAAGTGGAATAGGTCTTACTAGAAAAGACCCTAACAGAAATTTAGATACAAACATCAAAAATCAAATCATTCCCCAACCTTCAGAGCCCCCTGCCAAGAAATTATCCTCTTACCAGGGGCCATGCTTTGGGGAGTCAGTTTTGCCCTCCTATACAATTCAACTGGTAAGTCCTTCTTGCCTAAAATAATTCCTTTTTTGATTTATCCATTATTTTAACCTGATCTTTAAGTTTCAAGTTACCACAAATCTCTAAGAGACTAATAATTGCTACAGATTACATTTCAACTGCAAATGCAAGCTCTCAGGCTACCCCCTCCAGGAAACTGATATAATCGCAAGTCAGGATCTAACACTTCTCATCCAGTATGGTGCCTTATGGTCATGCAGTGGCCAAATTGTTTGGACATGATGTTGGGACAAGGCTCACCACCCCATGATTTAGTCCACCAGTTCAAACAGGCCTTGGGGCACTCTTCTCTTACTGGCTTGCAATTTCTCGTACCTTGCTGTCTGTGTTTACCAGCTCAGACAACCTGCTGCCAGTATGGCAGGTGACCATCAGCAGCTAGAAGAAACATACAGCAGAGAGTTACAAGTGAAGAGTTGACTAGGGATCTACCCAAAGAACACAACAACGCTAATTCAAAAGAACACTTGCATCCCTATGTTTATTGCAGTGCTATTTATAATAGGCAAAACCTGGAAACAACACAAATGCCCAAAAATAGATGACTGGATCAAGAAGATGTGGTACATATACACAATGGAATATTATTCAGCAATCAAAAGAGATAAACTAATGCCATTTGCAGCAACATGGATGGAGCTAGAAGGAATTATGCTCAGTGAAATAAGTCAGAAGGAAAAAGAAAATTATCTGATAGTTTCACTTATAGGAGGAATATAGGAGAACCAAATAAGGCATCAGGGGTAAAAATAACAATACAAAACATAACAAAACAAAGTAAAAATAAACAGACAACTGTGAATCAGAGACATTCTGCAGGGGAGGGGCAAGGACAAGGATCAAAACAAGAGAGGGAAGAGCACAAGGAACTATGGTGATGGTGCACAGGTGAACTGGTGGTGAAAATTCTATGGAGACTACACCTGAGAAAAGAAAGCAAACATTGTACAAAATGAAAAATAATGTGAAAGAAAGAAAGAGAGAGAGAGAGAGAGAGAGAGAGAGAGAGAGAGAGAGAGAGAGAAAAGAAGTGAAGTTTTTTTTTTTTTTTAAAGATTTATTTATTTTTGCACACAAGGACTGGGGTACAAGCCAGAGGTGCAAGGGGGGTGAGAGGATTCACCAGAGACAGAGTGGAGAACAAAACAGGCACTGACTGAAATACACTGCTGAGGGGAGCAGCGGGCAATTCAGGAGAGGTCTGCTGTACCATGTGGGTAGCTCCCTGGCCAGGGAGACAACTCAGCTGCAGTGGCTGCGAATAGCTTTATAGCACTATGTCTTAACCCCTTATACCACCAGGGAAGCCCCAAGAGTTGGCTTTATAGCAGAAAAATTAATCCATGTAACTCATATTGTTAGTGCATGACCCAGGGCACCAAGAGACCCCAAATTACTAATAGGTACATGATCTAAAATGGCTTCCTGCATCTGCTGCATAAAGACAAAGAAAGCAGACTCTTAGCGCGAAAGATCTTTAGAAGAGTCAGTGTGCATAAAGAGAGAAAAAAGAATATTATTCCTAATAAGTTTCCCAGTAGAAACCCCCAAATTATTTATTCCCTCGTGGGCAAATACTCAGCCAAACAGGGTAGGCCCACAGCAGGGACCCTGAGACCTGAAAATTTGCCAAAAGTCAAAGGCACCTTCTGGTAGAGAACAGCAGGAAAGGGGTTCTGAAGCAGGCCCCAAGAGCTGGAACGGAAGGAGACGCCACAGCAAGAGAATGGCTGCCACCATCAGCTTCCCCACATGTCTCTCACCTGTGTCTCTTCCAAGTATCTCTACATGTTTCTCTTCCATTCATCTCCTTCCAAGTCCCCCCAGGTCAAAGCTGGAAGAGCAAAAGGCCCTTCACTTTTTCAGCCCACTTGGCCTTCCATGTTACACAGCTTCACCTGCCGGCTCAGCTCCACGCCTCATTCCTGGTCCTGTTCCAGGTGGCTACACGTCATTGGTGGGGGGAACATGGCGCCTCCCCTAACACAACCATTCTATCTCATCCTGCTGTGCAGGCCACCTTTATGTTGATAGTGGGCATCCTTAGTCGGCTACTGACATGAAAATAAGCTCACTAAGGTTTCTTGGTAAGTGCTTGTGTAAATAAATAAATAAATAAACAAACAAACAATCAAATAAATAAATAAATAAAGCTTTAAAAAAAGAATAATGGCTATTGTAGTTGTTGGTAGGGAGCCTTTATCAAGTTAGAATGCTATTCTCGTCCTAGTTTTCTTGGTTTTTCAAATAATTCATAGGGTTTTAGCTTTATTGAATACTTTTTTTTTCATGTTTTGAGATCATCATTGTGATTTTCCCCTGCATGGATTTTTATGCATGGATATGGTCATCCTTTTGTTGGATCTTCTGATGGTAAATAACCATTGCCTTTCTGAGATGAACTTTATATGAAGATGATGTATCAATTCTTTTTTTAAAGACTTATTTACTTTTATACAAGAACTGGGGTACAGGCCAGAGACATGGGAAGGTGAGAGAATTCACCAGAGACAGAGCAGGGAGCAGAACAGGCAGACTGACCAACAGCACTGCTGTGGGGAGCAGCGAGCGAGACAGGAGAGGTCTGCCTTGCCATGTGGAAATCTCCCTGGCCGGCCGGGAATCGAACCCACACTGCAGAGGCTGCGGACAGCTTCACAGTACTGTGCTCAACCCCCTGCACCACCAGGGAGGCCCAATACATCAATTGTTAATAGTTCACTCTCACAGTGTAGATTCTTTGACTTAATGTAGGATCTTCTTTGTTGTGCCACCAATGTCCACCACAGTACTTTTCAGATTTGAGAGTTTAAAAGTAATGAGTCTTGTTAAAATGTAGATTCTGACTCAGAAGGTATAGGGAAGAGATCGAGATTTTTATTTCTAAAAAGCTGTCTGGGTGATGCCAGTGCTGAGGACCCGGGACCACATTTGAGTAAGGCTCCCCAGCACCACTCACCTGCAGCTTCTCCTGTAGCTCTTCAAACCCCAAATTCCAAAGAATGGCTTTTTGAAACAGTATAACCCCCATAGAATGGGGAGTTTCCAGTTTCCGTGCCCTACCTAAGAAAGGGTGGAGCTAAGTGCTGGAGGCCTTGTAAAGGCCATTCAGAAGACCTAATTTCCTTCTCTTCAATGGAGAAGGCAGAATTTAAATACGAATATTTTTGTTTATGGTGATGTTTGAGACAGAAAACTGAAAGGAGAAGACTTGAGAGGGAATGTGGATCAGAGACTTATGAAGAAGCAGCCACACTTGCTTCTTGGCGTTGGACTTGGGACTTAGGGGACATGGAAATACACTTGAAAGAGTCATGGCTGAAAGAACCATGCTTTTTATTTTTCACAAATAAAAAATGTGGGGAGGCTGACAATGGCAGTCTTTATCTTGATTTGTAGTTTGATTTAGCCCCTGTCCTTCTAGACTTGAGTAGCCCCTTTTCTTATGGTTCCCCATCAAAAGGTGCCTTGTACTTGTGGCATGCTTTTGGGCCTCAGTGGCCCTGCTTGGGACCAACCCTGTTTGGCTGGACATTTACCCATGAGGGGATGGGTAACTTTGGGTGCTTCATTGGGAAACTATTATCTTTTCTTCTCTTCTTTCTATTGTACACAAATTCTATTAAAGTTCTTTTCTATTGAAGATCTTATGCACTGAGTATGATTTGTCTTTATGCAGCAGATGGCAGAACCTATTTAAAGTGTGCCTCTTTGGGGGTCCCTGGGTGCCCTCACTGTGCCCACTAATATTTTTTTCTAAACATTTATTTATTTATTTATACAAGAACCGGGGTACAGACCAGATGCGCGGATGAGAAAATTCACCAGAGACAGAACGGGGAACAGAACAGGCAGACTGATGAAATACACTGCTGAGGGGAGCAGTGGGTGAGACAGGAGAGGTCTGCCGCGCCATGCAGGACCCTCGCTGGCCGGCGGGGATCGAACCGGCACTGCAGAGGCTGCGGACAGCCTCACAGCTCCGCACCCAACCACCCACGCCAATCGCCCCACTAATATTTTGATTGATTCAGTATTGATTTTTTTTTGTCAGGCTGCATATCACTAGCCATTGTGTGTCTGAATGACCCTTGATAAGATAGCTACCTCAGGGCCTCCCTGCTGGCGCAAGGGGTTAAGCACAGCACTATGAAGCAATCCACACCCTCTGCAGCACAAGTTGGATCCCCAGCCGCCAGGGAGCAACCCACATGGCGAAGCAGACCTCTCCTGTCGCCTGCTGCTCCCCTCAGCAGTGTATTCTCCCCCACACTGTCTCTCGTGAGTCCTCTCACCCGCCCACATCTCTGGCCTACACCCAGCTCTTGTATGCATAAATAAATACATCTTAAAAAAAAAAAAGATAGCTACCTCAAGGTCAGCCATTGTGGCTAACGGCACCTGGTACAGCTCATAGTCCTTTGGCTTGGTGACTAAGAGTTCAAACTCTAACTCAGCCAGAAGCAGAGGTGCTTAGTCCCCAGTGAAAGAAGTAAAATACCTGTTCTATAGGACTGGTCTGAGGCTTAAATGGATTAGTGTAAGTATTATGGTTCTGGAATCTAATTTCAGTGTCAGGTATTATGGTTTTTATTATGGGGGTTTTGTAAGAGCAGTATCTATAAAAAGGGGCAATTCCATGTTCCCTGCCTCACCTAATGAGGAGCAGAGCTCAGCGGCCAGGTGACGCAATGGGAGGCGTGGAGAAGACTTGGAGGACACACAGAGGAGAGACATGGCAGTGACACCAGTGCCCACTGTTAACTTAGCCCTTGAACCACCATAGGTTTTTGTCCCACGAAGCCATGAAAAGGAATTCGCAGACTTTTTAGATAAGCAGAGAGAAGCAAACTTTATTCAACAAAGAAAAAGTTTATTTACAGGAAAAAGAATAAAAGCAAAGACTCCACGGCAGCATTGCCAAGGAGGGGCAAAAGATGCTGTTACGACCTATAACTAGGGGATATTTAAACTCTTTTTCTCTATACTAAAATGTCATCATCCTCGGCCTCCCTAGTGGCGCAGGCAGTTGAGTGCAGTGCTATGAAGCTGGCCCCAGCCTCTGCAGCATGGGTTCAATCCCGGCCGGCCAGGGAGCTACCCACATGGCGCGGCAGATCTCTCCTGTCCCGCCTGCTGCTCCCCTCAGCAGTGTTTCCCTTTCTTTTTTAAATAAATCCTTTATTCTGCTTCCTGCTCTGTCTCTGATGAATTCTCTCACCTTCCTGTGCTTCTGGCCTGTACTCCAGTTCTTATTCTCTCAAGTTTTAATGTCTTTGTTCAGTCTTCCTGGACTTTCTGACCTCAATTCTGGAGTACGTTTTGGTTCTTAGAATTTACTGTCCTTTTCTCAGAAGCCTCTTTAACTCCCCCAAGTCCCTGCCTGTACTGTTCCTAAGCTGCCTAATTAACCCTAACTTGCCCTGAGCTCAGAAGGAGATATGTGGATCTGAGACATAGAGACACATTGGAGAGTCATGTGGGGAGGCTGACAATGGCAGCCTTTATCTTGATTTGTACTTTAATTTAGCTCCTTTTAGCCTAGACTTGCCTGGCTCCTTCCCTCTCTTTCTTATGGTTCCCTTTCAGAAGGTGCCTTAGACTTGTGCAAGTTTTCAGCCCACAATGACCCCACTTTGGGCCAATTTTATTTGGCTGGGCATTTACCCGCAAGGATATGGGTAACTTTGGATGTTTTGTTGTAAAACTATAATCTTCTCTCTTTATGCACACTAATCCTATTAAAGTTCTTTCACACTAAGAGAATGCTTTGTCTTTATGTGGTAGATGGTAGAACCCACTTAGAGTGGGCAAGTTTGGGGGTCCCAGAGTACTCCTCAATTCTACACTCTAACAACTCTTCCTTCTCCACGTCTCTCTTCTTCTTGTATATAGATTCACCTGGCCACTCAGCTCTGCTCCTCATTAGGTGGGACAGGAAATGTTAGTGAGCTGACTGAGGGTCACCCCCCAGATCCCCAAATATGTATGTACTAAAAAGGTTCTGCCACCCACAGCATAAAGACAAAGCATACTCTTAGTGCACAAAACCTTCAATAGAAAAGAACTTTATTATTTTTTTAAAAATTATTTATTTATGCACACAAGAACTGGGGTGAGAGGTACAGACATGTGAGAGGATTTACCAGAGACAGAGTGGGGAGCAGAACAAGCAGATCTACTGAAATACACTGCTGAAGGGAGCAGCGGGCGAGACAAGAGAGGTCTGCTGCACCATGTGGGTAGCTCCCTGGCCAGAGATCAAATTTTTGCTGCAATGGCTGCAGATAGTTTTATTACAGGGCAGGGAGAGGGATACCTTATAAGCCCCCAAGCCTGTCTGCTCTAAATAGGTTCTGCCACTCACCGCATCAACACAAAACATGACTTTAATGGAAAGGAACTTTTATACAACTAGTAAACAATACAGAAAAGACAAAGAATCTAGTTTCTAAATCAAGCACCCAAAGTTACCCGTCCCCTCGTGAGTAAAAGTCCACCCAAACGGGATCGGCCCAGAGCAAGGCCCCAAAGCCTGCCATGAGTCTAAAGTACCTTCTGGCGGGGACCCACAGAAAAGGGTCAGAAACAACAAGTGTGGGAAGAAAAGAGCAAAATTAAAATCAAGATTAAAAATCACCATTGTCACCTCCCCCACAGGTCTCTCACCCACATCTTGGTCTCCCAGTCCATGACCAAAAGGCAAGCTCAGTTTCTTCACGTGTCTCTCTGCTCCATGTGCCTCCTCCAGGTCTCCTTCGGGCTCCATCCTGGTTCCTTCCCAGTCTCTTCTCCAGCTTCTTCTCTTCTCTATAGCTCCACCTTCTTTGGGTAAGGCAGGGAACCTGGAACTTCCCCTTTCTTGGGAACCACCCTGTTACAGATCCCCGGCCAGGGAGCTACCCACATGGCATGGCAGACTTCTCCTGACTTGCCCGCTGCTCCCCTCAGCACTGTATTTCAGTAGATCCTCCTGCTCTAATCCCCACTCTATGTCTGGTGAATCCTCTCACACCCTGCTCCCCAGCCTACACCCCAGTTTTTGCATGCATGAATAAATAAATCCTCAAAGTATAAGATAAAGGCTACTATTGTTAGGAGTTTTTCACCCATGTCACTCTCAAGTCTCTCCTTCTGTTTGGGGGAAATATGCCCTGAACAAATTCCAAAAACACAGGTTTTATGGACTCCACCCCCCCCCCTACTCCAGGCCACAGAGATCCAAGACAAAAGAACTACAAATCCCATAATGTCATCACCACCAAAGGGAGGATTGCTGCAAACTGAGGGTGGAGTTAAACAGCCAGGTTTGGCATAAAACCAGACACGTGGGCCTTAGGGCTCTCTCTTGGCTTCACGGCTCTTGGTTCTCTGCCAGCTCTCAACGTGCCACTGGGATTCCAGGTCGGTGGAACGGGTAGGGTGCATTCACCAATTTATCTCCCTCTCTTTGTCCCTGAGTTATTCATTTCTTCATTTCCTTTTCTTTTGTAAATAAGACTTTATTAACCTTTTTGTGTGTGCCTGCAGTTGAGTCTTATGTAAGTCCCTTTTAAGCGTGCAGGTAACTCATAGACAGGTAACCCATTTTATATCAGGGTTGCTCTATAACACTTCCATGTCCCCCAAGTCCCTGGTGCAAGTCCAAGGCAAGAAGCAAGCATGGCATCATCACAGGTCTCTGCTCCCCATGCCTCCACCAGGTCTTCTCTCCCAGTCTCATCTTCCAAGTTGTTTCTAGCTTCTCAATGCTCAGCTCCACACTTCAATAGGAGGGCCAGGGAACATGGAACCTCCCCTTTTAATGTAGATATCTCTGTCATGGTATATGGTCTGGGGATGCAAAGGCCTTCTGCTTGATCTTGGCTCAATCTATGAGTTTGACTTTAGGAAAAAGGTACTGTTGGGGTACTAAGGAAATCATTACATGCCCTCTGGGTTCTTCTAGGCAAATAAGCAAAGTATCAGATAGATTGATACCAAGCAAAACTGAGGGGTCTCCAGGGATCCCAAATTGTCAAGGGGGGAAAATATCCATGTTACCTGTTCTAAGGGTCCATGCTTACCCATACACAAAAAGCCACATTATCAAACTCTTGTAGGATACCCACCCTTTCGTGGTATCATTGCTAAATTTAAAAACCCAATTGTCCATTCCTTGTCAGGCAAGCAAGTTTGGGAGGCTTGAATGGATAAAGGGAGTAAACGGAACTACCATAGGAACCTGGACATTAAGCTGTGACCCTTTATGCCAATTCAGATCATGAGTCAGAACACACCCTAACTAGTTACCCTAACTAGTCAGTGATGCCTGGGGTATAGATGGAGCCTCAGGACCCTAACTACTGGTGCAGCAGACCCCTCTTATCTCACCCGCTGTTCCTCTTAGCAGTGTATTTCAATAAATCCACCTGTTCTGTTCTCCACTTGTTATAGGGCAAGAAGAGGGGTACCTTAGAACCCCCAAACCTGCCTGTTCTAAATAGGTTCTGCCATCCACTGCTTCTACACAAAACATGTAAGACTAATGGAAAGGAACTTTAATACAATTAGTAAACAATACAGAAAAGACAAAGAATACAGTTTCTAGATTAAGCACCCAAAGTTACCCATCCCCTCATGGGTAAAAGTCCACCCAAATGGGATTGGCCAGGAACAAGGCCCCAAAGCCTGCCACAAGTCTAAAACACCTTCTGGTGGGGACCCACAGAAAAGGATCAGATACAACCAGACAAGTCTGGGAGGAAAAGAGCAAAATCAAAATCAAGACAAAAGCCACCATTGTCACCTCCCCATGGGTCTCTCACCCACATCTGTGTCATCCAGGTCATGACCAAAAGGCAAGTGCAGTTTCTTCACTTGTCTCTCTATTCCATGTGCCTCCTCCAGGTCTCCTTCTGGCTCCATCCTGCTTCCTTCTTTTTCCAGTCTCCTCTCCAGCTTCTTCTCCTGCCTGCTCAGCTCCACCCTCCTTTGGGTTGAGGAGGGAACCTGGAACTTCCCCTGTTCTTGGGGACCACCCTGTAACACACTGTCTCTGGTGAATTCTTTCATCCCTGCACCTGTGGGCTACACCCAATTCTCCCCCATGATTTACCCCTCTTGGCCAGCAGCTCTGTTGTTTAAAGCCTACCCCAAGCCTCTGCTCTGCCCCTCTGTTCCAGCAGTCCCTGTCCAAAAAGTCAGGGGTAAAATGGTGCGATTCACAGCTCTCTTAACCAGACTGAGAAGAGAAAAAGTCATAGAGAAGTTTATACTTCTCTGGTCCATGAGAGACCCAGCATACTTCATTAACTCCCCGCACTTGTTTAAGATGACATTTTCAATAGCTAAGCTGTTACAGCAATTTCCCAGAGAAATCAGATGGCATTCAGAAAAGTGGAGAGATTTACTTGTCACACCAGTGGGCTCAGTGGGATCACTCCCAAAAGGCTGAGCACCCAAGAGTAAAAATGGCAGGGTTTTATACAATTTGTTTGAGGAAACTTGCTATCCCATCCACCATAGCATAAACATTCTTTGTTGTGAGGGAAGGGGGTCAAGGTAGCCATAGCTACCCCTGTGAACAAGCAGTGCAGCACACCCAGCAACTCCTCACTCTAGCAAGCAGCAGAATCTAAGAAGCACACTCCCCCAAGCAGCAGACTCGGGAAACTTCCTGCTTCAAAGCTAGGACAAAGAAAGTTGGGGAAAGAGAGAGGAAAACAAAGATGCTTCTGCTTTCTCCATAGAAAAGAGGTATGAGATAAACTTCTCCCTTACAGAGAGAAGTTTAGATACAAACATCAAAACTAACTCAGAGCCTCTCCCTTGAAATAAGTCTCTTGCCAAAGATGTTTTGGGGTGGCAGATTTTTGCTCCTCTATGGTATCATCTGTACAGGCCTAGAATATTTGGACCCCTTCTAACTCAGACTCTGGGTCTTAATGCCCATCCCCACAGAGCTGTCCATTGAAGGCAAGGATGTGTGGTATGAGTGCTGCTTCTACCCTTAGTGTCATCTTGTTTCTCATAGGCCTGACGCCCAACTTCATATACTTTTTTAATGTCTTTGAGAAGCAATAATGACCTCAGATCTTTGGGTTCTTTGAAAGTCCTGGGCTCTAAAACCAGGAAGACCCTGGTTCAAATCCTGACCTATGTCTTAGATATATGAATTTAGGGAACTTTATTGAATGTTCTTGAACTGCTAGGCTCCTGTCTGAAAACTTGGACTGTTAGAGAAACAGCCAGGAGCAAACTCTGAGCCTGTGAATGTCCTGAATGAGCTCCACCCCCAGCTCCATGCTGATGAGGTCACAGTCACTGAGGATTACAACTCCAGGACATCAGGAATCTGACTTTCTGCTTGGGGTCACTGAGAACTAAGGGTGGAGTTGAGTTGTGAGTGTGGTGTATAACTGAGCACATGAAGACTTGTGGCTCTTCCTCTCATTTTTGACTTGCACCCTGGGGTCTTAGCTCAGATGGGGTCAGCACATTAATCTCTTTCTCTGTTCTCCCTCTTCTCATTCTCCTTGAAAATAAATCTTTTTTCCCACTGTGTGTCTTGTTCCAGGTCTTGTTCTGTTACAGGCCGTCCCAGGGGGAAATGGGGGGACCCAGGTTGTGAGTCCTAACCCACACGTTTGTTTTGTTTTGTTTTTAAAGATTATTTATTTACACAAGAACCATCCAGGCCAGATGTGCAGGAGGGTGACTCACCGGAGACAGAGCGGGGAACAGAACAGGCAGACTGACGAAATACACTGCTGAGGGGAGCAGCGGGCGAGACAGGAGAGGTCTGCTCGCCACGTGTGATTCTCGCCTACTGGCCAGGATCAAACCCACACTGCAGAGGCTGCAGACAGCAGCGCTCAACCACCTGCGCCACCAGGGAGGCCCACCTCACCCTCATGTTTAAGTCCTCAGGACAAGACCCAAAAGCAGGCATGCAGAGAAAAACTTTTTAAAAAGTTTTATTTACAAGAGTAATAAGAAGAGGCAGGAGAGAGTAATTGGCTAACTTTCTTTCGGCAACACCAGCTGAGACACCGGAGTACAGTCACAGTCTGGAAAAGCCAGAGAATCAGAGCACACACATATTGGCCTTAAGTAAAGCACGGCTGCTTAACTTTGCCCCTTGTTCTGGACAGTCCCCCATTCAGGCTTATGGTATGTTATAGCTAGAGGTTGTAGCTCTTGGTGCCTGAGGTCTTATATTGGCCTGGAGATGGGCGTAGAGTCCATAAATATGTCAGGGGTAGAGAAGTTATTCACTGACTCAAAAATTGCTATACTGTTCCTCTCACAAAACAAATACCTACCTTCAGATTGTTATAAGGAGTAAATGAGACACTACATGTAAAAGCACTGGCACATTGACCAGCACAGTGGAATCGAAGAGGCTGTGGATGAGAACAATCACCTAAAATCCAGGAGCTGGAATGAGCCTCAAGGATGATCACACCCAAGCTTCAGACTTTAGGTAGGCATTTAAGGATGTGCATTTTACAGAAAAGGCAATTAAAACAGAAACTTTAAGAAGAAAATTGCATCTTTCCTCCAATAAATAAGACCGGGGTAAGGGGGAAGGCAATTTTTTTTTTTTTTTTTTTTTTTTAGGTCCAGTTTCTCATTCTCTCATACAAAAACACGCGACAGGATCCTTCATCTTCCTTGTGCAGCAAAGTCAAATTCTACCACTCCAAAGTATGGAATTTTGGCAAAAGATTGACTTCTGGAAGGGGCTCTGAAGACTGGGTAGAGGTTGCTTGATAAATACTTGTATGTAAACTTCACTCTGTAAAGGCCTCTCAGAAGACATAATTTTCTTCTCTTTTTTCAGTGGAGAAGGCAGAACTTCAATATGAATATTTTTGTTTATGATGCTTCCCTGGTAACCCCCCTAACTGAACTCTTTCTCCACCCCACAAAGTCCCCACCTTAGTTATGCTTCTTAAGATGGAGTCTGAACCCAGGTAGGCAGGTTATTCAGTCATGCTGGTTATCTCCCTGTACATAGGAGGTACGTACATTTTAGTATTAAACTTTATTTTGCCTTTTCTCTTATGAACCTGTTTGATGTTTATTTGATTATTTGCTAGCCTACAAGAACAAAGAGGGGTACAGGATGATTTGCTTTGCACCCCAACCTATGTTATGCTGTCTTCAGGAGCAAATTCATAGACACTGCAGATTTGATATGGAAGTTTTAAAATGTTTATCTTGAATCAAATGTAAACTGATGAGTATCATGTGGACTCTCTTCGCCATGTGGACTCTCGCCCGCCGGCCAGGATCAAACCGGCGCTGCAGAGGCTGCGGACAGCTTCACAGCGCTGCGCTCAACCACCTGCGCCACCAGGGACGGCCTGGAATCAAATTTTCTTATAAAGCAAATATTAAAAAATCATACAGCCAACACTGAATTTAACATAATTAATAGTTCTAACAAAAACCATAAGGATCTTTTCAAAATCAGAAATAATACAAAGATGTGATCATTTTCTCTATTTAAACTTCGGGCAATTGGGCCTCACTGGGGCACAGGGGTTTAAGACAGCGCAATCAAGCTATAACCAGCCTCTGCAGCACAAGTTCAATTCCTGGCCGGCCAGGGAGCTACCCACATGGTGCAGCAGACCTCTCCTGTCTCACCCACTGCTCCCTTCAGCAGTGTATTTCAGTCAGTCTGCCTGTTCTGTTCCCCACTCTGTCTCTGGTGGATCCTCTCCCCCCCCCCACACCTCTGGTCTGTACGCAGTTCTTATATGCATAAATATATCTTTAAAAAAATAAACTTTAGGTAATTAAATGAGAAATAAGGATTATAAATACTGAGATGAAACAAATCATAATTTATCATTTCATCATTCCGTCTGCTTTTCATCAAAACTGACTCCTCCAGGAAGATTCTCCAGGAACCTCCAATCTTTCTCCAGTCATATCCACCAGCTCGATCAGGCACTAGTGGATCATCTCCCAACTCAATTATTTCACACCCTGAGAAGACTACCTGAATAGTCACTATTGTATTGTCACAATTACAGACCTGGCCTTCAGGACATTCCCACTTTGCTCCTTCCTAAAAATATGTGTATCACAATCCAATCCAGTGATGCCACCAATAGCCTCACCTGTGTCCCTTCTCCTCTCTCCCTCCCCCATACTCTAAAGTTGGGCTGCAGCCTCCCTCACTGCTCACAAGAAGTGATGGGGCATGTAATGCAGGGACTATTTAGTAGAATAAAGAAATAGAATTCAGGATTCCCAGTGTGTGGGTAAGGGGAGATGCAGGACGTGGTGCAAAGATGAGGGGGCAACTATTCCAAACTCAAGTTCAGCAGGTGGCTGAGCTGCACCAAGACAAAATTGCCCAGAGCACATGGAAGCCCAGGTGCAGACAGCTTTTATGTGAACATACTTAGTCCTCAGGTAGGAATATACTGGACATACCTAGGACTTGATGCTAGGAATACATAGAAGCCATAAGGAGTATGACTAGAACTGTCTTCCTTCTCCACAGTAAGAAATTAGAGGATAATGTCCCAAACTCATGTTATTTAGAAAAAAGGTAAATGCAAGAAGAATGAACAGGGTCTCTGGGGGGAGAGGAACTGGGTAGGATTTTTACTTCTTTTGTAATAAGCATTGTAGATAACCGACCATGTGCGCAGGTGTAGTTCCTAAGAAATAACTTTTAAAAATATGAATATAAAAGAATCAAAATGTTCAAAAAAACACACTGAATAAATCTTGATGGCAACTTTCCTTCCTACGGTAGTGTCCTAAAGTAGTTTATTTTGCAAGGACCTTTCATGCTGAATTTTAAGAAACTTCTAGCTTAGAAGAATGGTGTTTAGTGCCCTTCAAAGCAATGACACACTGGGAGCATTAATGCTTCAATCAAATGGAAATCTTCCGCTTATAACTATTAACCTTTAGCTAGACAATGGTCAGCTTTTAAACTTTCAGAACTTATTAAAATTCTTTTCAAGGAAAGAAAGGCATTTGAGAATTATGGAATTACTCCATAAATAGTACAGTAGAATTTTAGTGAATAATTCACAATAATCAAATTTCAATTTTTAATATGCAAATAATTGTCTTAGGATGGTTGGGTTATAACTGAGTCTTATTGCTAATAACTGACCCATTTTGCATGTATTTAGAAAGAAAAATATAAAGTAGTATTGAGCTCAAAAATGACAGCATGGGGAGGTGCCTTGCCACTAGTATAATCTTAAAGATATATTTGTGGAGTCTTCCTTTTCTACCTTTAAGATGGTCATTTAAAACAATCAGAGAGGACAAGTGCTGGTTACACAGTTCAATGTGTTCGGAGGCAGGGCTTGATCTCTGCAGGCTCTGCATCCTTTGGGGCACTGCTTATTAACCAAGGGAGGATGCATGCTGGATGCGGCCCTTCTCAGGGAGCCTACCACGTGCTCTAGACCCTGGGTATCAGCTCAGGACCACCACTGCAGGAGAGGGACGACAAGGTAAAACAGCCTTGGCTGGTCTGTGTCCCACAGGGGGCTCTTCATTGGGGACCTCCAGAAATGACAGCATAACAAGGACAAGAGGACCATTAAGAGAACCACATGACAGAGGTCTGGTGATATTTGAGGTATGTATAAAATATGTCACCAGGTTTTTCACATCAGTTTTTATTGAGCACCTACACTGCACCCAGCATTGCATGAGGTACCATGGACTATGTCGAATACAAAAGTATAAGATATGGTACCTGCCCTCAAGGCTACAAAACTGGAGGCAGAAATCAGACGTATGTGACTCAGGCAGCATGTGATATATACAAGAGTGCAAGTTTGAGACCACGTGGTGCTAAAAGGCCACGAGCATCCACAAGTCTGTTCTCGTAAGAGTAGGAGGGAATTAAAATTGGATCAGGAGGGACTGGCCTGCGTGGAATGGGGAAGGATGAAGCAGCAAGGCCACATGGCTAGAGCTGGAGTTTGTGTTCCACTGAGGTCACTAGGAGCCTGGACAGAAGCTGAGGGCTGGGCTGGGCCTGTGGGCAATGAGGATATGCTGTGACCCCTCTCTTGAAATGAAGGCCCAGTGGGCTCATCATGGATTCCCACTGCCTCCCTCTCCTCTCCCCACACACCCCAGTCTGTCTCCCAGGCCATCTCCTAAGGAAATGGAATCTGCATGTTGAACCGGGCCAGTGTCAGAAGTTTAGTAGCTACTGGAGAGACTGATCAGCCTCTAAGAGAGGGGAGGTTTGTCTGACTGGATATTTGCCCTGAAGTGGTGGAGCCAGGCTACCCATGCTGTTTGACAAGGTCCAGGCATGGGGGAAATTCCTGAAAAGTCAGGAAGCTCCGCAGCTGGCTCCTGCTACTTCCTTTCATTTGTTTATGGCAGTTTTCACAATCATGGAAATTTTCTATAAAGCTTTAAAATGACATTATGAGTACTGACGTTAATACTAGTTTCGGTAACGCACACTCCAGCAGTTTGAAAAATGTACATTCCAACATAATTGATAATGTGACAATTTCCAATATTTCTCCACATTCCCCGATTTGTAAATCATCTACCATAAGCAATGCTAAAATCTTTAACAAATCATGCTTGAAAGAACTATTGGAACCAAGCTTGGTAGAAGTCCTCACAAGAGGAGGCACTGAGGCAACCCAGAGACAAATTGGCCTGAAAAAAAAATGTACCACATACTGTTCCCACAGTAGGGGGACCCAATGTCCCAACAAACAAATTAGGAAAAATAAAATTGCATGATTGTATGATGTAATGATCAAATAACAAATTTCTGATGTATAAATAAAGCTCCGCTGAGGCTATCAGTAGGAGATACTTGTCACCTGATCAAGTGTCAGGGTCTCCTCATTCCCTCATTCTTCACCTCCCACGACGCCGTCTCATCCTTCAGGGACCCTGCCCCGGTCGGAGCTGGACTGCGGCACTTCTCAGTAGAATGTGTTCCTCATATAGTCCTGACTTTTCAGGAATTTCCCCCATACTCGGATCTTGTCAAACAGCATGAGTAGCATGGCCTGTGCCAGAGGATACGCCATTATTATGTAGATCAGCCTCTCAGGTTTTTGCAGTAGAACAATCTTATTCAGATGAGGAAGGGGCTAAAGGGGACAATAAAGAAAAACCAATCAGCTTCCCCCCAGAAGAGGGGGTGCTCAAGGAGGAGGCCGCAAAATATTGTGAGCATGACTGGAATCTCTTGGCTAGTGCCCCAGATTACAATTCATTAGCAAATTTGCCTAAGCCTCAAAAAACCCCTCCGAAAACAAGATTTAAGAGCCATAAATATTACTATGAAAAACATGGGAAGTTTTGCAACCAGGATTACCATTTCCTGTTGCTGTTCCTAAGGGAGATCATGTTATAGTCACAGACTTACAAGATTGTTTCTTTACCATTCCCTTGGCTCCTCAGGATTGTAAAAGATTTGCTTTTCGTGTCCCTTCATCAAATCTTAAACGTCCTTATCAAAGATTTCAATGGACAGTGATACCTCAGGGAATGAAAAACACCCCAACTTTATGCCAAAAATTGGTAGGGGCCTCCCCTGGTGGCGCAGCAGTTGAGCGCTGGGCTGTGAAGCTGCCCACAGCCTCTGCAGCACCAGTTCGATCCCCGGACGCCGGCGAGGGTCCCACTTGGCGCGACAGACCTCTCCTGCCGCGCTAGCTGCTCCCCTCAGCAGTGTGTTTCGTCAGTCTGCCTGTTCTGTTCCCCGCTCTGGCTCTGGTGAATTCTCTCACCCTCCGGTGCTTCTGGCTGTACCCAGTGCTTGTATAAATAAATAAATCTTTAAAGAAAAAATTTGTAGATTTAGCCCTATCCAGCTTTAGAAAAGCATATCCTCAAGTATACTGTATTCATTGCATGGATGACATATTAATTAGTCATCCACAGTATTCCTTGCTACAGCAAGCCTTAAATGTCTTAACATCCTCTTTGCAGAATTTTGGGCTTGTTATAGCACCTGAAAAGATTCAAATTGATGCTCCAATAAATTATTTGGGGTGCATTGTTCATTCATTGTCAGTGTCACCTCAGCTCCTACAACTAAGGACTGATTCCCTGTACACATTAAATGACTTTCAAAAATTGCTAGGAGGGGCCTCCCTGGTGGCGTAGCGGTTGAGCGCTGGGTTGCGAAGCTGCCCGCGGCCTCTGCGGCACCGGTTCGATCCCCGGATGCTCCCCGGCCACCGGAGGAGGGTCCCACATGGCGCGCAGACCTCTCCTGCCACCCGCTGCTCCCCTCAGCAGTGTACTTCGGTCCTTCTGCCTGCTCTGCTCCCCGCTCTGGCTCTGGTGAATTCTCTCACCCTCCCATGCTCCTGACTGTACCCAGTGCATGTATAAACAAAACAAACAAACAAATAAATAAAACATGCCTCTATAAAAAAAAAATTGCTAGGAGATCTAAATTGGGTCAGACCATATCTTAAGCTCACTACTTATGACCTCCACCCTCTTTTCAATATTTTACAGGGCAACTCTGATCCCAGATCACCTAGGCAACTAATCCCAGTGTCAGTGTCTCCTCATTCCCTCATTCTTCACCTCTGCTGACACTCTCTCGTCCTTCGGGGACCCTGCCCCGGTTGGAGCTGGACTCTGGCACTGAGGTTTTTAAGTTGGGCTGATCAAGAGCAGAATATTCTGGATTCTCCTCACAAGGACCAACCCACACTGAGAATTTGGTGTTACCCCAAAGCCACATGTATCTAGAACTTTCTGTAAAACCAGAGGTGACTTCAGGAAGCCCCACCTCCAACTTATAGACTCCTCATATAGTCAGTTGTGGTCTCAGAGAAGCAGATTCCACCCTGGACCTCACAGGAGATAATTTCCTCTGCCACTTAAACGGCCCAGGGAGACTCAGTGGGTTTCCCTTCGGCTCACTTTGATGTATGTTTAACTCTAAGTCAGTCTGTTTAAAGTCAGGGAAGCTGGCAGTACAGTGGCTTTGGGTGGGGGGGAAGGGAGGGAGCTATGGGACTTGAGGACAGCAAATGGCCTTAGATGTAATGTCAACTGGCCTTTCCCTGGAACAGCTGCATGGCATGCTTCACTGGGCAGCAAAGGGTGCTTTGCATCCTACTCAACCAGGAGAGCAGGGCCAAGTCAAAGGCAGTAGATAGAAGGAAGGGAGGGGCCCCCATGGGCCTCAGGGTGAAAGTTCACACAGGAAACCTCCAGAGCTGTGCAGCACAGCTGGACCAACAGCACCAAGCAGGGCTGCGGCCACAGGGAGGGCTGCAGCCGGTGTGGGGTCTGCCGCCCCTACCAGAGTCCCTGTCCAGGCGCCCTGTCCCCCTCAGAGTCCTGGACTCCAGAGCAGAGGCCCTGGAGGGTGGGGCGGGGCAGGTGCGGGGCTCAGGGCCTCAGCAGGAGGCGGGTTCCGGGCCACCTGAGCCACAGGAAGGGGACCAGGCAGTGCGTGAAGGTGGCGGTGAAGGTGTAGAAGGGCTCCTGCGACTCCGTGTTGGTGAAAGTCACGGAGCCCCCTTCATAGTCCAGGGCGATGCCCACTCTCCAGGCCCCAAGAGCTCCGCCTCAGGGCTGGTATTGGCCCAGATGCCAGCGGAGGAAAGGCACAGTGCCCACATGCCATCCTCGGGCCGCAGGGAAAGGGCTCCCCTCCTCTTGAGGGAGTCACTGGCCACCCCCACCATGCAGCGCTCCTGGGCCTCCTCCTCCCCCTGGGACTCCTCATCCTTGTCAGTTTCCCAGCCTTTCGGATGGGAAGTCATAGCCGGCCTCCTCCTCCCCTTCCTCCTCCCTCTCCTCCCCTCCCTGCTCCCCTCTCCTCCTCACCCTCCTCCCTCCCCTCCCACCTCCTCACCCTCCTCCCCTCCCTCCTCCTCACCCTCCTCCCCTCCCTCTTCCCCTCTCCCTCCTCCCCCAGCCCTCCCTCTCCGCCTCCACCTCCCAGTAGACTTTGCCCCAGGTGAAGCCCTTACTGTCCAGCACCCCCAGCCCACAGTCCGACCGCTGTGGGGGCAGGCGTGGCCATGGGGACAGGCATGGCAATGGGGGCGGGGGTGGCTGTGGGGGCCCGAAGCGACGTCGGTGCTGGCCGCTGGAGGTCCCGCACTTCCGGCCCCTTGACGGCGGCAGGCGCCAGCTGGCTGACCGCAGGTCCGGGGACACGCTCGCTGTGGGGACAAGGGGAGACACAAGTGTCACAGGTGGACGGGAGGGGTCCCAGGTCCCCATGGGGTCAAAGGGCAGGACTGCAACACCCACAGCCTCATTCACAGCCAGATGGACAGCACCGGGGTCTCAGGGCGCGCGGTGCACCAGCTGCTGGCAGGGCTGGAGGAGCTGGTGGGAGGAGCTGTGAGGACAGAATAACCACACCCGGGGCAGGAAAGGGCCAGACTACCAAGTGGAGGCTCTCAAGCAGACTAAAGAGGAGTAGACTGGTCGGAAAATGCAAGGTGGGGCTTTACATGAGCAGCTGGGAAATTCTGCTTCTGATAGAACGTGCTCCCGGGATGGGGCTGGGGGACAGCAGCGGGCAGTCCTATTCTCCGTGGGGAGGATTCTTTCTTTTTTTTTTTTTTTTACAAACAAGAAAGTAAAGTTACTTAAATTACTAAAATAGCTTTTAAAGTAATTTACAGACAGGTTAGCTGTGACAAATATTTTTCCTGAAAGAGGTAAGTGAAATCAGTTCCTTTAAAATTATTTTGGTCAGTGAAACATTTAATAAAAACATTTGTTTCATCATATAATATACACGTTATAAAAGTCTTTTCAAAAACTCCTTAGAATCTTCTATAAATCAGATAATCTGACTGTGATAAGAACAAATTACAATAAGGGGTATAAATACATGAATACTGGTAGTCTCTAGTAGAAGGAAACTACGCTACATTCTACTACCAGTGACGGGATCCTCAAAATAATCATGCCAATGATGGGTTGTGGTACTCTACAAACAGTATTTTCACTCCCAAAAAAAAAGTGGATCTAGAATGTTAAGATTCTAAGAAAGCCAAAGTAATTGGTAAATGAGAAAGCTTAGCTATATAGATGCAAAGTTACAACTGAAATCCTAGAGTACAGTAATGTATACTCATACATTTTAACACTCTTCATATATGGTGATTTTCACTCTCTTTTTGATTTGAAGTACTCTTAAATAAAGATTTATCGTGTGCATAGTAAATCTATCTATTATAAGAGCATTCAAATACACTCAGAAGTCCTTTTATTACTTTTGTTTCTTTAAGCAAAAGTTGACTGCAACATACGAACATTCAGAAAATGAAATCTTCAGAAATGTTGGTTAACATGGTTTACCAATTCCTGAAATTATTTTCTCAATTCAAACAAATGCTTCAGGTCATGTCCAAAATAACTGGATAACTGAAAAAAGCAAGTCTACTAAGCCTTGTGATACATATGCTTCCAAAGCATGCTCCTAAGGGGAAGGGCTAAACATTGTTTTAAAGAAAAAGGACATGCAAAAAAACAAATCCCAACAGAAATCACTGAGAATGGAGTTCATATAACTATGTTTGATTGACTTAAGTCTCAGTGGCTGATTTTAACATTTCATCTCATCACTTTAGCTCCCACGTTTCCCATCACAATTTCTCATTTTTTCCTTGCTTTCTTCCCACCCTCTAAAAAAAACCCCAAACATACACTCAGTTGAACTTGCATTACTTTTGCTCCTTTAAGCAGAAGCTGACTAACACCTAAAAGATGTGAAAGAGAACAAAATGGGAAAACCCATGGCTGCATTTAGGGAGCTGACTTACTAGTTTCAAACCAGAATCTGAACAGATCCTCTATGGGACTGCAAATAATTTATAGTTCTCAGATACCATTAAGAGAGTTCTCAATGAATTCTCACAGGAAAATGATTCCTTCTCCAGTAACAGATAATTGCATTGAATAAATGAGTTAGATGTCTTATGTTGACATAAGGACTTAGCTTCCTTTAAAAAGAAACCAGTTCTTTCAAAAAGAGCTCTGAGTCCATCTCTGGTTAGGAAATATGAATATTCTTTCAATTTGGGATATGATTTTCTCTTCTGTCACCCCTTAAAAGCCGATGCCCCTCTTCAGGTCATGTTCAGGTTGTACAGGCAGAACTACATGAGAAATACGGCTCCAGAGCCCACCCAGTTTATCCAAGTCCATGTGATTGTAGGAGCTGGGTGTGTTAGAGTTGATGAACTTGACTGAGGAAATCCCTCACTTTTTTCTTCAATTTCCTTTAGACCTAGACTGCTTCAAGTGTTTCTTCTTCCAACTGGACTGTCAGGACTAAGACTACATCTTTGAAGGCTGCATGTTTATGGTCACAATACTTATAGAAGATCAAGGCAGAGCCAGCAGGCAGTGACTCGATGTGGTGTACCACAGCTTTGCCTGCCCCATTAATCCGGATGGCATGGCCACTATGGGAGGAAGAATAGGCATCAGCAATTTGTTCAGTCAGACACCTGAGTACTTCCTTCTTCAGCATCTCGGGCAGCAGTAAGTAGTAAGATAGCAAGCTGGAGCCGAGGCTGGGAGCTATTAAGATGTTTCTCCAGGAATGTTAGGCCCCTTTTCCACAGCTTCTCATCTTGACCTTGGTATTTATTCATAAGTTGTTTCATCTTGTTCTGGAACACAAACAGCAGTAGTCGTTTCTACCTTTGATGAATGAACCAAGAAATCCCAACAACAGAAAGCAGAAATAATACCAACAACCACTTCATACTGAAAAAACTTGCATTCTTGGGTTGTCCAGCCACTTTTGATTGGCTGGAGGTTGGTGGAGACTGATTGCCAACCTTTGATTTCTGTGTGCTGTCATTTTGCATTTTAGACCCCCATTTTGTGGTTTGTTCAACCCATTTCTGAGAGGTTTTTGGATATCTTAGCACTGAACGTTGTTTATCAAGAGCTGTGAATTCTCGACTTTGTGATGACCGCCAAAGTAATTCTGGATATTGACTTGACGATCTGGAGGTTTGATCTTCAGTCTCCACAGATTCCCTGGATCTGGCATGAGCGGTCACATCACTCTCAGAGCTGTTTTGATCATCATCTTCACTATTTTCTTCAGAGAAACTGGTCTCCGGTTGGACACTGGTACTTTCTAATTCACTCATTTTAATATTTCCATTTGTTTTGTGTGCCGAATCAGATCTGTTTCTTCTTAGAGGGGACCTACGGAGGTCACATATAGGATCTTCATCTTCAATCGCAGCTGAGATATCTTGTGTTCTGCTAGTTTTCTTTGAGACCATGTTGCTTAAAACAGTTTGTGAAGATAGCAATGGTTCATCCTCTTCAGAGAAATGTGAGTCCCGTATCCTTCTTCTAGTCGTAGCTAGAGACTGCTGTGGCGGAAGCTGCCATGAGTTCTGCTGCTGCTGCTGTAGGCGGGACACATTTCATGTCTTCATCTCTTCAGCTTCCTCGGATCTCTGCTGCCTCAACTGAGATCGAAGGTAGTAGATGCTTTCTCTCATTTCCTCTTTCTCAGAATCAGACCGGAACTCTTCCCAGGAGTATTCTTTTTTTTTTTTTAAATAGAGGCATGTTTTATTTTATTTATTTATTTGTTTGTTTTTGTTTATACATGCACTGGGTACAGTCAGAAGCGCAGGAGGGTGAGAGAATTCACCAGAGCCAGAGCGGGGAGCAGAGCAGGCAGAAGGACCGAAGTACACTGCTGAGGGGAGCAGCGGGCGGCAGGAGAGGTCTGCGCGCCATGTGGGATCCTCTTCCGGTGGCCGGGGAGCACCCGGGGATCGAACCGGCACCACAGAGGCTGCGGCAGCTTCGCAACCGCTGCACCACCGGGGAGGCCCCTCCCAGGAGTATTCTTTATTTGAGGCAAATGTCCTTGGACACTCACCTTTCTCATACTCCAAGTCTCTGAGCAGCTTCTCTGGGGAGAAAAAAGGACAGCAATGACCCTCAAGCCCAGCAAACTGAAAGTCCATTTCTTACTCAGTCTTTATTTCATGACCAGGGCTCCCTCCTGAGATCCCAAGAAGAGAAACAACCAGGAGAGGAATGAGGGGTCAGGACTGAGCTCAGAGACAACGGGAGGGAGCCAGGTCTCCTCCCTTAAAGTGGCGCCTGGCTCCTGGCTCCCACCTGGAGTTGTGCCAACACTTACCTTGGAACTCTTGCAGGCCTTGCTGCAGAGACAGAAGCTTATCTGAGAGTGCTCTCTTTTTCTTCAGTACTGGAGAGAGGGGTATCTCAGTCCAGACCTTCCGTGGGTACCTGAGAGGAGGCAGGCACAATCTGTTACTTCCTCCTCTTTAATTCCACTCAGTCCTCATGGCAATTATTAAAGGGAGAGAACAGAATGATTATCTCCTGTCAATGCACAGAAAAAAACAGGCCTCAAAGATACCAAGGGAACTACCCAGGGTTGAGTCAGGGCTCAGGACAGGCAGGAGACTCGATTTGCCGAGTACCTGTCTATAAAGCCACCCTCTCCCGTCTCAGACACAGAGAGGGTCAAAGAGTTGGGGATACAGAGAGAACTTGCTCGGGTGGAGAGCAAGACTCCAGTTCTCAAGGATTTGCTCTGCTTCAGAGAGGAAAGGCCTTCAGGATGAATCATGGGATTCAGGAACTTTATTGATCCCCATTAATTTAAGTGGGTCAAGGGGGAGGGGCAGAGGCACAGGGGAAGGAGGTACATAGTGGAAAGGAAGCTTTTACCTGTTCAAGATGTCTTTGGAGTCCTGGAAGGGAAGCACAAGCATCAATGAGAATGAAGGATTTCCTTCAAATGTCCCAACACTGTACTAGGACCAGGGATGCATCAATGACCAGACAAGCAAGGACCCTGCTTAGGGAGCTGGCATTCCAGTGGCAGCACTGGATAGAACAAGAAAACACAAAATAATCACAGTGACAGGGAAAATGGAGGTAGGGGTACCAGGCCTACTTCTCTGGGGCGATAGCACTTGTGCTGAGACTTGAAGAGGGAGAAGGTAGTGACAGGAAGGGAAGAAGGCAAGGTGGGGAACGTTTTGGCAAAAAAGACAAGGGCCAGATCAGGCAGGGCTGGAGGCCTACTAAGGCGTTCAAATTTTGTTCTATGTACCAAAGCCAGCAAAGGGTTTCAAGAAGGAATATATGTGATATGTATATGTAGTCTAATTGGCATGTGGTTGAGGTTACTAAGTAATACCTAGGATCCAGCCTCCCATTTTCTCTTTTTTCTTTTATTTTTTTAAAAACTTTAAGGATTTATTTATTTATACAAGAACTGGGGTACAGGCCAGAAGCGTGGGAGAGTGAGAGGATTCACTAGAGACAGAGTGGGGAGCAGAACAGGCAGATGGACAAAAAACACTGCTGAGGGGAGCAGCGGGTGAGACAGAAGAGGTCTGCCGCGCCATGTGGGTATCTCCCTGGCCAGCTGGGAATCGAACCCACGCCGCAGGACAGCTTCACAGTGCTGCACTCAACCCACTGGACCACCAGAGAGTCCCCCATTTTCTTTTTAGTATAGAGCCCCTGGAATAATAGCTGGGCAGATGCCACCCAACAAAAGACATTTCCCAGATTCCTCTGTAACCAGATCTGATCATGCAACTAAATTCTAGTCAAATGGATGTGAAAGGAACCAATGACTGCAATTTTGGGGTAATAGCCTTTATAATAATGAAACTGCTTTTTATTTCCTCGTCTGAATTCTGGATGTGGTGGTGGTGGTGAACCCAACTTTGACTACGACGCTAAGAATACACTCCAAGAAGTTAGTGGGACAACCAGATGGAAAACAGCTGATATGGACAACTCAGGGACAGTCGCCCTGAGGGTATTTCAGGGCCAGAATCTACTGACCCCTCACACTAAATCCTGAAAAGCTGAATCAGGAAGCTTCCTCCAGCAGTCACTTAAATCACTCATCTGTTGCTCCACCCCACTTTTTAGCATTTTCCCTGGGGCTATCTATCCTCGCCAGCAACCCCCACCAGGGAGCACCATCTGTTAACAGTCTACAGCTTTAGCCAAAGTGTTTCTTGGTTACATTAGCACCAAATTGTGGCTGCTGCTGTTTCAAAGTCCCAGGAGGAATGTGGGGGTCTGCTCCAGGGGCAGCCATGTAAGAAATCATGACATCCCCATCCCCACAATGAAACAGTAGCCCAGAGACTGGTTGTAAGTTTCTGCCAAATTCTTCTAATCTGTACCTTAAAACAAGTAAGTTCAAGGCAGCTTCAGGGGAATGGACGACAGCTCTGACAAAATGTGTGCCAAAAAGTTTGCTGATGGGCCTCCCTGCAGGCACAAGGGGTTAACACACAACCTATGGAGCTGTCCACAGCCACTGCAGCATGAGTTTTATCCCCGGAGAAATGCTGTGTAAACGAGTAAATGAATAGGCAGTGTGGGGAGAAGGGCTTGGGGTGGGGGGGTGTCAATGGGCATATTCTGTGACATGGAAGTTGCTAGAACAGTAGGGAGAGAATGAGGCTATCTAAGGTTAAAGGTTGTGAGCAGTGCAGAGAGGGACCGATACAGGAATACAGATAGGTACAGGAATCCTCCCACACACAGAAGGGGAGATGGGGTGCCCCAAGGCAACCTGCAGCCATCATAGGGCCTCCAAGGGAAGCGGCCTGCTCAGGAACTACCACCCTGACACTCCTGGGGTAATCAAGAGGAGAGCTGAAGTGGGGACAGCAGTCAGGGCCCACCTCTGGCATGGGACACACGTGGGTGTCAACCAAGAGCACTCGGGAAGGTTCTTCACACATAGGTGGACGGTGACCCACAATGAAGGAGGCAGAGTGTGACCTGACCCCTAAACGCCATCCAGGACTGCATAGGGAGAATGTTGGTGTCTGACCAGCATCTGACAGGGGAGGTCTCTGACCTCCGCACGCTTGTCCTTCAACACTGTCCTGATTTAACACTGTCCGAGCCCATTGATCTTTCTTTGTCTATCACCTTTGTTGAAAGGACGGTTTTACATCATTTGTCTTGCTGCTTCTTGCTCTCACCTGAATTTCTCTACCAGACTTTTGAATCAGGCCTCTATTTTAATCAGGTCTTATTCTTACTGTCTGGGAAAATATTAACAGCAACGAGGAAGTCAGCGGTCCCACTTCCTTGTAGCAAAAGCAAACCAAAACAAACACGCAAACAAAAACCCATCAGTACAACACTCCATGCACTGGTTTTAAGTAGACACCCACTTTCTCTCCTCTCCTCGTACCTCCTCCTCTCTCCCAGTTTGAATGGTCTCGAAGCACCAAAGGCCGGGCCTCTTTTGGCCCACAAGGTTTTTTGGGTGAATTGGGGTGAGGATGCCCTCTGGGCAGACCCCACCAGTACCCCCAGCCATGATCCTCTGTTCCAGGAGCAAGGGCACCACACAGGGAGGCGGCTACAGGGAAAGGAGGGATCTGTGTCCCTGAGCTGGAAGGAGAAGAGGAGGGGGAGAGGGAGCAAGTGGACCAGGCCGAGTCTGAGAGGAACAGCACGTACCTGGAGGGAGCCAGGGAGACATTTGGGACCAAAAGAGACAAGAACAAGAGCACAGAGGTTTGGGAGTCAGGCCACCTGGATGGAGGCTTAGGCTGGATTCCTGACCTCCCTCCTGGTCTGGGACAGATCCCCTTCAGCTCTCCGGCCCTTGGAGAGCAGAGTCCTAAATCCCTGCAAGCCTGATGCCCCAGCTAGACCCATGATGGAGAGGCAGACGAGGCTGACTCTAGGAGACTGCCGCTGGCCAGGGACAACAGTTCCTAGGGGGGACCTTGGGTGGTTTGCTGCAGCAGACAGGCCTAGTCAGCCTAAACCACACAAGTGAGAAGACCACCCATGGCCTTCTCTGGCCACTGAGGGTGGAAAGATCTAGCAGCCCCTCTCTGAAGGCCCAAGCCCCATTCAGGGACGTGTGAGGATCCAGAGTGAGCTGTCGTTTGTTTCAAACTGGCACCCTGCACTCCAGCCCACAGCTCTCCCTTCTCAGCATCGAAGCTGCTTCCTCCAAGAAGGACTGCCCGCTCCCCACGCACCTTTTTCTCTGAGGGTAATTCTCTACAGTCCCAAAGAAAACCTCAGTCATCTATCTCCCTTCCTCAGTTGCCCATTGACTCCAGATCCTTGGGGTCTTTGAGAGAAGCCACAGTTCAGCCCCGACGCCGCAAGCTTCTTTATCTCCAGATCCATAAAAAGCCTCTACTGGTCAAGTGACTGCCAATGACTTGTTCCAACAGGTTCATGATCATAGTGATGAGAATGAAGACAGTAAAGAAAATACTAACTTTTCCTTCTATTCCTACAGTACTTTTTAGCATTTTAAACATTTTTGGTGAAAATTTAGCTTTTGAAGTGACACCATGCCAGTTATCTCTTGGAGGCTTATGTGGCCACTGGAATAAGTAGGGTGGGTAAGGATTATCATCCCCAGGGTTCAGATGAAAACATAAGGCCCTGAGAGGAAGAGGCTCTCCATGGTCCTGCAAGCAGGTGACAGGGGCCCAGCCCCGGGGAGGTCTCTCACCTGCAGGAGCTCTGCAGCCGGCTGCTGTGCCTTGTCCTCCAGCTCAGAGATGACCTGTGTCAGCCGGGCGAACTCTTCGGCACTCCTGGCTTTGTACTGCTCCCTGTTCTCTATGAGCTCCTGCTCCAGCTTCCCCAGCTGGTCCAGCAGGTGTTGTTCCTGTTCCCTCAGGATCTGATGGCCTTGCTCAAACTCAGCCATGATGCTCTTCCTCTGCTCCAGCAGCTTCTCCTACAGGAATGGAAGGGCGGGGAGGGGTGACAGTGACGCTGCTGCCTTAGGTGAAAAATCCCTCCAGGAGGTACACAAAGCTGGCTCTTCCCCGTTATCTACCTCCATTCACCAATTCTCAGCACCCAGCCTCAAAGACACAGTAAGTAAATCTGTTTGGTCTCCTGACAGCACATGGTCAGCCCACTCTATTCCAGGTAACCTGGTATGTTCCATGGCCTTTTAAGGAACTCTGAGAGCCAGCACCCTTCTTTCCTGAACACTGATCTGCCACCTCTCAGGAAGCTTTCCTTAGCTAACTTCATCCAAGCCCAGTCGATCCTCCCTTCAGCTCCCTCCTAATGTGTAAAATACCTGAATGTATTCCATCCCTGCCATGGAGCCTGCCTTCTGTTCTGTCACTGGAAGTGTGGAATGTCTGTCTCTTTTCCTGCTTCCAACTCTCCCCACCATGGTCAGGGTGTGCCTGCCTACACTGGTTAGACTCAGGTACTCCCCTGAAGCCAGTTCCTTCCTTGTCAAGCCATCTGGCTCCCCTCCAAACTCAGGAATCCTGTCTTCCTCCCCTTCTTTAAAGAACAAACCAGGCCTTCCTCAGTTCCCCACACTGGCGCCCTCTGCAGACCAGCAGCAGCTACCAGCCACAACCTGCAGCAGAGGTGAGTCACAGAGAAGAGACCTCGGCTGGCCTCTAGACTGGTCACTGTCAGATGGGGAAACAGACCAAAAGCCACACGGCTCACACTCGCAGGCTTGGGCTCATACCCCAGGGTTCCCAGCCACCTGGCCGGGGCTCACCCTCCCAGGTGCTGAGCTGCCTTCCAGCAATGCCCCAGCCCCGCAATGCCCCAGCTGCACCCCTGCTTCCCAAGGCCAATAATCTGGGGCCTTTCTCCTAACAGCGTGACTTACCAGAGTACCTGTGATATCAGATTCTCCCTTTGTCTGTAAGTTCTGAACTTTGTCTCGGTCTTCCCTTAAGCTACTCAGGTGTTTCAGGATATTTTCCTGTAGAAAAACAGGCAGTGGGACAGGTGGACACGCTGGGCTGGGGCAGGAGGGCAGACTTGGGCTTAGTTCTCAGCCAACAGGAAGCTTTCAGAGGGTCTCAGCCAGGCTTGACTCCAGAGGAGTTCAGAGCCAAGATCCTAAGGGGGTGGCAGAGCACCCCGCTGTGAGGAGGGTTTACCTTGTGCAGCTGCCTGGCCTTCTCCATCAGGAAGGCCGTGTGGGACCTGTGCTCGCATGACTCCCTGCACATCACGCATAGCAGCTTCCCGTCGTCCTCGCAGTAGTAGTACAGCTTCTCCTGGTGCCGCTCGCACAGCTGCACGTCTGACTGCTCCCGGGCCGCTTCTCCCTGCTGCCTGCCCTTGTCCACCTTCAGGCGCTCGATGTTCTTCACCAGGCTGGCCAGCTGCCACACAGGCCGGATGTTCTCCTTCTTAAAAGGCTTCTTGCAGAGGGGACAGATGGGGCGAATGCGCATGAACGAGAGGATGTCAGTGGTACAGCCATGGCAGAAGACGTGGCCACAGTCGATGGTCACCGGGTCCCGCAGGTGATTGAGGCAGATGGAGCAGGTCACCTCCTCCTCCAGGGTCCGCAGAGGGGCTGACGCAGCCATGGTGTCCTCGGTTCTGAGGGTTCCCTCTTCACTAGTGAGGTCCTCTCTTCCTTGGGGATAAGACACAGAGTCAGGGGGCCTCCCCGGTGGCGCAGCGGTTGAGCGCTGGATTGCAAAGCTGCCTCAGTCTGGGTCCCACATGGCGCGCAGACCTCTCCTGCCGCCCACTGCTCCCCTCAGCAGTGTGCTTCGGTCCTTCTGCCTGCTCTGCTCCCCGCTCTAGCTCTGGTGAATTCTCTCACCCTCCCGCGCTTCTGACTGTACCCAGTGCATGTATAAACAAAACAAACAAACAAATAAATAAATAAATAAATAAAACGTGCCTCTATTAAAAAAAAGACACAGAGTCAGGAGTGGGCACATAGGAGAGGCAGAGGTGCTGCCTGGCACAGGGCCACCAGCTCCAGCAACAGCCAGTCACACCGACAGCTCCTACAAGGCCCCAACAGTACCAGAGGACCATTTTACAGAGGAGGAAACTTAGGCCGCAGAGGGCAGCTTGACAGAGTAGACAGCATTCCTACCAACTGACAGAGCAAGATACCCCGGTAACTTTCTGCTGGAAACTGTCCTAATAAACACACAAGTCTACAGTGTGCAGTGTGCACACAGTGCTCCCTCAGCTGTGCTGGGCACAAGGTGCACAACTCTTCATAAGGAGCCCTGACAGGCAAGAGCCCCTCTGTCTGCCCTTCCGGGTTTCTGGTGGCAAGCACCAAGAGCACCAAGCCTCCTGACCCAGATTCAAGAAGCATCAAGCGCCTAGTGCCTTCCTTTGTGGACTCCTTCTTGGGCTGTGAGGTGGCTTCGGTGTGGTTCACTTCCCCTAGATGCCGACTCCACTTGGCCTCCGCCTGCCAGGAGCATGGTCTGGCCACACTGCATTCATTCTCAGCCACCACTCCCCATAGCACTGGCCTGGCTGCTCTGCTGCTCACAATGGTGGACCGTCCAGGCTGAGCTGGTGAAGGAAACCCATATAGGAGATATAGTCTGGGGGCTGCATGTGCTAATGAGGGTGCCACGCTCAGGGGGAACACATAGCTGAGTAGAGAGAGGATGTCAGTCCCAACCACTTTTGTAGCCCCAGCACACTTCCTGGCTGCATTTAGGAGCCCAGCACATATGACTGCCTTCAGCCCTGACTCTGTGACAAAAGAGCTTATGAAGGACCCTGAGCCTCAGTTTACTGAGCCATAGAATGGGGAGAATGACACTTAGCCTCAAGGGTTTCAAAGTGGGTTGAGTGAAAGAATTCTGTTGAAAATATTAAGCACGAGCATAGTACAGAGGAAAAATCTAGGAGCAAATTCAGGGAATATTCAAAGCACAGAGTGCAAGAATGGAAAAGGTGGCAGCAAGAGATAGTGAGGGCCTCCCTAGTGGCCTAGTCACAGCACTATCACTGCTGTGGCCTGAGTTCAATCCCCAGCAAGGGGGCTAACCCACATGGTACAGCAGACCCCTACTGTCTCACCTGCTGCTCCCCTCAGCAGTGTATTTCAGTCAGTCTGCCTGTTCTGTTCCCCACTCTGTCTCTGGTGAATCCTCTTATACCCACCCCCCCAACTCTGCACCTCTGGCCTATACCCCAGTTCTTCAACGCAAAAATAAATAAACCTATAAATAAACATCACTGCTAGAATATAAGAGAATATAAAAACTCTAATATAATATAATCTTTAAATAAGATTTGTGCCTTCCTATGTTCATATCAACATTATTCACAATAACCAAGTCATGGAACCAACTTAAGTGCCCAGTGACCAAAAATAGATAAAGAAAACTAGAATATATACTCAACAGAATACTACTCAGTTAATTATAAAGATGACGCAGTATCTTTTAAGACAAAATGGATAGCTCTTGAGGTGATTAGGCTAAGTGAAAGAAGACAGATACAAAATGGTATCACTAATTTGTGAAATATAAACAACAAAAGAAAATAAACTTGTGAGGCCTCCCTGGTGGTGCAAGGAGTTAAGACACAGCCTATGAAGCTATCCGCAAGCACTGCAGCACGAGGTCAATCCCCGGCCAGGGAGCAACCCACACAGCGTAGTAGACCTCCTGACTCGCCCACTGCTCCCCTCAGCAGTGTATTTCAGTCAGTCTGTCTGTTCTGCTCCCCACTCTGTCTCTAGTGAATCCTCTCACCCCCTGCACCTCTGGCCTGTACCCCAGTTCTTGTATTCATAAATAAATTAAAAAGAAAAAAGAAAAAAAATACAGCAAACAGAACTTAGACCTTATGAAAACTACACTGGTTACCAGGAGAACAGGGGAGGAGGGAGGAAATGAGGAAGGAAGGGGGACAGGACATGAAGTGGGGTTTGGTGGACGGTGAGTAAAGCACCTATATATATGGGGGTGTGAAAATGTATCCCTGAAATTATAGTTATGTAAAATATAAATTAGTAAAATTTGAGAAAATTAAAGTATTTATTTTTAAATGGTACTTATTGAGGTTATATATGAGAATGTCCATTTTTTAAGGCAACGCATGCTGCAGTATTTAGGACTTCATGACTGAAACTTTTGAATGTTTCAGCAAAACAAAACATTAGAAAGTTTTCCGAGGAGAGGGGTTATGATTTTCCATATTTCTCAAAAGAATCCACAAAGGTCTGCAACTACCAAAGATGTTAAAAGTCACTAAGGAAGAGATCATGGTGCCCGACACACCGTAGGAGGCCAATACAAACGTGTTGAGCAAATAAAAGGACTTGGAGAGTTGAAGGCGACACTAACTGTATTGAACCACTTGTCTGCAAGTCAGCCATTATCAGAGAAATAAAACAGACGTTTTTATGTTCAGTCCCATCACCTGGCTATACAGGACCCATCGCGGCTTATGATGAAAGAGGACTAACCTGCACTGCTGAGTACATACAAATCTGTGAGTGAACAGCCAGGTTCAAGTTTGGGCTCTGTAACCGCTGGTGAGGAACAACAACTGGGCAACAGCATTTATTAAGAACCCACCTTGGGCTTCCCCTGGTGGCGCAGCGGTTGAGCGCTGGGCTGCGAAGCTGCCCGCAGCCGCTGCAGCGCCAGTTCGATCCCCGGCCACTGGCGAGGGTCCCACATGGCACGCAGATTTCTCCTGCCATGCCTGCTGCTCCCCTCTGCAGTGTACTTCGTCAGTCTGTCTGTTCTGTTCCCCGCTTTGGCTCTGGTGAATTCTCTCACCCTCCCGCACTTCTGACTGTACCCAGTGCTTGTATAAATAAATCAATCAATCAAAAAAAAAGAGCGAGGAAGGAAGGAAGGAAGGAAGGAAGGAAGGAAGGAAGGAAGGAAGGAAGGAAGGAAGGAAGGAAGGAAGGAAGGAAGGAAGGAAGGAAGGAAGGAAGGAAGGAAGGAAAAAGAACCAAAGAACCCACCTTACCTGGCATTTACATATGTTATGTTATTTTGTTTTAAAGATTTATTTATTTAGACAAACAAGAACTGGGGTACAGGCCAGAGGTGGGGGGAGGGGTGTGAGAAGAGTCACCAGAGACAGAGTGGGGAACAGAACAGGCAGATCGACTGAAATACACTGCTGAGGGGAGCAGCGGGCGAGGAAGGAGAGGTCTGCTGCGCCATGTGGGTAGCTCCCTGGCCGGCCAGAGATCGAACTCATGTTGCAGAGGCCGGGGATAGATTCACAGTGCTGTGCTTTAACCCCTTGCGCCACCAGGGAGGTCCTTTATGTTATTTAATGCTCGGTTTTCTGAGGAAGCCAAGGCTCAGCCAGCAGAGTAAGCAACCTGCCAAGGGTATGTGGTAGCAAGCAGTTGGTGTCAGATCCACCACTCTCTTCCTTACTCAGGCAAATGTAAGACTGGATCCAATGCCAGTTTCTTTGTCGGGAAACTGGGGTGCGCTCACATATGGAGAAGGGCTCTTAAGCTGGAGAGTGCTGATAAAGGTATCAGGGCACTTGTTACTGCTGATGCTGACTGAAAGTATCCTAGCCTGAGATAGGTCCAAAAATGGGGTTCAAGTATGAGCGACACAAGAGGGCCAGAATAACTGCTCACCACCCCACACCTAATCCTTTCAGATCTAACACCAAAGGGACCCTTTTTGCAAACTCGTCTCCATTAAAACCATGTCCCCCATGATTCTGCCCTTCAACAGTTTATGCCTTCTGCATAGGTGCTGGTTATTTCAACAGGTTTCCACAATATCTTCCTCTCCATTCCTGGCTCTCGGTTAGGGAGAAACCACAGAAAATCAGAGCAAAAAAACCCTCACATCCTTTACGCAAATTCTGAAACCTGAGAAAGTGGCTTCATGAATCAGCTTGTAGCAGAGGTCACACACCCCTGCTTCTGTCCCTTCAATAAACCAGAAGCTGGTTGTGATTCCACAGAACCAGGCAGGACTGCAGACACTCCCTATCGCCTGAGCCCCTTTCCCCAAACCACCCTACTCTTCCCCTACAACTCTCTGGATCCCCCAAATCCTACTCTGCATCTGTCAACAGACAGCAGATGTAATTTCCAGCAACACATTTTAGGATGTGGATGTCACGGGCAATTCATGGCTGTAAGAATCTGCAAAAGCCAGTCGAGAAAAGCTCCGTCGCACCTTGTCCCTCTTGGGTCAGCTCAAGAGGAAAGGGACCAGAACTCTGGTCCTCTGACAACTTCTGCTCAAGCAGGTGCCAAATGCTCCTTCAACTCACAGTGGCTTCTGCCACCCTACACCTTCCTCCCTGCCTCTGTTGCCTGGGCTCCCAGATGCCACAGAAAAGAAGTCGAGAAGACACTGAATCCCAGATGCGAACTCAGGTCTATAAAAGCGCAGGTACCCAGATGTGCTCCCTGGTCTGGTCTCTGCTGGAATCCCCAAACCTCTTCTTTGAAATTGCAAAGCAATTAGCCTAGAGCCCATGCCTTGTGGGAACCCCATCTGAGGAGTCCCATTTTGGGGTTCTAGATTAAGTCCTAGTCCTTAACCTAAAATAAGTAAATTCTTCTAGAAGTAAACTTTTGATATCTCTCACAAACCTAGAAAAGACAGAATTCAGGGCAAAAAGCAAATGACCTGGTTCTGGATCCTAGGGAAGTGGACCTGCCCCTGTGATGTCACCTTGGGACTGGACTCCCTGGATTTTACAATCCCAGATGAGGCTGTGGGCTGGGCAGCAGGCAGTGTTCAGAGATGTGGGTTCTGTGGTGAGTGCATTGCTGAAGTCACATGGCCACTTCTCCCCATGGGGCTGAGCTTTGGTGATACTCTGAAGCATAGTAAAAACCATGCAAATGGGGTTCAGCTGGGTGCTCTGAGCACAGTGATCCCACAAGGTGCAGAGTGGGGCCTGGAGACAATGGCCAACTGGGAGGTGCTGGGTCATGGCTTACAGTGCACTTGAGGATTTTAACTATCAGGGTGTCAGAATTCATTCAACAGTTAATAGACACTTTTTTTGGTGCCTACTATGTACCAGACACTGAGAACATAGTAGAAAAAGAAAATTGCAAAGTCCCTACCTCCCTGGAGCTTACATCTGGTGACATAGTCAGGTAGTCCTTTGGAAGCTAAAAATGGAGCTAATTGTGAGGAATATATATTGTTTTGAGGGTCCCCAATTTATTTGAACCTCCTCTCCCCACTGCTTAGTGCTCCAGCCATTGTGTGTGGCTTTCCTCAGTCCCTCAGACACAGCCTGTGCATGTTAACATGCAAGTACCCTTCCATAACCACCCTTCTAAGACCTCTCTGTGGCTTTCCAGGACTCCAAGAATAAAGTAAAGGTCCCTCCTGGGGGATTTACAGTCTAACAGAATAGGGTTGGTGAAGGACTGTGGGTGCTTTTATGGTGGGCATGGTGTGATAACATACGTCTGTGTTCGCTTAAATCATATACAGTAAGGTAAACCGTTACCTCAATAAAAAATAATGCAACTTTAAAAAAAGTTTCCATGTTCTTTTCTGTCTGAGCCCTTTGAAAATGCTCTTCCCTCTGCATAGAATCCCTTTCCATGCCCTCTTAGCAAACTCCTCTTCCAGTCTGCAGTCTCAGCTGAAAACTAACTCCTCGGGCAACTCTTGCCTGACCTGCAGACTGAGCCCATCCGTTCTTTCCCTTACACAACCCAAAAGCACCCCACACTGCACCGTGCAATTCTCTGCAATTATAATTCCCGACTTATTAGTGTAATTACTTGATTAATATTAGCTTTTCACACTCAACAAAGGCGGACACTGTCTTATCCCTAGAAGGCAGCACAACACCTGACACAGAGGAAATAATAAATACTGGCTAATGAAGTGAACAAAGCAGAGGCACAGAGCATCTGATGCAAACAAATTGCTTCCTTGCTGAATGACTACAAGAACCTCTGGTAAGACAGTGAGTTACTAGAGAGAGAAACAATTTCTTCAGATTTCCTAATCGATCTGCCTATTCTGTTCCCAACTCTGTCTCTGGTGAATCTTCTCACCCCCCACACCTCTGGCCTGTACCCCAGTTCTTGTATGCATAAATAAATAAATCTTTAAAATATATATATTGATAATGCCTATGTGAGGAAGCTCCCACAAGATTCCTAATAGATTGGATAGTGTCCAGGTGGGTGAACACATCCAAACCAAGAGGGTGACCCACCCCCAACTCCACAGGAACAGAAGCATTGTGCTTGGGACCTTCAATCAACATCTCTCTTCATCTATATCTTTTATTGTATCTTGTAGTAAATTTATAAACAAAAGTGTTTTTGTAAAATAAAGGTTTAGCAATAGCAAGCACATCAGCCTATTTAATGTGCAACATGAAGTCAGTGCTGTTATCAAGAGCAACCAAAGCAGAAAGACACCTGAAGTCCTTGTGTTATAGAGCAACCCCGATATTAAACGGGTTTCTGGCTGTGGGTCCTCACCCGCGCGCTTTAAAGGGACTTATGAATACTCTACTACAGACACACACAAAAGGGTTAATAAAAGGTTTATTTACAAGAGCAAAGGAAATAAGGAAAATGTACAACTCAGGGAGAAAATAGGGAAATAAAGTCTTTAATGCGTCCTACCCGATCCGACGACCTGGAAACCCAAAGTCACTCCCAGAGCTGGCCGGACGCTCCGAGCTGGCCGAGAGCCCAAAAATGGAGAGCCCCCCAAAGCCCACGTGTCTGCCTTTTGTATCCACCTGGCTGCTTAACCCCACCCTCAGGTCCCAGCCACCTTCCCTTTGGTGGTGATGGGATTTGGAGTTCCCAGTGTCTTTGGCTTTGACCTGGGGTGGGGGTGGAGTCCACAAAGCCTGTATGGAATTTGCTTTGGGACCGCCTTTTCCCCCTAACACTTGGGCCAAGGATGTCAGTATTAAGGTGTTAATTTTTTTTTAAGATTTATTTTTATTTATGCATACAAGAACTGGGGTGTAGGCCAGAGGTGTGGGGGGGTGAGAGGATTCACCAGAGACAGAGTGGGGAGCAGAACAGGCAGATCAACTGAAATAGACTGCTGAGGGAAGCAGTGGTGGGTATGACAGGAGAGGTCTGTTGCACAAGTAGGTTAGCTCCCTGGCAGGGGATCAAAATCATGCGATAGTGGCTGGCAATAGCTTTATAGTGCTGAGACTTTAACCCCTGGGCCACCAGGGAGGCCCTTAAAGTGTTAATTTTGAGTTTTCTGGGTCTCAGGCAGGAAAAAGACAATTCATTAAATTTAGTTAAGTGGGGCCTCCCCGGTGGCACAGCGGTTGAGCGCTGGGTTGCAAAGCTGCCCGTGGCCTCTGTGGCGCCTGTTCGATCCCCGGCTGCTCCCCAGCCACCAGAGGAGGGTCCCACATGGCACGCAGACCTCTCCTGCCACCCACTGCTCCCCTCAGCAGTGTACTTCGGTCCTTCTGCCTGCTCTGCTCCCCGCTCTGGCTCTGGTGAGTTCTCTCACCCTCCCGCGCTTCTGACTGTACCCAGTGCATGTATAAACAAAACAAAACAAACAAACAAATAAATAAATAACATGCCTCTATAAAAAAAAAAAATTTAGTTAAGTGGAGTCAGTGAAATTAACATTGATGGTTAGTGGAGTGGAGATACTGTAGCCATTCATTCCTTGGAGGAAGGAGGGATGAAGCCTCCAGCTGGGGAGTTACCAGTTTTCTTCAATTGAGACACTCATGTCATTACATTTTATCTCTGAAATGTGGTCTGTGGAATACCATCATTTAATCAGTAAAATATTTTTTCTATGTGGAACATAAAATAAATTATAACATCTTAGATTTTGTGAAATGTGGCCTCTGTCCTACCAAGCAAGGGCTGCAAGATTTGTTTTAACATACAGATCTCATCTAGTCACATTCCTATTTCAAAACTCTTAACTGAGGTCACAACTGTGCAGCAGGGCACGCAAGGCTGTCTAAAATCTGTCCCCCACTCATCAGGCAGCCTGCAATACTGTCTTACTCTAGAGTTAGAAACACTGAACCAAAAGACAGTCCTCATTCCCCACCTCTTACCCTCACATAAGCTCTTTTCTCATCCCAGCTCACCCTTCAAAGTTTAATCAGATCCGCCCCCTACCCTGCCCCCTACTCTGCCAGGTCTTTCCTATGCCCATTCCACCTCCAAACTGGATGAATCACTCCCTCAGCAACTCCTGCAGCTCTGCAAACACTGCACTTCTATCACAGCACCATGGCATGGCTTTATAATTGGTATTTTTGCCAACCTTTCTCCCAATCAAAATGTGAACCCAAAAGTCTGTTCTTGCTAATAATCTTTTCTTATCTCTATTACCTGACACGAAGCAGATTCTCTGTAAGGTTTGTGAAATGAAATGTTATTTCATGGGACCTCCCTGGTAGCCTAGTATGGGGAGCCACGCTACTCATGTCGTCTTGTTATAGGACAGGGAGAGGGGCAGCCCAAACTCCGCAAACCTGCCTATTCTAAATGGGTTCTGCCATCCGCCGCATCAACACAAAACATATGAGACTTTAATGGGAAGGAACTTTAATACAACTAGGAAACAATACAGGTAAGGCAGAGTCTAGTTTCTAAATCAAGCACCCAAAGTTACCCATCCCCTCGTGGGTAAAAGTCCATCCACATGGGATTGGCCCAGAGCAAGGCCCCAAAGCCTGCCACAAGTCTAAAGCATCTTCCAGTGGGGACCCACAGAAAAGGGTCAGAAACAACCAGACAAGCCCGGAAGGAAAAGAGCAAAATCAACATCAAGATAAAAGCTGCCACTGTCACCTCCCCATGGGTCTCACCCACATCTGTGTCACCCAGTCCATGACCAAAAGACAAGTGCAGTTTCTTCACGTGTCTCTAGGCTCCATGCGCCTCCTCCAGGTCTCCTGGCTCCATCCTGCTTCCTTCCTCAGTCTCTTCTGCCCGCTTCTCCTCTCCCTGCTCAGCTCCACCCTCCCTTGGGTGGGGCAGGGAACCTTCCCCTTTCCTGGGGACCACCCTGTTACAGTCTGACAAAGGTCCGGGCATGGGGCAGATTCCTGAAAAGTCAGGTATCTCATTAGCTGACTCCTGCTAGATTCTCATGTTTATGGATAGTTTCTACCATTACAAAAATACGTATTTAAAAGTAAAAGCGCAAACACAGATCAATCACTGAATAACCAATTTGATGACAAATGGCACTGCATGATACAAATATTACATTTTGTATAAAATTAGTAATTCTCTGCCAAAAGGCAGCAATTCAACATTTGGCCTTACATTAACAAGTGAAAAAACTTCTGGGAACAAAAGGCTGTAAATATCCCTCGGCTGAGTCTTTTAGTATGGATATGTGGCCTTTTGAGGCAAGGGCTAATTGGAGAAGGAAATTCTTTTACCTTGAGGTTAATAATAACAGTTAAGTGTCAGAGGTGAGCCAGGCTCCAAGTATGAGAAAATTCCTGATAAGCCAGGAGGCGCCATAGCCGACTCCTGCTAAATTATTCCTGTTTACCTAGGGCTAATTCCCATGCATATACCAATTGGTATGGTAGCTATTAGAGTATACATTCAAGAATAAATCAACAGCAGTTATGTGACTGATTGAGCTAGCTATAACCATCTTTGGCCATACCGCTGATGAAATATTTGTAATTCCTAATAACTACAAACAACAATCAGCAATCTTACAGAGAAAGGAATTTTCCCCTGATCTTAAAGTGAGATACAGAAACTAGGCTGACTTGATAAGTAGAGAAGTAATAGGTAAAAAAACTCTTTGTTTAGATTAGAATTCCTCCCTCAATTAGGAGCTGGGGGCTAGGGAAAAGTCAGTGCAGCTTGCCTGGCAGTAACGCCCTCCAGGTCCTTAGTTCCTTAATATCCAATCAATATTAAAACAATATACTATAGATAATGACTTCTATGTAAAAGCTTTCAGTTTTTTACTTTAATCAATTAGTTATATTTAATCAATTAGTTTAAACTTTATAGGATAGAAAAAAATCCCTTTGTCTCCCTTCCCCCCAGGTAACTTCCTGCCCTTTGTTTCTCCTAGACCTTAGTTAATCCTTTCACTACAATAAACACAGAAATGTTAGTGCAGCTGCTATAGTCATTTACTAGTAATAAAAAGACTGGTTGTTTAAGGTAAAAGACTACTCTGAGAAACTTCTTTCTAGCAAATGTGCCTCCTTTAAATCAAATGATAAATATCACAACGTCAGCGACACTTTTGTTTAGCAAATGTGCCTCCTTTAAATCAAAAAATAATAAATGTCACAACCTCTGCGGAAGGGTAAATAAACCCTTGTTGTTCTGGGAAAGATATGATTGTTATCTTCCCTAATGCATATGCTTATGCATTCTCCCAATTTGCTTGAAATGTATAAATAAAGGGCTGCTGATGTTACAGGGCAGGGAGAGGGGCAGCCCAAACCCCGCAAACCTGACTATTCTAAATGGGTTCTGCCATCTGCCTCATCAACACAAAACATATGAGACTTTAATGGGAAGGAACTTTAATACAACTAGGAAACAATACAGGAAAGGCAAAGAATCTAGTTTCTAAATCAAGCACCCAAAGTTACCCGTCCCCTCGTGGGTAAAACTCCATCCAAATGGGATTGGCCCAGAGCAAGGCCCCAAAGCCTGCCACAAGTCTAAAGCACCTTCCAGTGGGGACCCACAGAAAAGGGTCAGAAACAACCAGACAACCCCGGAAGTAAAAGAGCAAAATCAAAATCAAGATAAAAGCTGCCATTGTCACCTCCCCACGGATCTCACCCACATCTGTGTCACCCAGTCCACGACCAAAAGACAAGCGCAGTTTCTTCACGCGTCTCTCTGCTCCATGTGCCTCCTCCGGGTCTCCTTCTGGCTCCATCCTGCTTCCTTCCTTCTTCAGTTTTCTCTGCAGCTTCTTCTCTCCCTGTTCAACCTCCCTTGGGTGGGGCAGGGAACCTGGAACCTCCCCCTTTCCCGGGGACCACCCTGTTGCACTGAGACTCTCAGCAGGATGATGCCTGCACCCTGACCAAGTGTCTGCATCTCCTCACTCCTTCCCTCTTTCCTCGCGATTTCGCCGACGCCATCCCATCCTTCAAGGAATCCTGACACCCAGGCTGCTGCTAGGTGTTAAATCTCAGCACTGTCACTGCTATGGCCTGAGTTCAACCCAGGCCAGGGAGCTGACCCACATGGCGCAGCAGACCTCTCCTATCTCACTTGCTGCTCCCCTTAGCAGTGTATTACACTAAAATCTGCCTGTTCTGCTCCCCACTCTGTCTCTGGTGAATCCTATACCTGCCTGCACCTCTGGCCTACACTCCAGTTCTTTTATGCAAAGTAAAAGTAAATCAATAAGTGTTATTCCATGACTCCAGGACACCATTATCTTCTCCCCTATCATTCTCCCCTTCACCACTCACCCCTTTCTCACCAACAATCTTGATTCAACGAAGTTCCAGGGGCTCCCCTCTGATTATAAACATCACCCATACCTTCCCCACCTCCCTCACAAACATAGCTTTTGTAAGGTCAAATTCCACTTCAAAGCAAGTTTTCATTCATCCTGAGTGTCCACCAAATTAAGCCTTTGTTTTCCAAAATCAATTTCTTACCATTCTCTGTTACTTTTCTATTTTGATCCTTGGGGACTACATATGATATCACCCCAAGAAGCCTCAATTCAGACCACAAGCTCTCTTCTGCCTGGTCAAGTGATTAAGGGCTAGGGAGGGGGAGAAGACAGGGCCGTACACCACGTATGGTAGAGTAGGAAACCTGCACACACATATTGTTCATGGCCTGTCTGCTCTGAGTTCATTTTCCAGCCCAAGGACACATCTGGAGGAGCACAGGGAGCCAGCGCTATTTGAAAACCAGCTTCAGCACACGGGTGAGGCCAGGTATCTAGGAGGGCAATAAGGAGCGCCCAGGCTGGACATCACAGGTTCCTGGCAGCATCAGTCTGGTCTGAGTCCAGCCTGTCATTCCCTATGGGGAAGTGACATCCATGAAGTCACCCAGTGGCTCCCTGGCCTCAGCTTCCAGATCTCTTAAAAAGGGGCAAATAATAATCCAAAGTTCAAGTGATAACATAAGTAAAACATAAAGTAAGCACATAAGTAAAAGTATTTTCAAAAGCAAAAGCTCTACAAACAGGGGCCTCCCCGGTGGCGCAGCGGTTGAGCACTGGGTTTCGAAGCTGCCCGCAGCCTCTGCAGCGCCGGTTCAATCCCCGGCTGCTCCCCGACCACCAGAGGAGGGTCCCACATGGCGCGCAGACCTCTCCTGCCACCCGCTGCTCCCCTCAGCAGTGTACTTCGGTCCTTCTGCCTGCTCTGCTCCCCGCTCTGGCTCTGGTGAATTCTCTCACCCTTCCACGCTTCTGACTGTACCCAGTGCTTGTATAAATAAATAAATTTTAAAAAAAAAGCTCTATAACAAAGATCCTAGGAAAGAGCACAGGAATCAAAGCTGCAGTAATGTAAACAACAAAATAAAGTAGTATTGGAATATAACCCCAAGTATAAACTAAGTATCTCCAAGAATCTTTGTAAATTCCTAAGTGATAAGAGCACTAGGAGCATTTTTTGTTGTAGTGAGACCAACACACTAGTATGATACCTTTATATGATAAATAAGTGATTAAATAAGCCAAAAGTGATGTAAATAAATAACAAGTGATTGAATTAATAAAGGAGAGACAACTCTCCCATGTAGAATTCCAAATATACAGAGAATCTTGCCCCTAAGGAGGAGGGGGATAACTCCCCAATGCTTAGGTGTGGGCTGCACATAATGACTTATTTCCAAAGAGTACAGTATGGACCAGGGGGAATAAAGTAACTTTCCAGTGGAGAAACTGGAAAATACTATCTCAGCCAGGTGATCAAGGCCAACATTCAGTCACTGCACACTAGTTCCATCCATGCCAGTGAGCTAACCCATAGGCAGAACAGACCTCTCCTGACTCACCAGCTGCTCCCTTCAGCAGTGTATTTCAGTGAATCTGCCTGTTCTGGTGCCCACTCTGTCTCTGGTGAATCCTCTCACCACCACCCCACACACCTCTGGCCTGTACCCCAGTTCTTGCATGCGTAAATAAATCTTTTGAGCCACCCTGGTGGTGCAAGGAGTTAAAGCACAGCACTATGAAGTTATCCACAGCCTCTGCAGCAGAAGTTCGATCCCTGGCCTGCCAGGGAGCTACCGACATGGTGCAGTAGACCTCTCCTGTCTCGCCCACTGCTCATATTAGCAGTGTAAAAAAAATAAATCTTAAAAAAAAAAAAAAAAGTAAATTGCAATGTGGGGAACACAAAAAAAGTACAGGTTTTTATTTTCTTAAGATGATTCTTTAAGCTGGGGGCTGGTGGAGGGGGCATGCTAGGGATTACGATTTTAGCCACCAGGTAAACAGGGGGTGTGGTCCCTGATCCAGATACGACACTTTTTTGAAGCACACAAGCCATTGTGGTATCAAAATCTGGAATGTACCGGCAATTCAGAAGTGTTTGCCTTCCATTTGATGCACACAAAGATAAATGGACACACTTTTCTAAGGCTAAATGGGGAGAAAATCAGCAGAGCAAATGCTAACGTGCTGATGGAATGAAAGGGGCAGTGAACACACAGCTCCTAGTGTGTGTGGTTAAGCCGGCGAGCTCTGATTTAAGAAAAGAAAGGAACGGCAGGAAATGGTGACTTTGGTCATGAAGCCCATGACCCTTTACTGGCTCCAGGGGGCCAGTAAACCCATGTGGCTTACTTCGGGTCTGGAGACAAGAATGGGTCAGTGCCTGCGTTGAACTCGGGAAAGCCAGGTAAGCCCACGAGGAAGGGGGGAAGAGAGGGCCCAGCAAGCGGGCGGGATTAGGCCACGAGGGAGGAAGCAGAGGCCTCCACCCAAGCCCAGTGAAGTGACTTGTTCCGTCCAGCCCGGGCTGCCCAGCGGAGTGGCCCTGGGGCTCGCGCTGGCCTGCTGCCCCGCCGCATTGCTCACCCGCCCCAAGCTCCAGGGCGCGAATCCCGGGACGGGACGATCGGCTCCTGCGGCGCCAGCTACAGGTCTACGGCCTCCTCCGGCGCCCAGCGCGACGTGCGTCCCCGCTGGCGATCTCCCAGCTCCCCTGAGCCCTCCGCAGAGATTTCCACCCTCCCCGCCACCCCCTTCCCCGCCCCCGCTGCCCCCAGCCAAAGCTCACCTCCCAGGGGGCAGCTCACCCTCCTCAAGTCAAGGCTCACCGGGCCAACCCCAGGCGGCGGGTGGAGTGGCCGAGAAAATGAGACCAAAATCGGCATGTTCGAAACCAAAATCGGTTGCGGGGGCGGGGCGCACGGGGCGGGGCGCACGGGGCTCCTGCCGCCTTGCCGACTGCGAGGGACCACGTAGGATAGGACTTTAGGGTGCCAGACGCCCCACCTCCCGGACTCCCCGCGTCCCTCTACCTGCTGAGGTTGCACCAGGTCGGGAGGGCGCTTTGTGGAGGAGTTGGTGCCCCCAGGTACTAAGCTTAAAATAGGACTCCCTGCCTCCAAAGTCTCCTAAATATTCTTCCTGTTAGTAAGCCAGCATTCTGTTTTCAACAATTTACTAGCATTTTTGAAGCACCTACTGAGACTAAGGCGCTTTACATAAAATATCCTTAAGTCAGGCCCCCATTCAACAAAAGGGAAAACAGGCTCTCAGAGTTAAGGGCCTACTTCTGGTTCGTGGGGCTGTTCCCCTCCTGGGCGCTGCACAGAGGCTGTTAATGGGTAGTCTCAAGGGTACCTGGGGAATCCCAGATTTGCACACTGTAAAGGGGTCCAGTCACCCATGCCCACAAAGACAAGACTTAGTGTAAAAGAACTTCAGTAGGATTAGTGTGTGATGAGGTTAAATTAAACTTTCAAATTAAACTGGGTCCTAGGCTGGCACCCTCTTTAGCCCCCAACCGCCAACAGTATTTCCTGTGCCACAGCTCCCCTGAGGTAGGTTAAGAGTAGAAAATTCAGAAAGGAGGCATCACAAAACCCGAAACCAGGCTCGAGAAAGGCCAAAAGCTGGAGGTGGGGTAGAAGTGATTAACATAGTCGTTAAACCAGCTTATAGAGATGAAAAATCCCTGGGCCAGTATCAGATGCTGTAGAAAGTACCCCCAGGCACCGAGCAGAAGTAGGATATGGAGATAGAGACCATAGTAGAAAATGCTGCTCCTTAGAAGAAGTAATTAATTTAACAAAAGTTTGCTCCACAAAGGAAAGAACCCCTCCCAAAGAGAAGGAGACTATCAGTGCAATGTCTGCACTGGCAAGGGCCAGCAGCTCTCCTGCCTGCCTGTTACTATCTAGGTGCCCCTTGTCACCAGCATTCTCCCTCTGCAGGGCAGCAGCCAACCTGCCCACCAGTGACTGTGCAGGTGTTTCTCTTCACCAACCATCTCCCATTGCAAGGCAGCGGTCCTTCTGCCCAACTATGCAGGCCTCTCAACAAACCTGGTCATTTTGGGGCCTCCCTGGTGATGCAAGAGATTAAGATGCAACCAGTGAAGCTGTCCGCAGCCTCTGCAGCATGAGTTCAATCTGTTATAGAGCAACCCCGATATTAAACAGGTTCCTGGCTGTGGGTCCTCACCCGCGCGCTCTAAAGGGACTTATGAATACTCTACTACAGACACACACAAAAGGGTTAATAAAAGGTTTATTTACAAGAGAAAAAGAAATAAGGAAAATGTACAACTCAGGGAGAAAATAGGGAAATAAAGTCTTTAATGCGTCCTACCCGATCCGACGACCTGGAAACCCAAAGTCACTCTCAGAGCTGGCCGAGAGCCAAAAATGGGGGATCCCCAAAGCCCACGTGTCTGCCTTTTGTATCCACCTGGCTGCTTAACCCCACCCTCAAGTCCCAGCCACCTTCCCTTTGGTGGTGATGGGATTTGGAGTTCCCAGTGTCTTTGGCTTTGACCTGGGGTGGGGGTGGAGTCCACAAAGCCTATATGGAATTTGCTTTGGGACATCCTTTTCCCCCTAACAAATCCCCAGCCAGGGAGCTACCCACATGGCACAGCAGACCTCTCCTGACTTGCCCTCTGCTCCCCTCAGCAGTGTATTTCAATCAGTCACCTGTTCTGTTCCCCACTCTGTCTCTGGTGAATCATCTCACCTCCCCACACCTCTGGCCTCTACCCCCATTCTTGTATGCATAAATAAATAAATCTTAAAAAAAAAAACCCTGGCCATTTCAGGGGCAGCTCTTTCAGCCTCCACATTTCTCTGCAAGTGCCCTTTATTCTCTTTAATAATAAACCTGCCCTGGGCCTCCCTGGTAGTGCAAGGAGTTAAGATGCAACCTATGGGGCCTCCCCGGTGGCACAGCAGTTGAGCGCTGGGCTGCGAAGCTGCCCCGCAGCCTCTGCAGCACCAATTTGATCCCCGGCAGCCGGCAAGGGTCCCACAGGGCGCACTGACCTCTCCTGCCGTGCCCGCTGCTCTCCTCAGTAGTGTACTTCAGTCCTTCTGCCTGTTCTGCTCCCCGCTCTGGCTCTGGTGAATTCTCTCACTCTCCCATGCTTCTGACTGACCCAGTGCTTGCATAAATAAATAAATAATTCTTTAAATAAAAAATGCAGCCTATGAAGCTGTCCGCAGCCTCTGCGGCATGAGTTCAATCCCAGGTCAGGCAGCAACACATATGGCGCAGCAAACCTCTCCTGTCTCGCCTGCTGCTCACCTCAGCAGTGTATTTCATCAGGCTGCCTGTTCTGTTCCCCACTCTGTCTCTTATAATCCTCTCACCCCACCCCCACATCTCTGGCCTGTACCCCAGCTCTTGTTTGCATATAAATAAATGTTTAAAAAAAAATAATGAACCTGCCCTTTTGGATATAACTAATGCCTCAGTCTTGGCCTATCAGACAAACTGCAGTTGCACGGGATATCCCACGCGTGATGAATGGTAACTAAAGAGCTCTTTGTGTCTATATGTTGTCTGTCAGTATGTCCTTGTGTCTAACCGTCTTGACCTCCAGTGATCGACAAATTGGTATACATGGTGCCCATAGATGTTGAAAAAAAAAAAGTCTCCAGTTATGAGAAAAACAAAAAGTTATGGTTTGATTGTCAACATTGTGCTACTGAACTAAGCCGGTGCCTTCATAGAGATTGAATATTGTTGTTTCTGTTAATTTTCTGATATTTATGGCAAAGCTTCCCAGAAATCTAAATTCAAGTACAAATTTGGTGGCCTGTCATTTGACTGATGCAAGGAAATTTTGTGGAACCTCAGTAGAGCTCCTGAGACACTCCACGAAGTTTCTCCTTTTCCTCCTGGGAAAGCATTACATGAATTTGTTCTATTTGGCTTTTACCTAATGAAGTAAAACTGGAAGGGAAGCATTGTCACTTGGGAAAATGGTAAAACTTTGGTATGTACAAGATGTTAACAGTAGTATCTGGTATGTATGTAAATTGTCAGGGGTGATTGTCACCTTGTAATATTGTATAATTCAATTGTTTCACATCTATAGAAATTGTTTCTGGAAATATAGGGAGAAAAGGTCTCAACAGATTCCTATTGATGGAACTGTTGAGAGTAAAAAAAAAAAACTTTCCTACAAAGGACTCAATAGACCTGGAAATACACCTGACATTTACTAAGGTTTCTTTGACATACTGGAACTTTTTTTTTATGCATTTCTGTCCTGACTCCACGAAGTTTTTTTTTGTTTTGTTTTGTTTTGAGTAACCAGGATCTGCAGCAATTTTTTTCCAGCAAAGCTAACTTGTCACATTTTCTCTCCCCTTGATACCAACACAGCATACAAATAGTGGTAGTAATTTTTGCTACTTATTTCAGAGTCTGTTTTTGCATAACTTCCATAGGGATTTTGTCTGTTTTAACAAAAAATTGGACGTAAGTTTGATTGTGTGGCTTTGTGTGGAGTTCTTCCAGAAAGTTGAAAAAGAGCTGAACCAAGAAGAGGAGAACCTGTTTGTCTTGTTTGTAGGGTTCCAGAGACCTCCAAAGAAGGTGAGGAAGCTTGCCTCCATTGGCAGGACTGGACAACCCGGCCAACGAAAATGCCCTGGTACCCTCGAGAAGAGGAAAGCCCAGGTGGAGTCTGATGAGACCAACTTTATACCTGAAGCATACATCGACTGGATGCCACCGGTTCGCTCTGATCCTGTGTGGAGTATTTCAACAAAGCCAGCTAAAAATTGCTGTTAGTTATTTTCTGCCCTGTGATTTTATGCAAAAATAGGAAAAATGGTTTAAAAGTAAATTTAATTTGCAAATTTTTGCTATGCTGTTAAAGTTTGGGATCAAGGTTGAGAGAATTCGTTTTTGCATAAGTTGAACCATTTTAACATTTTTTCCCTGTGATTTTGATATATTTGCTATCTTGTTTTAGCCAATGCTCCAACTTTTTTTCTTTTGGCTTGGATAATGGACTATTTTTAAGTAATGAAACTGTCATACTGGACATTCATGGACAATGCTGCTGACTAATTGTTGCTTCTCTTACACACATTGTAACCCTGAAAAAAAGACTGTCTCCTAAGATTACACCCTGAGATCTGTGCCACCATAGATATGGTGGAATAAAAATTAAATGGGGGGATTGTAACAGGGTGGTCCCCAGGAAAGGGGGAGGTTCCCTGCCCCACCCAAGGGAGGGTGGAGCTGAGCAGGAAGAGGAGAAGCTGAAGAAGAGACTGAGGAAGAAAGGAAGCAGGATGGAGCCAGGAGACCTGGAGGAGGCGCATGGAGCCTAGAGACACGTGAAGAAACTACGCTTGTCTTTTGGTCGTGGACTGGGTGACACAGATGTGGGTGAGACCCGTGGGGAGGTGACAATGGCAGCTTTTATCTTGATGTTGATTTTGCTCTTTTCCTTCCGGGCTTGTCCGGTTGTTTGTGACCCTTTTCTGTGGGTCCCCACTGGAAGATGCTTTAGACTTGTGGCAGGCCTTGGGGCCTTGCTCTGGGCCAATCCCATTTGGATGGACTTTTACCCACGAGGGGATGGGTAACTTTGGGTGCTTCATTTAGAAACTAGACTCTTTGCCTTACCTGTATTGTTTCCTAGTTTTATTAAAGTTCCTTCCCATTAAAGTCCCATGTGTTTTGTGTTGATGCGGCGGATGGCAGAACCCATTTAGAATAGGCAGGTTTGCGGGGTTTGGGCTGCCCCTTTCCCTGTCCTATAACAAACCCACTGATGGAGGATAAGAATAAAAAAAAACTGGAAAGGAGTCACCACAAGACCAGAAACCTGGCTCACACAATGCCAAGAACTGGAGGTGGGGGTAGAAGGGATTAACATAGCCATTAACCCAGCTAGAGGAACTAATGTCCTTAGGCGCCAACGCCTAAATCACAAAGCACAAAACCCAAGCAGGTATCAGACTGCTGTGGGGGTGTTACAGGGCAGCCCCGATATAAAACGGGTTGCCTGGCTGTGGGTCCTCACCCGCGCGCTTAAAAGGGACTTACTAATACTCCACTGCGGGCACACACAAAAGCTTAATAAAAGGTTTATTTACAAGGGAAGGGGAAATGAAGAAATGTACAACTCGGGAGAAAAGAGGGAAATAAAGTCTTAAATGCGTCCTACCTGATCCGCTGACCTGGAAACCCGATGACACTCTAAGAGCTGGCTAAGAGCCAAAAGGGGACACCCCAAGGCCCACGTGTCTGGTTTTATACCAAACCTGGCAGCTTAACTTTGCCCTCAGGTCCCAGCCACCCTCCCTTTGGTGGTGATGGGATTTGTCTTTCCCAATGTTCTGATGGCTTTGGTCTGGAGTGGGGGTGGAGTCCACAAAGCCTGTATGGAATTAGCTCAGGACATCATTTCCCCCTAACAGGGGTGTCAGGAGAGCAGACCTGAAGATTAAGATATGGAGCTTGAGGGTCATTGTAGAAATCTGGTGGGGGGGGAGGGGGCTTCTCCACACTGACCTCCCTCAGCGGAGGCAGCTCTCCTCAAGGCCGCCTACCTGTGACCATGCAGGCCTCTTTCAGCAAACCTGACCCTTTCGGGGCAGCCCTTTCTGCCTCTTTGTTTCTGTACAAGTGTCCTTTATTGCTAGAGACCAGCCCCAGCTAGAAGTTGTGTCAGGGGTCTCAGAGAGGAGAGGACGGCGTCCAAATTTTCTCTCGGAGGACTGAAGGGAAGTGGAGCGAGGTAGGAGTGAGGTAGACACAGACACCTTAGTTCATGCAAGTATCTCCTGCTGAGGGTCTCAGCAGGTCTTTATTTATACCTTAAGGCGAGCGGTGGGATTACATCAGCGTAAGCATTGAAGCAGAGCAAAGACAATACATATTTTCTCATGATCATTTAAAGACTCCCTTGGCCTTACACCTGTAGGCCATTTTTTGGTAATCTAAGAACAATCAGTTTCCTAGGTGCAGCTCATTTACATGCAATATCTTGTGTGGCTGGGAAAGGCAAGGAAACTGATGTGACAGAGCAGAGGGTAATTTAGTTGATATCTGTGCACCCACATCATGCAGACCTCAAGGATGCTGGAGCGGTTGACTTTTCTGAGTAAGATGTGGGTTACAGACCTTTCTGAACAGAGATCTACCTGTGTGACTAGAAGCCTCAGTCTGGCTGCTGTGGAGAAGCAACTGGTGAAGGTTGAGAGGTGGGAAGATAAATGTGGGAAGCCAGGAAAGATTCCAGGACACAGAGTTTAGTTTTGTTGGGGGGTGTGCAGGAAAATAGTAAGTCACTGGATCTGGACATATTTAGAGATGGATTTACAGCATTTCCTACCTCTGTGTTATGAGACAGAGGGGTCAGGATGACACTGAACATTCCAGACTCTAAGTAGAGATATGGTGAGCCTGAAGTCACATGGGGAAGATCTGGAGAACCATGTATGTGACATCCTAGGTAGTCAATTCAGAAAAGCTGAAGCTGAGATCTGTTAGAAACACGTGATTTTGGTCATTGGACAGACATGTCTGCAGGGCAGATGGAATGTCTGAGCTGAGAAATAGATTTGGGAGGTGATGTACGTAAATGATATTTGAAGTCTTGAACTGGGAAGGGTCCCCCAGGGAGTGATGACTAAGGAAAAGGAGCGAGACTGAACCCTGGACCACCCAGTGCTGAGGATGCTCAACAAAATTGGATGCTCAGGAAGATTCAGACATTCTAGAAGAGAGCCTGAGAGTCTGTGTTTATAACAACACTAGTGGGGGCGTCCCTGGTGGCGCAAGGGGTTAAGCACAGCACTGTGAAGTTATGGACAGCCTCTGCAACACGAGTTCAATCCCTGGCCTGCCAGGGAGCTACCCATATGGTGCAGCAGACCTTTCCTGTCTCTCCCGTCTCACCCACTGCTCCCGTCAGCAGTATGTTTAGTCAGTCAGTCCACCTGTTCTGTTCCCTACTCTGTCTGTGATGAATCCTCTCACCCCCTGCACCTCTGGTCTGTAACCCAGTTCCTTTTTTTTTTTTTAAGATTTATTTATTTATACAAGAACCGGGGTACAGGCCAGATGCGTGGGAGGGTGAGAGGATTCACCAGAGACAGAGCGGGGAACAGAACAGGCAGACGGACTGAAGTACACTGCTGAGGGGAGCAGCGGGCATGACAGGAGAGGTCTGCTGCGCCATGTGGGTAGCTCCCTGGCCAGGGATCGAACTCTTGCTTCAGAGGTTGTGGAGAGCTTCACAGGTTGCATCTCAACCCCTTGCACCACCAGGGAAGCCCAGGATCCAATCTTTTCTAATTGAAATTTGCTAAAGGAGTTAATATGCATTATGTATGTGTGTGATAACTATATTCTATTGCATGTATAATAGATGTGATGTGTACATATGCAGATACAGAAAGGGGTGTGTATATGTGAAGGGGGGGGGTGTTTATTTTTTCCAGGGAAAGCCACAGAACAGAACATGGCTACACATTCTAGCACAGAATACCCCCACCCACACCATGTCGGGGCTCACCCAGGAGCCACTGCCCCTCCACGGGGCACAGCGTCCCTGCTCACACCACCACTGCCCCCACGGCTGCACACTGGCCCCTGTGGCTTGGAGGCTGGCCCTGCTGCCCCAGGACACTGGGTGTTGTCACTGCCACCCTCACCACCTTTGCCACATGCCTTCTGCACTGTCCAGCCTCTGTGTGTCCAATTCCTCTGTAAGAGCCCTGCGTGTGGTCACCTGACTGGAGAGGCTCATGTCATGTCATCCAAAGAATATTGAAGAATGTTCCTACAAATGTGAAATTTTTCTAATGAGGCAAAAGGGAACAGATTCTTGGGGCAGAAGTTGAAAAAAAATGACATTTCAGTTTGCTCAGCTGTATTTGAACATTGTGATGACCAGTGACACTTTGTGCTTCCATTTCTCCTTTTTCTTTTAAAGGTTTTCTTTTTATTTATGCGGGCAAGAACTGGGGTACAGGCCAGAGGTGCAGGGGGTGAGAGGATTCACCAGAGACAGAGTGGGGAAGCAAACAGGTGGATTGACTGAGATACACTGCTGAGGGGAGCAGTGGGTGAGACAGGAGAGGTCTGCTGAAACATGTGGGTCAGCTCCCTGGCCGGGGATTGAAACTTATGCTGCAGTGGCTTCAGACTGCTTCATTGTGCTGAGGCTTAACCTCTTGCGCCACCAGGGAGGCCCTCCATTATTCCTTTTTTAATGTGTCTGCAAGCTGCCCTTTGTCCCTCCAACATATCCACATTGAGGGCTTGTGGGGCAGGAAACTGTCCCTTTACATCACAGCCCTTAGTCCACGAGTAGCTGAGCACAGAGAGCTTCATTGCACAGATGCTGTCAAGGAGCCTCCTCTGCACTGATTTAGTTGATGAGATGCTGGATGTCACACTGACCCTGTGATGGGAGGGACTTTATTTGCATTTGGGCAGAATGCAAATCATTAGTTTCCAGAAGATGGGCTGAGCCTGAGGCAGGATTTTAGTCAGCTCCCCAGAGAGGCAGCCCTGACTCCCTTGTCTCCCCTCTGGGGCAGACTTGGCCAGTGGGAAAATGCCCACTGAAATGCCAAAGAAAAGGGAGAAATGGAAGCACAAAGTGTCACTGGTCATCACAATGTTCAAATACAGCTGAACAAACTGAAATGTCATTTTTTTTTTTTTCAAAAGCTCCCCCACCTCAACTTCTGCCCATGCAGGGCTCTTACAGAGGAATTGGGGGCACAGAGGCTGGCCAGCGCAGAAGGTATGTGGCAAAGGTGGCGAGGATGGCAGTGACAACACCATGTGACCCGAGGCTGGAAGTGGTGATTGTCCCTACAGGGCGCTGACACCTGACACCTTCCTTCTCTGCTCAGCCCTGAGTAGTGACACTAAATAAGGGAGGGGATGCTCCAGACAGTCAGGGCTGCCAGACATGTGAGACCTTGAGCTGGAAAGACCTTCACAGTCATTCTCACTATACCCATGAGGGTGATCAATGAAAAGACCATCAGGCCAGTGATGGAAGAACCTGGAAACAGTTGGGACCTTGACTCCCCAAGCCTGCTCGTCCCCTTTTGCCTGACAGAGGCTGAGGGTCCCTGGAGAAGAGCGGGACACTCACCTCCTTCTGCTCTTCCCTCATGGAAAACATAGGAAACAAACGGACTAAAGTATTTAAGCCAAGGAGAGCTAGCTGTCTGAGAGGAGCCTATTCCCTGCCCTGGGTTAAGTGTATTACTTGACAATAAAGCTTTAAGTTATGGTGACTCAGGTAATTGAAAGTTTCTGTTTTCTCTGCAAAAAGGTCAAACTGCCTCACAAAAATGTTATTTATATAGAAGGAAAATAGGGGATGTAGGAGTCCTGGGTGGGGAAGTGATGTAACACACTGGTATAGGGTGGGGAGGATTTTAGGACCGACGCCCTGTGGACACGGCACAGGTGCAGGAGGAAGCTCTCCAGGGTGAGGCCTGTGAGCACACTTGTGAGGGTCCTACTTAGGGACCACAGTCAATGCAGACGCTCATGCTTCCTCCTGGGGGATCTGCAGGTGGCTAGTAAATATTTGTGAATGAAACCATGGAAAAATCTCAGGTCTGCATCAATTGGACCTTTTTTTTTTTTAAATATTTATTTATTTATTTATACAAGCACTGGGTACAGTCAGAAGCGTAGGAGGGTAAAAGAATTCACCAGAGTCAGAGCAGAGAGCAGAGCAGGCAGGCTGACGAAATACACTGCTGAGGGGAGCAGCGGGCGGCAGGAGAGGTCTGCGCGCCGTGTGGGACCCTCACCCAGCGGTTGGGGATTGAACCGGTGCTGTAGAGGCTGTGGGCAGCTTCGCAGCCCAGCGCTCAACCACTGCACCACTGGGAGGCCCCATCAATTGGACTTTTAAAAATATTGTGCAGTAAGTCTGAGATTCTCTAGTGAAGAAATAACTCAGGTTTTTAAAATAAGTGATGATATTTATTAAAAGGATGGTCACTGTTTATTAAAAGCCTAGAGAGAGAACAGAGGACACGTAGGATTCTGTGAGCTGCAGGATGAGCATCCACATCAGGCAGAAACAGCCTCTGTAGCCACAGGCAGTGAGGATGGACATCAAGGGCAGAGATTCCTAGAGACCTGTCTCCCCACGTGTGCACTGCAGACACGGGGGTAAGGTCACCTCCAGGGCCCCATTAGAGCTGCTCTTCTACCCGAGGGAGTAAGTGACTCACAGAGTCACCCCCTCCTGAGACCCACTTCTCTCCTGGGAAGAAGCTACACTTTCCCCTTTGCCTTCAGAGCCGCCGAGAGCAGTAAAGGTGCTCTGGGTGTATGTAAGAGGATAATGAACTCAAGCTGTTTCAATAAAATTTATTAGTAGTAATGGCATATCCTGGCTTCCAGAGGAGGTACCTGAACAATGGATCACTGATAAGATCTGCTCTGAGTCTACCCAGGGGTAGGAACTGAGGCTTCTATTTCTGTGGGGTGTTCTGACCCTCAGTTTCTTTCTCCAGCAGCAGAATTGGTCCTAGACAAGGACTCTGCTTCCTGAGACTCCTACTCTCCAAAGATAGGACACCTGTTACTCTGAGTGTCTCTATGGCAGGCTCTTTGCTCATCCTGAGAGGCAGGACACTGATCCCAGTGTGCTGGGTGAGAGAGGGTCACCCTCTGGGCCCCACCCCTGATGGTGACACTGTCCTATGGGGAGACTGAAGCCTGGGGTGGCTGGAGAGTCTCTGGGAATAAAGGGAAGAGTCTACAGAAGGTGGGGATCTGGGCCCTGAGGGTCACTAGGGGACAGTTCTGAGTTCCCACACCCCAGAAACCAAACTACTCTGCATGAAAATCCCCAATGCCAGAGGTGAACTTGGACTTCAAAAAAGGCAGATGACCTCTGCTAATGCAGAAAATCAGGCCACCATTTTTGCTTTTCAGGACTTTTGCTGAGAAAAGTGCCCCATTCTGTGGCCTCTGTGAATCAGGGCACAGCTGACCCTGTGACATGCGTTTCCCATGGCCTCTCATGAGAACTTGGAGGTGTTGTGTTCCGAGAGTGGGGTCCTTGGGTTAACTCTGGGGAAAGTTTCACCAGAACTCCCCTGTCAGCCACACTGGTGAGTTTCCCAAGCAGGTTTCTCCACAAGACAGAGAAGTTACTTGTATCCAAAAGGGCAGGTTTATTATAAAAGGGAGAAAGGAAAAGGACACTTGCATAGACATAAGCAGGCAGAAAGTGCTGGTTTTAAGGTCTTGTTTCGGTGAGGAGGGCTCATCTCTGCGGAGTGGTTTGTTTCTGTTGATTTTGAATAACTGTGTAGAATTTGAAAGGGACCAGAGATTTTACCATGGCCCTCGGTCTCCATATCCTCACCTCAGGTCTGCGCCCTGACCCCCTCTACAGCTGCTGGGTCTATTGTCTGGTGATCTAGACATTGGCACCTAAGGATCTTAGATCCTATAGCTGGTTAGTGGCTATGTTAATCCCCCACTCCTCTGTGAGTCAGATTCTGGTCTTGTGATGTCTGCTTTTCAGTTTTCTATTCTTTTCTTCCAACAGTCTCATGTTGGCGTCAGTGAAGGAACTGGTGTGTCAGCCTCCCCACATCACAACATGGTATTCATGAGGATGGAAGGTCTGTGATCCCCACGTGTCCCCGGATCTGCCCACTGATGCCAGGAGGAGCCGTGGCAGATGCTACAGGTCCTAATCACTGTCCATTTCCAGACACAGCCCCCGCCCAGATTCCCGACCATCTAACCATCCTCAAACCTCAGTGTGCACAAAACCTGGGAGATTATTAGAAATGCAGATTCCTGGACCTACCCTCAGAGAGCCAGGTGCAGCTCCTCTGGACAGAGTTTGAGAATCTCTCTCTCAGATGGGCTCCCGGTGTCTGGGGATCCCACTTTAGAGAATCATGGTCTGAGAGCAGAGCTTCTGAAATCCTAGCAGGTAAGCAAAGAAGAGATTGTTGAAATGCAGAGCTTGATGCTGTCATTCTGGGACGGTCCATTCCCATGGGCATGAAATGTCTAACAAATATTAAATTTTAATTTACTTTGTTTAACTTACTTATTTATTTAAAAAGATTTATTATTTATTTATGCATACCAGAACTGGGGTACAGGCCAGAGGTGCGGGTGAGAGAATTCACCAGAGACAGATTGGGGAACAAAACAGATGAACTGACTGAAATACACTGCTGAGAGGAGCAGCGGGCGAGACAGGAGAGGTCTGCTGTGCCATGTGGGTCACCTCCCTGGTCAGGGATCATGCTATGTCTTAACCCATTGTGCTGACAGGGAGGCCCTTGTTTAACCATTTTAAAGGGGTCCACCATATAATACATCCAAATTCCAGTCTCCAGAAGTCCTGCTCACCAGCCTGCACTGTCTTAACACCACAGGCCATGGGCAGGTTCTCATTTGGTCAGGGGGCTGCAGAGCTACTTGGATTTGCCAGGATGGAACCAGTGAGCTGTCCCATCATGACTCAGCTTCATTGTCAGTTGTCCATTTGGGTTGAATGGACAAAGGTTTTTTTTTGATGGGAGAGGACTGGAATCTTTATTTATTTTTTCCCTCTACTAAACCACCCATGCACATACCCCATCTTCCACCCTCCCACATCCCCTTTACCCTTTGCACATTATTTTCTTTTTGCTATATTCAAAATTTCATTTCTTCTATTGTTTGCATATAATTGTTATCCTGGTATTTATATTCAACAGATGAGTGAAACCATTTGAAATCATTCTTTCACTTTTTGACTGATTTCACTCAACATAATCACCTCAAGTTCCATCCATTTTGTCCCAAATATCACCATTTTATTATTCTTCACAGCAGTGTAATATTCCATTGAATGTATGCTCCACAGTTTCTCTATCCATTCATCTGTTGTCAGGTAGTTAGGTTAGTGCCATGATCTGGCAATTGTAAACAGTGCTGCTATAGGTGGAAATACAACATTTTGTATTAAATTTTTCATCTTATTTGAATAAATACCTAATAATAATATTTTTTAAGAGGCATGTATTTTTATTTATTTATGATTTATTTATTTGTTTTGTTTTGTTTATACATGCACTGGGTATAGTCAGAAGCGCGGGAGGGTGAGAGAATTCACCAGAGCCAGAGCGGGGAGCAGAGCAGGCAGAGGGACCGAAATACACTGCTGAGGGGAGCAGCGGGCGGCAGGAGAGGTCTGCGCGCCATGTGGGACCCTCCTCTGGTGGCCGGGGAGCAGCCGGGGATCGAACCAGCGCCGCAGAGGCCGCAGGCAGCTTCGCAACCCAGCGCTCAACCACTGCGCCACTGGGGAGGCCCCCTAATAATAATATTGATGGATCAAATGGAATTTTCTCCTTTCTTTTTTTTTAAGATTTATTTGTTTTGAATACAAGAATTGGGGTACAGGCAGAGGTGTGGGGGTGAGAGGATTCAGCAGAGACTTGTTTTATGTCCTAGTATATAATCTATTCTTGAAAATGTTCCATGTGCACTGGAGAAGAAAGTACATTGAGGGCTTTTAGAATGGAGAAACTCTATAAGTGTCCAGTAAATCCACTTAATCTAATATTTCACTTAAGAACTTTATTTCTTTGTAAATTTTCTGTCTGGAAGATCTAGTCCTTCATATCAATGGTGTGTTGAAGTCTCCAACAACAATTGTATTTTTGTTGATATATTATTTTAGGTCACTTTATAGCTGCTATATATAACTAGGTACTGCTATATTTTGAACATAGATATTAATAAGAGCTGTATCTTCTTGGCGAGTTGTTCCTTTGATCATTATATAGTGTCCATCTTTGTCCCTTTTCTAATTGAAAGTCTAGCTTATTGGATATAAGAAAAGCAGTTCCTGATTTACTGAGTTATTATCAGGTATGACCTTATTCCAGCCCGTTATTTTTAGTTTGTTTTTGTCTTTCAGTATTAAATGGGTCTCTTGTTAAATAAGTTTTGACGGTTGGAATTTTTTCACTCACATTATTAGCCTGTATCTTTTTATTGGTGAATTCAAGCTATTCACATTTAGGGAGATTATTGATATAAATGTATTTTCAGTCATTTTGGCTTTGATTGTTTTATTTTTCTATTGTTTCTTCTTTCCTTTGTCTCTACTCTTTCTGAATGGCTTTTCTTAATATTTCTATCAATTTCCTTGCTTCTTCATCTGAGGGTGTCTATTCTTGATTTTTGGTTAGTTTTACCATGGGGGTTTTACTTAAATTTCTGTTTCAAGACCTTTCTAGTGACTCTGCCCATTTTTTCCTCTCCCTTAGTATTTGGTGTTGTTAATTCATAGATACTTGCTCTTGTTACTGGTGTTTTATTGTATTTTTTTTTAAGATTTATTTAATCTATTTATTTATGTATACAAGAACTGGGGTACAGGCCAGAGGTATGGAGGGTGAGAGGATTCACCAGAGACAGAGTGAGGAGCAGAACAGGCAGATTGACTGAAAACACCACTGAGGGGAACAGCAGCTGAGGCAGGAGAGGTCTCTGTGCCATGTGGGTAGCTCCCTGGCTGGCCTGGGATTGAACTTGTGCTGCAGAGGCTGCAATAGCTTCACAGTGCTGTGCTCAACCTCTTGTGCCACCAGGGAGGCCCTGCTCTTGTTTTGCTAAAGAGTTTGTACTTCAGTTTTTCTTTTCTTGTAGAATTCCTTTTGAGACACTTAGAGTGTCTTTGGTGGTGGCAAGCGCCATTAGGTTCTGTTTGTTTGAGAAAAACCTTTATTAACCCTTCATACTTAATAGATAATTTTGCAGGATCGAGAATTCTTGGCCAACTGTCCTTGCCATTTAAGATTGTGAGTATTTCCTTCTACTCTCTTCTTGCCTGGAGAGTGTCTGGACTGAAATCCAGGGAAGATCTAATTTGAGAGCCCTTATAAGTTATTATTTTTTTCTCCTTGCTTCCTGCAAAATTTTTCTTTGGCTTTGATTTTTGATAGGTTGAAAATAATGTGTATGGTTGTGGATCTTTTTGCATTTAACAATTTAGGTGTTCTCTCTGCTTGCTGGAATTCCATGTTTAATTTATTCTGTAGTTTTGGGAAGGTCTCATTTTATTTTTTTGCATAGGGTTTCTAGTCCTGTTTCTTTTTCTTCCCCTTCTGGGAATCCAATCATTTTAGGTTTTCTCTTCTAATTAAATCTGATCTTTCTCATATAGCTTCCTCATTTTTCTTTTGTCTTGCTCTCTCCTAAATGTGTGATTTGTTCATTTGAGTGTTCTACAGCTGACATTCTTCTGCCATTTTCATTCTATTTATTTACTTTTTTAGAAGATTGATTGATTGATTGAGTGATTGATTTATACATACAAGCACTGGGCACAGTCAGAAGCGCCGTAGGGTGAGAGAATTCACCAGAGCCAGAGCAGGGAGCAGAGCAGGCAGAAGGACCAAAGCACACTGCTGAGGGGAGCAGCGGGTGGCAGGAGAGGTCTGCGCACCATGTGGGACCCTCCTCCGGTGGCCGGGGAGCAGCTGGGGATCGAACCTGCGCTGCAGAGGCTGCGGGCAGCCTCTCAACCCAGCGCTCAACCGCTGTGCCACCGGGGAGGCCCACATTTTCATTCTATTTAAAGCACTGAGTTTGTCTGCATTCTATTCAGAATCTTTTTGTGACATTTTTGTATATTTAATTTCTTTAGTGAAGAACTCTCTTCGTTTCTGGATTCCTTTCTGAGACGTTGTGTCTTCCTTTCTACCTTTGACCAGTTTTCCAGTATCTCTTTTAATATTTTTAACATTGTTGTTGAAGTCGTTCTCAGAGAGTTTCTCTATTTATGCCTCCTTTATATCTGTCCCAGGACTTCTGTCCTCCTTATTTTTTCTTCCATCTTGTGTTGAGATGTTTTCTTGCTTCCCAGACAGGCATGTTGCCTTATTTATTGCTATTCATGTGTGTGGATGTGTTTGGGGTGCTGGGGATTTATCTTCATTTGTCCTACTTAGCTTACCTTGGTGTGAGGTGGGGATAGGAGGGGCATCTAGGGCTTTAATACTAGATCTTGGTTTGAGGAGTGACATTACTTACTCATCAATACCTCCTGTTTTGTTCCTCAGTGATCTATACTCTGTCCTGAGGTTGTCTTTACTTCCCACCTGGCCTCCCATTGTTCCTTTCTTCCAGGGGGTCATGATCTACAAAGTTTGGGCTGTCCTATAGGAAGGGCAGTATCTGGCTCTCCAGGCTCACACTCTGGGGATAATTTGCACTTGGATCAAAGGCTGCTCTGTGTGTGTTGTGTACACACATGCGCCTACTTAACACCATGGCTGCCCACAAGGGCCATCACAGCCCTGCCTTTGCCTCAGCTGCTGCTTCTGAAGGCTTGGGATGCAAATGCTCTCTTGGTTTGCCTTCCCAGAGAATTTGTGTGTTTGCTTAGAGTCCTTCTTTCTGCTGTAGGGCTTTTTATGTAGTTTGGTCTGGGCTTGACCTGGCTTTTCTTTGATCTCTGTCAGGAGGGAAAGGGAAAGCTGGTTGTAGGGGCTAGGTCACACAAATTGCAGGGTTTCCAATTTCCCTGGTTGGAGTCTTCCAAGCATCCAGTGCCCAAGTTTGGGCCCTGGCCCCACCCTTGCATCAGGAAAATTCCTCTAAGGAATTTCACAATCTCTTTTGTTACCCTCTGCATGGCTTGGAAAGCCAGCCCCAGCCCAGATAAGCTCGCCCCGCATCCTGCCTCCTCCTATTTTTATCCCCTTTGTGGCCACCAACCGTAATTCTTCAACTCCTGGGGGATGTCCTAGAGTTGCATAGCTGGTTAGAAGCATCTGTATTTTTCTAATCCATGTATAAGTCTTTTTTAATAGTTGTTTTTAAGGGAGAGGGTGATTCTAGCCCCTTTATTCCATCATGTTGTGAGTGGAGTCCTGGGGCAAAGGTGTGCGTAATGAGAGGAGTGTGCCTACTGTCACTGTCTGCCACTGTCATTCAGTTTGGTAAGGCCTCAGCTTCAGGCAGAGCCTCAAGTATACATGCCATTTCCATTTCACCTGGGAGGCTTCTTCACAGTTCCTAACTATTAAATTTTGACTCAAATTAGACCCCTCTAGGATGAGAATGATATCTTTTTCTTGGTGTTATATTGATATTCATTAGGATTTGGTAACAACAGTGCAGTCACATCCCAAACAGTTTGTGCTCCCTAGAGGTGGAGGGAAACTTATTCCCAAAGCCCAGGACCTGTGAGAAATGGGAGTTCTTATTTTTCAGATTGATGAGAGACATAGTAATTTTTTGGTTTTAAGAAGCATGGAGGACAAATTCAGAGACTATTTCAGGTTTTAGCTAACCCCTTCCAAGGACTCCATTCAAATTTAACTGTATTTCTGGTGACTTCATCAGATAATGCAGGAGCATCCTCAGTCTGTAAGTGCTGCCTCCAATACTGCAGTGAAGCCAGTAGGACTGTCCTCCATTGCCGTGGTTGCTGTGCACAGTCAGTGGCTGTGGGTTCCTATGAGCTGGCTACTAGCTGGCTACTCATGGGCAACTGTGACCTATTTGCTACCTGTAAATCACAGCAGAACATCCCTTGACTACCCATGGAGCATAACCCGTATCATGAGGCAGGCCTGGGGATGCCTAGGCCGCTGTTGACCTGATTACATGACTATCTCCATGGTGGTCTCAGGATAACTGTTTGTGATAACATCAAATGCCTTGCTGCCGCAAAGGTCTGTTGATGTGTGGTCATGATGTCCCCTTCCCTGTCCCTCGGAAAACTTTGTCCCCCATTCCTCTCCCACCCTCCAGACTTTAATCCTTATACCATCGTTGCATGATCAGCTTTCACTAGCCTGTATGATTTCAATAAATGGCACAAGAACTTCTGCACAAGTAGCAGAGTATTGCCTTGCAAACCTACTCCATGACTGTTATGTCCCCCATCAATTTCCCTGCCGCGAAGCGGCAACAAAATTCCTGTTGCAACAGGTGGTTCCCTGAGGAGGTTCTGTGCTTCCCAGACCCTGGGTCTAATCTCATGTCAGTTTGAGAAGCTGAGCAGGGATCCTGGTGCCTGGTGTAGGCACATTAGTCTCATGAGATCGTATCCTGAGACTTCTCCCCCAAATCCTCTGTCGGGTGGGACTGCTGATAGCAGGATGGAGAAGGCTGGATGAGTTTTCAAACAGAATTATGAAAGTTGACTAAACATATTAAAAATACATATTTGATGCCATTAGAAACATGATAGCTCAATCCTCTGCTTAAAACTCAAATCAGGAAAGAATGAGCTTTTTCTTGGATGAAATTAGCACCATCTGGTCTCTCAGGCCCCAGGCAGACTGCTCGATTGGGCCCTTTCCTTGCATGTCTAGACTCCAGAAGCTCGCCCTCTGTCCTGCTGGTAATGGTGTGGTGACCCACACGAGGGCTCCTAGGGGTGACAGAGCTGAGGAAAGGGTCTGGATCCTGCTTGTGTCTATCCTCAGTGTCCCCCCTACATGGTCCTGCCTTTGCTCCTGTCAAGCAATTGCTTCAATTTGCCATCTAAATAGCAGGTAGGTTGTGCCGGACCCAGGTAACACTTGAAAACACACTTCACCATTGTGTCCCCTGCTTCCTTAAGGTCAGATTTACTGCAGTTTTGGTGATAGAACACTCAGACACAGCTGTGAGACTGAGTTAGAGGTAATATAATGCCTTAAAATGTGTGCCAGTTATGAGGAATAAATTAGGTTAGTTTGCTCAAGAGGTAACTTGTCAGCAATAAATGTTATAGATTTTATTTGTATACTGTAAAGCGTTGAAATCAGATGACTTTTTAAAAAAGATTTCTTTAATTATGCATACAAGAACTGGGGTACAGGCCAGAGGTGTGGGGGGGGTTGAGAGGATTCACCAGGGACAGAGTGGGGAACAGAATAGGCAGACTGACTGAAATCCACTGCTGAGCGGGGCAGTGGGCAAGTCAGGAAAAGTGTGCTGCACCCTGTGGGTTGCTCCCTGGCCGGGAATCAAACTTGTGCTGCAGTGGCTGCAGAAAGCTTCATAGGTTGTGTCTTAACCCCTTGTGCCACCGGGGAGTCCCCGAAATCAGATGAAATAATATGAAAAAATATGAAAAATATCAAATAATATTCAAATAATAATATGAAAAATATAAATAATATGAAAAATATCAAAAGGTCTTGGGAAAGAGGAGTTATGGTTGTTGGACCCTAGGGCTTATGACCCAGGTCTGTCTTACACGAAATATGGGAATGTTTTCATTCTCACCTGTAAAATGGAACTAATAGAATCTAGCTCATCTGCTTCACATGGTTTTTATTTTTTATTTTTTTAAGATTTATTTATTTATTTATACAAGCACTGGGTACAGTCAGAAGCGCGAGAGGGTGAGAGGATTCACCAGAGCCAGAGCGGGGAACAGAACAGGCAGACTGACAAAATACACTGCTGAGGGGAGCAGCGGGCGGCAGGAGAGGTCTGTGCGCCATGTGGGACCCTCGCTGGTGGCCGGGGATCCAACCAGCGCTGCAGAGGCTGTGGGCAGCTTCACAGCCCAGTTGCTCAACCGCTGCGCCACCAGGGGAGGCCCCTCACATGGTTTTTAAAAGGATTAAACAAAATAATAGTTTTTAACTTAGAAATCTATATCAGTAAATGAGGCTATACAAAATTTTTAATTTAAAAATCAAATTTGAAAATAGGTTATCGAAAAAATCCCAGGTTTATACTGTTTATAAAAGATGAGTTGATAACAACTATCAAGATATTTGAAAGTAAACTGGTGGGAAAAGATATACTATAAGACAGAAACTATAAGGTGATTGGAATGGCTATATTAATAACCGAAAAGAAAGGCATTTCAAAATAGAATTCACTGCCAGAGATAAAGAGAGAACCCTCATGATGATAAAATCTAAATGAAATCTAGAATGAGAAATTTCACAATTACAGACAGTTGGAAACCATGGTTGCTTGGGTGGGGGTAGGGAGAGAGGCTGAAATATAAAGGTACAAAGGGAGACTTTTCAGGAGGAAGGGGCCATGCAATATGTTTGCTATGGTATGAGCCCCATGATCCTAAATAATTGTTGATATTCATCTGTCCCTCTAAAATTGGTGAATTTTATTCATGTAAAGATCTTAAGAAATAAAAGTGGGGGGGCTCCCTGGTGGCCCAGGGGTTAAAGTATCAGCTCTATCAAACTATCACTAGCCACTGTAGCATGAGTTCGATCCCCAGCCAGGGAGCTGACCCACATGGCGCAGCAGACCTCTCCGGTATCGCCTGCTGCTCCCCTCAGCAGTGTTTTTCAGTAGATCTGCCTGTTCTGCTCCCCACTCTGTCTCTGGTGAATCCTCTCATCCCTGCATCTCTGGCCTGCACCCCAGCTCTACTATACATAAGTAAAACCTTTAAAAAGAAAGAAAAATGGAAATGTAAATCCTCCTAAAGGGTAAACAAAAAAAGTTGTTCAAGGATCTCAATGCACCCAAGAGGCCTTCTTTAGCCTTTTCTTGTTTTGTTCTGAGTATTGTCCCCAATTCACAGGACAACATCCTGGCCTGTCCACTGGTGATGTTGCAAAGAAACACGAAGGGACATGGACTAACTGCTCAGGTGACAAAGCCTTATGAAAAGAAGGCTGCTAAGCTGAGGGGAAAATAGGAAAAGGATATTGCTATTTACAGCTAAGGAAAGCCTGATGTAGTCAAAGTGATAAAAACAAACATTTGGACATTTACATACAGGTGATCTGAGACCGTAACATAATTACAAATACTAGCAGGTATTATAACACCATGAGGGCTCTGAGGTTAAGAGGGAGATGGAGGGAAGAGAGATGGAGGTGGGGGAAAAAAAGATACAACCATAAGGAAAATTGGGATGTTTTTGAACATTATGAAAATATAATCAATATTTGTGGGACACAGGAATATCAAAGTTACAGGGAAATTTAGAATATTAAGTAGATAGTAAGAGACTATGATGAACAACTTAAGCAAATAAATTTGATATGAAATGGACAGTTCATCTAAAGATGCAAATTACCAAATTGAAATAAGAATAAAGAACCTTAAATAGTTCTGTGTGAATTAAAGAAATTAAATTCATATTTTAAAAATATTCCACAGGGGGCCTCCCCAGTGGCGCAGTGGTTGAGCGCTGGGCTGCGACGCTGCCCGCAGCCTCCACAGCGCAGGTTCGATCCCCGGCCGCCGGGGGAGGGTCCCACATGGCGCCCAGACCTCTCCTGCCGTGACCACTGCTCCCCTCAGCAGTGTACTTTGTCTGCCTGTTCTGTTCCCCTCTCTGGCTCTGGTGAATTCTCTCACCCTCCCGTGCTTCTCACTGTACCCAGTACTTGTGTAAATAAATAAATAAATATTAAAAAAAATTCCACAGGGAAAATCCCAGGCTCACATAGCTTCACTGTGAATCTATAAAACACTTAAGTATTAACACAAATCCTACATGAGCTGTTGAAGAAAAGAGATGAGGAAGACACATCTCCCAAATCATTTTATGAGGTTATTCTGACATGCATACTAAAACCAGAAAAAGATATCAAAGGGTAACTTCACACCATTGTATCGCCTGAATCCTTAAGGAAATAGCTGTAAATCTAAGTGAGTTAAGGCATTGTGACTTAGTAAGATTTATCTCAGGATGCAAGTTTGATGAATAAATTGAAACCAATTTAATGCATTACATTCATAAACAAAGATCAGTAAACAAAGGATCCTCTCCAGGCAGAAAAAACATTTTCTTATTTATTTATTTTTTTAAGATTTATTTATTTAAGAATACAAGAGCTAGGGAGTAGACCAGAGATGCAGGGGATGAGAGGATTCACCAGAGACAGGGTGGGGAGCAGAACAGGCAGATCCACTGAAACACACTGCTGAGGGGAGCAGCAGGCGAGACAGGAGAGGTCTGCTGTGCCATGTGGGTTAGCTCCCTGTCCAGGAATCCAACTTGTGCTGCAGTGGCTTCGGATATCTTCAAAGTGCCGAGACTTAACCCCTCGCGCCACCAAGGAGGCCTGAGAAAAAACATTTTCAATATTCAACACCTACTACTAATAAAACCTCTCAGCAAAGCCTGAATAACTGGTCACTTCTTCAACTTGAAAAACCTATAGCTGACATCATACTTGATGGTAAAAAACTGTTTCATAAGGAACAGACAGTGATCTTGATTCTAGAGTACATTGTATGGAGATCTTACAAGGAGTACCATGCAAGAAAAAGAAATTATAGAAAAAGAACTATAAAGATGAAGTAAACTATTTGATTTGCAGTTGACATGATCATGTAAGTAAAAAATCCTAAGGTAAAGAAAGCTTCTAGAAGTAGTAGATGAATTTACCAAAATTCTGGGATACAAGATCCATTGTACTTCAATGTGTCAGTAATGTGAACTTAGGAAAATGGATAATAGCATCAAAATAAAAAGATATCAACTTAATGAAAGTGGATAAGATTTGTACACTGAAATACATAGCACCACTGAGAGAAAGTTATGAAAAATTAAGGGAAAGAAAACCCATATTCAAGGATTGGAATAATCTGCATTGTTTTTGCTTTTTTTTCTTTTTTTGTTAAAGATTTATTTATTTATGCATACAAGAGCTGGGGTACAGGCCAGAGATGTGGGGTGGTAAGAGGATCCACCAGAGGCAGAGTGGGGAACAGAACAGGCAGACTGTCCGAAATACACTGGTGAGGGGAGCAGTGGGCAAGATAGCAGATGTCTGCTGCGCCATGTGGGTTTCTCCCTGGCCAGCCAGGGATCGAACTCATGCTACAGAGGCTGTGGATTGCTTCATAGTGTGGTGCTTAACCCCTTGTTCAACCAGGGAGGCCCTGAGTTGTTTTCTTAAGACTGAACAAAAGCAACTGGAATGGGTTTGTGAGTAGGATTAAGGTGACATTTTAAGGGATCATACACTATAGTGTAGATTCTGAAATTAAACTGTTTAGGTTTGAACTCTACTATATGCAAAATAGGTGTTAAATATACTTTCACATAATTTGAGTACTTTTGATCTCAAGATTTCTTTTTAAAAAATGTTTTGTGGAAAAATTTGCCCTTACAATAAAGCATAGTATCATGAATCTCCATCTATTTATTTATTACCCAGCCTCAAAAGCCATTAACAAATGGTCAGTCATGCCCCATCTTCATTTCTTCCACCCTCCACCCTGTATTATTTTGGAGAACCTCCCACACATTGAATCATTTTAGACATAACCATTTCTGTATTTTAGACATGTTATTTCTGAACATCTTAAGCCCTCATAGGAGTGAAGAAGGAAGTAACAGAGCAGTGAAATCTTGAGATATTATCTATCACCCATTCTCATATGAGATTAGTACTGTGTGCCAGTAATGCCAATGTTCATAATTTTTAAGAAGCAGTCCTAATCTAGTCCAGGAATTGAGAGGAGTAACTGTCTAATGTTAAGATGAACTTAAATATAAATTAATAATTCTAAAGGCCTCTCATTTCATGCTCTTGTAGGTTCCTACTGTCCCCCTCTAGTGACTGCCAATTTCTTATTCTCCTGCATGGCCCCTTAAAGACATGCTGCAATCACTGTGCTGTTGGCAGGCAAAACTATGTGGCTTGGTTCCATCTGAAACACTGCAACCTTCATGAAGGCAGCGCCTATGTCTTATTTTTGTCCTTCCTCTTTCAAACTCCATGGGCAAGGCACAGTGTTGGATTTTGTGGACCTGAGAGCAGAAGTCAAATATATCCACAGCGCTTTCCAAGGCATGAGTGACCTCATCAGGTTCCTTTTCCCCAGGGAAACCGAAACCAAAGACACAGAGGAAGGAGCAGCCCTAGTCAAACATGAAGACTTTATTGATTTGGCCTCGGAAGACTCTCAGGACAGAACAAATATGCACACAGGCATCCTGGATGGCCTCGCTATGTCTTCTATGTTGTCTTGTTCCTTAAACATGAGGTTTACGAACACAATTGTCACTGGGCGGAGCTCAGATAAATAAATCCGGAGCTGTTTGTCATCAATCTGCTTCAATATGCTTTCCATCACATACTTTTGTAGGGACCGCTCCAGCTCAGGATCAGACTCCAGCACGCATACAAGCCTTAGGTGGTTTTTGTGGTCACCAGAAGGATAATAATGCATGAAAGCCATACACTTTGTGAAAAATTCTTCAAAGTTAAACGTAGGGGGTGGTTTTAAGAAGTTAACCTTAACTGCTCTCTGGTCAGGAATTCTCTCTATTTCAATCATGTTCCGGTCGCAGAGCTGCCAGCAGTTTGGTGACAGAATGACATCGTTCATCTGGGCCATGTTCTGTGCAAGACACACATCATCCACTGCCTGACCAATCACCAGAAAGAAGTTGCGTGTTTTGTCTCCAAACACCAGCATAGTGATGTGGCCCGCAGCCAGGCATTTGTGTCACCCAGTCCACGACCAAAAGGCAAGCGCAGTTTCTTCACGTGTCTCTAGACTCCATGTGCCTCCTCCAGGTCACCTTCTGGCTCCATCCTGCTTCCTCTTAATCTACATTGTTAAGGCATCAATTCTGCCAAAATTGATGCTTAAAGATAATTCAAGCCTGAACCCTAAATGCCAATCAAAATCTTGGCAGTTGTTTTTTTTTTTTTAAGATATTGACAAATTAATTCTGCAATTTTATGCCAATGCAAATGACTTAAAAAGTCAAAATACTTTTCTTTTTTAAAAGATTTATTTATTTATTTATACAAGCACTGGGTACAGTCAGAAGCATGGGAGGGTGAGAGAATTCACCAGAGCCAGAGCGGGAAACAGAACAGGCAGACTGACGATACACTGCTGAGGGGAGCAGCGGGCGCTGCAGAGGCTGCGGGCAGCTTCAAAACCCAGCGCTCAACCACTGCGCCACTGGGGAGGCCCAAAAGTCAAAATACTTTTTAAAAGGAGGAAACATGGAGGAGGCACCGCATCTGATTCCAAAACTTACTATAAAGCTCAGGTGATCAAAATAAAGTGTGGCATTGGCACAGGGACAATCTAGGCCAGTGAAGCAGAGTAAAGAGTGGGTGGTGAGAACATACAAATATGCTCTTGGGAAAGGCAGTCAAGGCAACTCAGTGGGGACATGATGTGGGAATTAAGGAAAAGAAAGGACACCCTTGTCACACACTAACTGAAATGAAGTACAGACCTAAAAGCTAAACTGTACTATCCAACAGTATAATTTGAACCATAATTTTTTTTTCAAAGATTTATTTATTTATGCACACAAGAGCTGGGTTACAGGCCAGAGATGCAGGGTGTGTGTGTATGAGAGAGGATTCACCAGAGACTTGGTGGGAAGCAGAACAGGCAGACTGAAATACACTGCTGAGGGGAGCAGCAGGCACGGCAGGAGGGGTCTGCCTCGCCATGTGGGTTTCTCCCTGCATGGCCAGGGATCGGACTCATGCTGCAGAGGCTGCAGATTGCTTCATAGTTTGGTGCTTAACCCCTTGCGCCACCAGGGAGGCCTTTGAACCATAATTCTGAGCCATAGATGCAATTTTACATTTTTAGTGCATATTTAGAAAGAAAAAAGTAATGAGTGAAAATAATTTCACTAATTTATAAAATTCAAAATATGCAACAATGCTATGATTTCAGCACACAATGACAAGATTATTGAGATATTTCATAATCTTCTCATACTTTACCTCTATTGAAATTCTTGTTCTGAGTCTGCAAAAGGCTAGAAAGTTATGAGTTCCTGCCACATGGTCACTTTGCTCCAGATCCAGGTACTCTGGAATTTGTGACCACATCAGACTCCCTGACCCCTCACACTGGGTGAAGGAGAGAGTGAGCACAAATCCAGCTGGGGTGGACCCCTCAGCCTCTCCCTACTCTCCCACTCCCCCCACTCACAGCCCCTTCATCTCCCCCAGTGTCTGGATTTCAAGCTATCCCAGCACAGGTCAGGAGACTCACCCCTGACCCCACAGCTCCTCAGCAGGAGGTGCTTCCTGAAGTCTGCCCTCTCCCTCCCCCCACACCTCCTGCAGCCTCAGGAATTCTTCAGCAGAGCCAGAGCTGTGCAGAGGGTGATTCTAGAACAGTCTTCCTCCCGGTGACACAGTACACCTCACCTACTTCAGGGCTTAGCTCAACTGTCATCTACAGGAAAGCCTCCCCTGAGGACAGTATTTAAAATTACAATCAGCTCTTACATCTCTCCTACCTGGTTCTATTTCTCTAAATCACTTTTTACTGTTTGACCCTGATCATTGACAATTGCTTTGTTGTTTATTGTTAGGGATTCAATTAGCATGTAAACTCCATGAGGGGAGAGATCTTACTTGAGTTTGTGTGGAATATTCCAAATTGCCTAGAACAGTACCTGGCACAGAGTAGGTACCGAATATGCAAATGAATGAGTAAGTGTTGGGAGCAGAACCCCTTAAAGCTGAAGCTGATGGGGCAGGAAGAAAGGAAGCTCCCTGGTATATGATGGGGGTGTCTTTATGTTTGCAGGGGTAGAGGCACTTCATTAGCTCGTCCTGAGCCAGGAGCCAAGCAAACAGAAGGCCCACAGCCCCTCAGCACTGGCCATGCAGCCAAAAGTGCATGGGGTCAGTCCAAGCCAGACCACCAGCTGTCTCTGCAGATTCTGGCACTAGGAGGGGGCGTCCTGGCCAGGTGGCAGGGTTCTAGACCACAAGTCCTTGTGGTCCCAGATCATGTCCAGTATCCACTGATTCTGCCCAGCTGGAAGGTGTGACTCAGCTACAGTCTATGCGGCCCTGGGAGTCTTCCCATAACGCAGGACCCTAGGTCAGTACACAGGGCCAAAAAGTTGATTTGGGTCCAGGACCACAGGGCCTTTAATTTCAGAATCAGGAAGGCAGGGAGCCAGGCCTCCAGGATCCAGGCAGCTGATCCCTGTCTTTTTGGTCCAGGAAGGAGAAGAGATAGGACACCAGATTCTGAATCCCAAGTATGGAGAGAGGGGAAGGAACCACCCTACAGGCCCCAAAGGGTAAGTGGCTCATGTTGGGCAGGAGGGTCCACCCTTGGCATTTATGGGTATGGTGTATGGACACTTGGCCCTGGAGGCTGGGGATAGAAGACATTCTATTCTGGGGAGACATTAGTCAGCAGCTGCCGCGGACCAACGCAGCGGTAGACTTGCAGGACTGTCTCAGGATTGAGAAACTGTGAGGATGCTCAAGGAATCGGCGCATAAATGACAGACAGACACACAAATGACAAACAGACACACTTCAAGAGTGAAGATCTGAATGTAATTTGCTCAAAATCATCATACACTTTTATACCTTTTCTAACAATGGATGATTTCATACAATTTAATTCTGTCTCAGCATAAAATACTTTGTAAGGCATAAGACATCTACTTCATTATTCATGTGCATGTGATTGCCGTTCCATGACATGGCACAGTAAACAATCTCCAGGTACTGAATCTACACAATCATTTTTGCTTACACCGAACAGCATTCTTTAAGCTAGCTTTTCTTGATTCGTATCCCAAAACCACAATGATCAAAAACATTGATATTTACCTACTGGCACCTTCTACTTTTAGTGAACACGAGCAATATATTTTCTACATAAGCATTTTGATTTTTATGGTGTTGTCTCATGTGATAAGTATTATGATTATTATAAAACTACTATTGCCACACACTATTTTTCTTTATCATGCATTTCCTGAAACTGATTGTACACATATAAGGAAAAAGCAAAGTAAGTGAAAAAGTAGTATGATTATAGACAGGTTGCTAGGTTGCTACTTATTCTGAAACAATGGCTATCTGATTAATGGTAAAACTGCTTTGTAGGTAATTCCATCAGGCTTGTTTGCAGGTGACGTTCTTAGCAGCCTTGTTTCCATCAAAGGAGGGGTTAATTACTGCGGGCTTGGTGCCTAAATTAGGCTTATAGGCATGTAGACCTTGTTTGATCTGAACGCCAATGTTTATCATGATGAAGCCCCTCGGGGACTGCGCCTGTCTTAGGTCGTCAGGAGTCACAGACATGAGGCTGGCCAGTGCCTTCTTTAGTCTGCCCCCGATCTTACCCGTCATTGACTGTCCAGTCCAGCGCACAGGGGAAGGGGGTCTTACTCACTCTGATGTGTCTGAGTGAAAGCCTCCCTCTTTCCAGTAAGTTCACTGGCGTTCAGCGGCAGAGGCTGCCGCAAGCAGCCAAAGTCCCGATTCCTGGCTGATCTCCTGTGGCCACTTCAGACCGCAGGCTCCTCCCACACCTGCCCTCTGTGCCCCAGAACATGGAGTCCAAGTCCTGGGCCACTCCTCCTGGTGCAGGGGCTCCTGGTCCCTGTGACGGTGTCCAGGGGCTGAGGGCTATGAGCTGACATGGACTCAGACTGGGCTGTGAGGTCCCAGCACAGGGAGGGGTTCTGGAATCCCGGGTCAGGGCCCAGGGCTGCCCGCAGCAAGTAGCACAGGCCTTGTGCTCCCCCTCTCTGGGCTCAATTCTCCCTGTCACCCCAGTATAAGGGGGGCTTGCTCTGGAAAAGGGGAAACACTTAATCACCACTCCCCTCTTATTTTCCCTTCTTCTCTATGTATTTGAATGGCACTACGCCTGCAGTATGGAGAATGCCTTAAACTAAGGCATTGTCCAGCCAACTATAGAGCGGACCCCTGTGTAATTATTACGCAGGTGAAACTAGAGACTCTCCCAGACCCCAGCCAGAAGCCCGTGGGGCTGTCCCCACAGAGACCCTCTGTAGTGCAAGCAGACAAAGGGCAGTTCACTGTGAATTCAGATAGGTAGAGTCCCAGAGCCCTCGGTGGGTTTTTCCCGCTTTAATGCTCTCCCAGGAAACCAGGTCACAGGCACACCAGGCAGGGAGGCTGGCACGCAAGGAGGCAGGCATGGGCCAGGCAGGGAGGGGCGCTGAGAGGCAGGCAGGCAACAAGCCTCCCAGCCCCCCATGAAGCTTTACTCCTCTGGGCTGTCTCTGGTGGCCTCGCCTCTTCTGTAGTCACACCCTTCACCCTCTCATAGCCACCCTTCCGTAGCCCTCCTCCATCTCTGAGTGACGCTGCCCTTCTAGCCCTGGCCTCCAGGCTCAGGTGCACACGCTGACCATACTCCAGGTGTCCAGAGTCAGGCACATGTGCCTGAGCCTGGTTCCCAAGCGCCTTCTGTGTTAATATGATCAAGGCAGCAGGTGATAGCCACAGAGGCTAGTTGAGTAAAAAGCCTGATCAACTTCATTTACCCTACACCATCCCTCCCACCAGGTGTCCACTAAGCTGACCTTCCTGCCCCCATCCTCTCTGGTTTCTCTCCCTCCACACCTTTTGGCCCCAGTTCCCTAAAGCCCCTATTTCCTCCCGATAAGGTAGGAAGGGCATAGTGCTCGATCTCTATGATTGAAGCAGATGGGTAAAGGAGAGTCCTGGAACCTGGGTGGCTTTTTCAGGCGTTATTGAGCTTTTACCAAGTGTAGGGGCCAGGAATGGACACAGTGAAAGTTTTCTGATCCCATGCAGACCGGGTAAAGGAGGAATCAGAGTCCTTAGTGGCTTTTTGCAGGTCTTTCATTGGGGTTCACCAGGCATATGGCAGGCAGGGAGCTGGGAGTTTGGCAGGGAGGGAGCTGCTAGGGGGCTGGGAGGTTGGCAGGCCTCCCAGCCCCCAGCAGGTCTTCACTCTGGGCTCTCCAGCCTTCTCTCAGCTACCGCTTCTCTTGCTTCTCTCTCGGCTTCTCTTTTGGCTTCTCCTGGCGTCCCTGTGATGCCGCCCTTAAAAGCACAGTCTTAGCCCAGGTGAATCCCATCTCCCTATGCCCACACCCTACTCCAGGTGCCCGCCATCAGGTGCTGCATGCAGGACCGCAAGGATCCATCATCTATCCTGATGGCGGGAGGGCAGAAAAGCCTGACCATTTCTTTACCCTACACAAGAATACCGCAGGCAGTGGGGGTGGGGGTTGGGGGAGGAGGCTGGCAGGCCTTCTGGCTACTGGGGGAATCTTCACTCTTTCTGGGTTCTCTGGCGATTCTCTCCTCGCCTGTTCTCTGTTGCTGTGACCACTGCTATTCTTGCTCTCTTCCTCGTTCTGCTGCTTCACTTCTGCTGGCGTCTCCGTAAAGACGCCCTTATAAGCCAGTCTCAGCCCAGGTGTACCCGCCCATGCAGGCCCACACCCTACTCCAGGTGTCTGCCATCATTAATCCTAATGGCAGAAGGGCAGAAAAGCTGATACTTTTTTACCCTACACTCTCTCTCCTCACTCCTTCAGGAGCCTCCTCTCTTCCTAGCCCATGACCCTGGGGGTCTCTCCTCCTGACCCTCTTCCAGCCCAGCCTGGGGTGGAGAGTTTAGAGTTGAGTCCCTGGAGGAGAAGCCTTCATTCCCTGGAGTCAGCAGTGGAACAAGTGACAGGGACTCCAGGGTCAAAGTCTCATCCAGGAGACTGAAAGCACCTGGTATGTTATGGGGCCCACCCTGGTCTTTAGATCCAGCTGTTGTGGCCTGGGGATCTGCTCCTGCCTGAACCAAAGTCCGTGGTGATTAGTGGACAGAGACCATCATGTCAGCGTATGTTAGGAAACAGATCATAGAACCTGAAGCTGTATGGGGCTCCCCCTTGTGTGCACAGCCCTGTCCTGGGAGACCCTGAGAACCTGGGAGATCAGTTCTTGCCCTCTGCCCTCAGCCCCGTGGCCACACGGGGGCGCTGCGGCGCTGTCCTAGTCTGGCAGCCAGGGGAGAGGCTGGGTGTGTGTGACTCAGGCTGAGAGGGTGAGCTGGGGCTGAGCATCATTGGGGGAGGGGGTGACGGTGCCCTGTGAGCAGCCCTGGCACCAGGCTGGGGTGGGGGGAGTGGGGGAGAGGAGAGGAGGCTCTGGAGCTGCCCCGTGTCTGAGGTGCCATCTTCTGTCCCCACAGCCTCTCTCTGCAGCCCCTTGATGACCACACCCTGGAGACTGCAAAGCAGATGATTTTCTCTTCCATCCCTTGTTCCTTTTCAGAGGACTACATTTTAACATTTTTTATTTTAGAATAATTTTAATTTATGTAAAAATTGGTACAAGGTTCCTGTATATCCCACACTCCTTTTCTTGCTAGCATCTTATATTTCTATCTTATTTGCACAGCTAATGGAGCAATGTTCACATTATTAATAAACCCATGCTTTATTTGGGTGTCAGTATTTCTTTTGATTTTTCCAGGCTCCCATCCTGATATCACATTAAGTCCCAGTCGTGTCTCCTGAGGCTCCTCTGGCTGAGTCAGTCTCTCGGGCTCTCCTTGGTTTTGATTGTCTTGACATTTAGGGGAGCACTGCTCAGGTATATTGTAGAAGGGCCTTCAAGTTGGTTTTGGTTGACTGGGGCGATGGGGTTGGGGAGTATAGGTAGTAAAAAGTATCAGGTTTTTCTGCCCTCCTGCCATTAGGAATAATGATGAATCCTGCAGTCTTGAATGCATGCCTGATGGCAGACACCTGGAGTGGGGTGTGGGCATGGGTAGGTGGGTACACCTGTGTTGAGACTGGGCTCATATGGGCGGCATCACGGTAACACCAGCAGAGAAGGAGTAGAACAGCAGAGGGGAGCAGAACCACCAGCAGAGAAGCAGAGGCCACAGAGAACGCCGCAGAGCCCAGGCATTGTGAAGACTCGCTGGGGGCTGGGAGACCTGCCAGCCTCCTGGACCCCTAGAACCCCTGCCTGCCGTGTACCTTTTAAAATCACAAATAAAGCCACCAAGGGCTCTAGGACTCACCTATACCCCATCTGCTAGAATCATAGAAATCCTGCACTACATGTGTACCTGATAAATCCCAATAAAAACCTGAAAAAGCCACCAAGGGCCCCGGGATTCCTCCTCCATCCATCTGTCGGATCATAGATAACCTGTACTGTGCCTCCTGCTGCTGCAGGGGGACACACCACACACATGAAGTGCTGTTCTCAGTATAACACAGTGTAATGCGACATGCTAATCTAGGAACCACGCAGGGGGACTGTAGGGTAAGTGAAAAAGTGTCAGGCTTTTCTGCCCCCTCCCCCCATTAGGATTAATGATGGATCCCTGCAGTCCTGAATGCATGCCTGATGGCAGACACCTGGAGTAGGGTGTGGGCATGCCTAGGTAGGCGCACATGAGCCAAGAGACTGGGCATATAAGGCCAGAGCGAAAAGAGCGGAACAGCACATCAGAAGAAGAGAACAAGCAGGAGCAGAACAGAAGCACCAGCAGAGAAGCAGAGGCCTCGAGAGAACACCAGAGAGCCCAGGAAGAGTGAAGACTTGCTGGGGTCTGAGAGGCCTGCCAGCCTTCTGCTACCCGCCCCCCACCCCGTACCCCTGCCCGCCATGTACCTGGTAAATCCCAATAAAAGCCTGCAAAAGCCACCAAGGGCTCCAGGACTCCTTCACCCATCTGCTCAAATCATAGAAAACCTGCACTTTGCCCATCCTTGCACTACAGGTGTCACAGGGCAGGGAGAGGGGCAGCCCAAACCTGGAACCTCCCCCTTTCCTGGGGAGCACCCTGTTACACGGGGACTGAAGCGTGAAACAACCACAGGCACACAACAGCAAGCCTTAAAAAGAAATAAGCCCGGGCCTCCCTGGTGGCACAAGGGGTTAAAACACAACCTATAAAGCTATCAGCAGCCACCGCAGCATGAGTTTGAACCCTGGCCAGGAAGGTGACCCATAAGGCGAAGCAGACCTCTCCTGACTCACTCGCTGCTCCCCTCAGCAGTGTATTTCAGTCAATCTGCCTGTTCTGTTCCCACTCTGTTTCTGGTGAATCCTCTCACCCCCTGCACCTCTGGCCTGTACCCCAGGTCTTGTATGTATAAAAAAATAAATCTTTTAAAAAAAATACAAACAAGCCAGCCCCTGCCAGCAGTCTGAGATTTACACAAAGACAGATAAAGAAGCAGAACAGCTCCCACACAGGAGGGGTCCCAATAGGGTAGCAGCTGGGTAAAAATCAGGTGTTTTGTGGCAGTGCTCTTGTTTTGGGTCTAGGGGAACAGCAGTGGGGATCATGCCCTTTCTTGATTGATTTTCGGGACTTATATACTACTACAGGCAAACTGGCGACTTTTCAACATGGTGTTTGATTTTATTCCCTGTTACTGACTTTTCCCTCCTGTTCTGTCACCTGTAAGTCCCTGTCTTCATGTAAGGTCTAGCCCCCCAACACCATAGGGAATAATCTGCACTTGATCCTCATTGATGATGTTCACCTTCCCACCTGATGTTTGCATAGTATCTTCCTGTGAATTTTTTTTCTTTGAGTTCCTTTCCACACTGGAAGGTTGTCACTTTGTGCAGCCCACATTTAAGGGGTTTTCTGCTACCAATATCTGCATGCAGACTTTGTGCAACCAAAAGTTTTCAAGTTAGTTGAGTGATCAACAGGTGTTAGGTAAATTGATGTTTAGCTTTATAAGAAACTGCCGAATAGCCTCCACAGTGACTATTTTGCATTTCTTCCAGTAGTAAATGGGGGTCCCTATTTCTCCTGGTCAGGACCTGATGCACAGTGTTCCCCTTTATTTGCAGTTTCGTTTTGTAAGATTCCAGCTCCTGCAATTAAATAGCATTCAAAACATTTTTGCGTAATAAGAAACTTAGAGACCACATTCACATAACTTTTATACATATATTGTTATTGTTCTATTTTATTATCATTTATTATCTTTAGCTGTGCCCAATTTATAAATTAAACTTAATCATATACACATATGTATAGGAAAATCCATAGTATCTACAGGGTTCCATACTCTTGGTTTTCTGGGCATCCATTGGGGGTCTTGGGTGTATCCCTCGTGGAGGAAGGGGAATTACACACCATCTAATAGGCAGGTAACCATACGTCATTGTTGTTTTCAGTGGCATTTGCATTTGCATGTTTTGGGACATTTGATGTTGACTCTCTCTTTATATGCTTATTTGGCATCACTACAGCTTCCTTGGTGACAAGTCAGAATTTGATCAATTTTTCTTTTTGTATTTTTTTAAAGATTTATTTATTTATTTTTGCATACAAGAGCTGGGGTACAGGCCAGAGGTGCGGAGGGTGGAGGTGGTGGTAAGAGGATTCACCAGAGACAGAGTGGGAAACAGAACAGGCAGACTGAAGTACACCGCTGAGGGGAGCAGTGCATGAGTCAGGAGACGTCCGCTGTGCCATATGGGTTGCTCCCTGGCTGGGGATTGAACTCGTATTGCATAGGTTGCGTCTTAACCCCTTGTGCCACCAGGGAAGCCCCGATTTTGCTCAATTTTTAATAAGTTACTTCCTTATTATTGTATTTTAAGGGTTCTATGCATATTCCTAAACATGTCCTCTGTCAGATATGTGATTTGCAAATATTTCCTCCCAGTGTGTGGTCTGAGCTCTTTTACAGACCTAACTCTGACATTAATGCATAGTTAGGCAAAACCTCTGGCCTACACCCAAACCCTTCTAGGCATAAATAAATAGATAAATCTTAAGGAAAAAACATTAATACATAGATAGAATTTTCTGGGCAGAGAAATGCGAAATTGCTAATGCAGTGGGTTTAGGGTAGAGAGAACTTGGTTGACTGGAGGATGATGCGACTTACTTATTTTTGAATATACTTGAGTGTCTTTTGAATCCTCTGTGTATGTATGAAAAACAAATAGTAATTATTACCTTTATTACCAAAATATAAATCACATGAGATTCTTGACACTATCAAACACTTGGCAGATCCCCCTCAGTCACGTGTTCTCAGGCTCTGAGCCTCTACTCTAGGGCCCGCCATCTTGTCTTTTCTTAGAATTTCCACCTGACAAAGGTGGGCTGGGTGGATGGATGCACCTTCATACAGAAAATACTGAAAATTCAATGTTAAATGCAAAAGCATCAGAATCGACAAGATAGAAATAAATGGCCACACCCAGGAGGTAAGGGCAAGACCCTGTGTGGGCCTCACAGAAAACAGGGTCCTGAGGAGGGAGGAAGGGCTGAGAGGGCCCCCCCCAGAGCAGACACAGAGCCCAGCCCTTCAGCTCTGAGCTGAGTCTGACGACAACCACCCGTCATCACTTTCAAAATTTAGGAAGAGATGTTTTATTCTGATGATGATGTATAGAATACTGTACAATTTATATAAATACATATGTTCATTATCAAAATACAAAATGTTACAAATGATAAAAAATAATCCACACACTTGTTGCATTTTCTCCTAGATTATTGCATATCCTGCTGATGCCTGAGTGTAGCTCGCTCTCACTCTCACGCTCTGTCTCTCTCAATTGATGAGCACAGAGCCCAGCAGGCTCAGCCCTGCTACCTCCAGATGCCATTGCCCTGTCAGCTCACCCCCACCCCTCCTGAGAGGCCACTCCCTCCTTCCTCCTCTCTGTTCAGTCCCTTCAACTCCTCCCCACACCCCACTCAGAGGTGATGAGTTTTTTTCCTTTATTCCTCAGAATCAGGACCAGGACTCAGGTGAGCACTGCGTCATCAGCCCCTGCCACCCCCACATCTCACCTGTCCCCTCTGACTTCAAGCAGGGAGGAGGGAGGCTCAGGTGGTGTCTGAGGCTGCCCCTCAACTTTGCCCGCTGGTGTCACAATGAAGGGGCATAAGAAGGAAGACACTGATGCTAGAGGGTCTTAGCTCACAGGCAGCAGGTCTGTACTGACTTGGTGTGGGGCTCTGTACTGTGCTCTGTTTTGGAATATATTTTCCTGAGGAGTGGGGAGGCCTGGCGTCTGTGTCTCTGGCCTCCAGGCCTATGTTTGTGGCATGGTGAAGCTTCCAACTCCTTCTCCACCCTTTTCTACAATTTTTTTTTCTTTAGATTTAATTATTTATGCATTCAAGGACTGGGGTACAGGCCAGAGGTGTGGGGGGTGAGAAGATTCACCAGAGACAGAGTGGGGAACAGAACAGGCAGATTGATGAAATACACTGCTGAGGGGAGCAGTGGGCGAGTCAGGTGGGTCACCATGTGGGTGACCCTCTTCACCATGTGGGTCACCTCCCTGGCCGGGGATCGAACTCGTATTGCACAGGCTGCAGGTAGCTTTATAGTGCTGTGTCTTAACTCCTGCACACTGCAATTTCATTTTGATATAATTTGTTATGGTCGGTTGTACCAAGAGTTTGGTTAGGGCAGTCAAATGTAAATTTTTATCTGTAAATTCTGAGACATTCCCTTGAAAATTTTAAATCATTTCCTGTGCTGCATTATTTTTGAAAACTGTATTAACTTGTTGGAAACACTGATTTACAATTATTCTATATAGCTCTTCACTCTTGCTCCCATCACTCTTCCATGTGTGCTCCTTAGCAGGGTTATGGCTTTAATCTTTCAATTCATCTATTAAATTCATCATTTCTCTGATACTTTTAATTTCTTTTTTTAAAGATTTATTTATTTATGCATAACAAGAGCTGGGGTGCAGGCCAGAGATGTGGGGGTGAGAAGATTCACCAGAGGCAGAGTGGAGAGCAGAACAGGCAGATCTACCAAAATACACTGCTGAGGGGAGCAGTGGGCGAGACAGGAGAGGAATGCTGCGCCATGTGTGTCACCTCCTTGGCAGGGGATTGAACTTGTGCTGCAGTGGCTGCGGATAGCTTCATAGTGCTGCGTCTTAACCCCTTTTACCACCAGGGAGGCCCCTGATATTTTTAATTTCTAAGACCACTTTCTTGTTCTGTGATTGTATATAATTGCATATGATTCATGCCCCATATAATTTTATGTCTCTTAGATATTATTTACAATAGTGGTAGAGGGTCTGGTAGGTCCTCTGTTTAACTGCTTTCATGAGATCATGAACTCTGACCTCAGACCCTAGCTTGGTTGTGCTTTACATTTACCTTTGTCATTTCTGCTAACTGTCCCCTCTTACAGTGATGGTGTCACATGACGAGGGTCTGGCCCTGCTCATCGTGTCTGCCACGTATAGAGGAGCCCCAGATGTACTGGGGGATGTCTGAAATGATACCCCAGATAATGGCAGGTTAGTTTCACGGTCCTTCCATGTCCCCCTGAGCTGTGTCCTCGGTGGCCTCCTGTCATGGAACATTCTGAACTGTGAAGCTGCTTACAGCAGGGGGTATGGAGTCATCCCTGCCTGCCTGGTGCACAGGGAACCAATGGAGCAGAAACCAATAAACTGAGAGAGACCCCCTAGTGGAATCCCAGCTCCACAAAGGGGCCACATTTGGGGTTTCTCATGGGTTTGCTTTGAGGAATAAGTGTGACCCATGTATAAGCACGTGGCATTATTCCCTGAGACGCTGTATTCCACTGTCACAGTTACCAACACTGCAGTGACTATGGCATTTCAATAAGCTCCACTCATTTGCTTTTTAAATTTCAATTTAAGAAACACCCTTGAACATATATTTTTGGAATAAGATTATGATAAATTCAAAAAGATTTTTTTTTTACAAAATATCAAAACAGTTAAGTTGTCAAGACATTGAGCAAAATTGACGTTTTTATCCCATCAGTCTTTATGACAGCATGTTTTTGCTGCCCTCCAGTGGATTTTTCTATTAATAACTTTCTTCATTATCAAGGTAACAGTTTATCATTTTCCATAGTCTCACATTTGTTTACATTCACTATTAACATGTTTGATATATTTTTTTTTAAAGATTTATTTATTTATTTATTTATACAAGCACTGGGTAAAGTCAGAAGTGCGGGAGGGTGAGAGAATTCACCAGAGTCAGAGAGGGGAACAGAACAGGCAGACAGACGAAGTACACTGCTGAGGGGATCAGTGGGTGACAGGAGAGGTCTGCGCGCCATGTGGGACCCTCGCCTGGTGGCCGGGAATTGAACCGGCGCTGCAGAGGCTGCGGACAGCTTCACAACCCAGCGCTCAACCGCTGCGCCACTGGGGAGGCCCCCATGTTTGACATTTTCTAGCCATCCTACCCAAAGTAATTTACAAAGTCAATGCTATTCCAATAAAAATCTCAATGACAATCTTCAAAGAAATAGAACAAATACTGATAAAATTGATATGGAACCACAAAAACCCGCGAATAGCCAAAGCCCTACTGATGAAAACAAAGGAGAAAGGAAGTATCACACTTCCAAACTTCACACTATACTACAAAGCCATAAAAATTAAAATAGTGTGGGGTCTCCCCTGGTGGCACAGAAGTTGAGCGCTGGGCTGCGAAGCTGCCCGCAGCCTCTGCAGCGCCTGATCAATCCCCGGCTGCCAGGCGAGGGTCCCACATGGCATGCAGACCTCTCCTGCTGCCCGCTGCTCCCCTCAGCAGTGTATTTCATCAGTCTGCCTGTCCTGTTCCCCACTCTGGCTCTGGTGAATCCTCTCAACCCCCACACCTCTGGTCTGTACCCCAGTTCTTGTATGCATAAATAAGCAAATCTTGAGAAAAAGAAAAAAGAAAAACACCTGGGATTACATAAAACTGAAAATCTTCTGTACAGCAAAAGAGTCATTAACCAAAACAAAGAGACACCCCACCAATTGGGAAAAAATCTTTGCACTCCATACAACTGGTAAGGGACTGATCACAAAGACATACAAAGAACTCACAGGATTCAACAAAAACAAAGTATACAATCCAGTCAAGAAATGGGCAGAAGAACTTAAAAGACATTTCTCCAAAGAGGAAATGCAAATGGCCAACAGGCATATGAAAAAATGGTCAACGTCCCTTATAATTAGGGAAATGCAAATCAAAACCACACTGAGATACCACATTACGCCAATAAAAATGGCACATATCAAAAAAACTAGCAACAACAAATGTTGGCGAGGATGTGGTGAAAAAGGAACTCTCCTATATTGCTGATGGGAGTGTAAACTGGTCCACCCACTATGGAAAGCTGTCTGGAGGCTCCTCAGTCTACTAAAAATGGAGCTACCATATGATCTGGCAATTGCACTCCTAGAGATCTACCCAAAGGACAAAAAAACGTTGATTCAAAAGAACACCTGCACCCCTATGTTAATTGCAGCACTATTTACAATAGGTAAAACCAGGAAACAACCCAAATGCCCCAAAATAGATGACTGGATCAAGAAGATATGGTACATATACACCATGGAAAGTTATTCAGCAATCAAGAAAGATAAACTCATGCCATTTGCAGCAACGTGGATGGAGCTAGAAGGAATTATGCTCAGTGAAATAAGCCAGAAAGAAAAGGAAAATATCGGATGGTTTCAATTACAGCAGGAATATAGGGGAACCAAATAAGATATCAGTGTAAAAAAATAATAACAATATAAAACACAACAAAGCAAAACCAGACAATTATAAACCAGAGACATCCTGCAGGGGAGGAGGAGGGAGAGGGATCAGAGGGAGGGAGGGAGGGAGGAGCACAGGGGACTGAGGTGAGGGTGCACGCGTGCCTTGGGGAAGGAAATTCTATGGGGACTACACTGAGGGGGTGGGGGAAGCAAACATAGTTTGAAAATGAATAATGATGTAAAAAATAAAAACATACAAAATAAAAAATGTACAATGATGGAAAAATAAATTAAAAAAATTTTAAAATAAAAAAAAATAGTTTGACGTTTTCATTGATTTTTTTTCCCTTTATCTTCTTTTCCCTTTCTTCGCTGTGTGTTCAAATTATACCTTATGTCTCTGCATGGAGAAGGTGTTACACTTAAGTACAGTTTCCCAGTTGATTACAGAGTGACCTCTGTGCGGTTACAGCCCAGCTGAAGACAGAGACTCTCCCAGCCCCAGCCAGAGCCCCTGGGCTCTCCCCACACAGACCAGCCCTCCCACCAGGTGCCCACTAAGCTGACCCTTCCCTGCTCCTCCCTCTGACTCCTCCCCCTCCACTCCTGTTGGCCTCCCTCCCCTAAAGCCGGTATTTCCTTCTGTCCTCACTCCTCCAGGAGCCTCCCTCTTCCTAGCCTATGACCTTTGGGGTCTCTCCTCCTGACCCTCTTCCAGCCCATCCTAAGGGTGGAGAGTTTAGAGTTGATTCCCTGGAGGAGGCACCTCCATCCTTGGGGTCAGCAGCTGGAACAAGTGACAGGGACTCTGGGGTCAAGGTGTTATCCCAGGAGACTAAGGACACCTGGTATATTTATGGGGTCTACCCTGGTCCTGGCAACTAGCTGTTATGGCCTGGGGATCTGCTCCTGCCTGAACCAAAGTCTGTGATTATTAATGGAGAGGGACCATCATGTCAGCGTGTATTAGGAAACAGGTCAGACACAGAACCTGAAGCTGTGTGGGGCTCCCCTTGTGTGCACAGCCCTGTCCTGGGAGACCCTGAGAACCTGGGAGATGACAGGGTTCGCACCCTCTGCCCTCAGCCCCGTGGCCACACGGGGGCGCTGCGGCGCTGTCCTAGTCTGGCAGCCAGGGGAGAGGCTGGGTGTGTGTGACTCAGGCTGAGGGTGAGCTGGGGCTGAGCATCACTGGGGGGAAGGGGTGAGATGCCCTGTGAGCAGCCCTGGCACCAGGCTGGGGTGGGGGGAGTGGGGGAGAGGAGAGGAGGCTCTGGGGCTGCCCCGTGTCCGAGGCGCCATCTTCTGTCCCCACAGCCTCTCTCTGCAGCCCCTTGATGACCACACCCTGGAGACTGGAAAGCAGATGCTTTTCCCTTCCACTCCCTGTGCCTTTCCTGAGGCGAATAGTTTAGTATTTTTATTTTAGCATAGCTTGAAATTTATGTAAAAGTTGTAAAATTGGTGCAGAGTTCCTGTATATCCCACACTCACTTTCTCTGTTAACACATTTTGTCACTATCTTATTTATTACAGTTAATGAAACAATGCTGGCATGTTATTTATAAACTCCATGCTTGACTCGGGTGTCATTAGTATTCCTTTTTGCTGTCCCAGGTTCCCATTCTGATGTAACATTAAGCCCCAGTCATGTCTCCTGAGGCTCCTCTGGCTGAGTCAGTCTCTCAGGCTCTCCTTGGTTTTGATGGTCTTGACATTCAGGGGAGCACTGCTCAGGTGTGTTGTAGAAGGGCCCTCAATTTGAGTTTAGTTGACTGGGGGGATGGGGTTGGGGGAAAAAAACAGAAACATGAAAGGCCCTTCTCAGCACAGCGCCCTGGAGAGTCATCTGCACCTGATCCTCATCGATGATGTCACCTTCCCACCCTGACTGAGGTCGGGTCTCCCTTTCCTCCCTGTGAAGTTTTCTTTTCTATGACCCTTTCCACAGGGCAGTCTTTGGAAAGTATTCAACATGTACAGCCCACACTTAAGGGATGTTCTGCACACATTTATGTGCAGGTTTTGTGCAAACAAAAGTTTTCAAGTGAGTTGGGTAAATACCCAGGGAGCGATCAGCAGGTTTTAGGGTAAATCTGTGTTTTGTTTTATAAGAAATTACCTAATCTGTTCCATAGTAACCTTGCATTTTTGCATTTCTTATAGCAGTGAATGGCAGTCCCTGTTGCCCCACATCTTGATCAATACCTCGTGTGGATTTCCCCCCCCCCCTTTATCTGAGGTTTCACTTTCCAAGGCTTCATTTTCCAGCAAATATCCTAGGGTCAAAATATTTTTCCAGGCCTCCCTGGTAGTGCAAGGGGTTAAGACGCAACCTATGAAGCTACCCGCAGCCTCTGCAGCACGAGTTTAACGCCCAGCCAGGGAGCTACCCACATGGCGCAGCAGACCTCTCCTGACTCACCCCTCAGCAGTGTATTTCAGTCAGTCTGCCCGTTCTGTTCTCCACTCTATCTCTGGTGGATCCTCTCACCCCCCACACCTGTGGCTTGTACCCCAGTTCTTGTAAGCATAAATAAATTTTATTTAAAAAATATTTTTCCATAATAAGATATTTAGAGAGAAACCAAATCCATACATTTATTACATTATGTTGTGATTTTGATTGTCCTCTTTTATTATTGTTATTAATTACACCATGCCTAATTTATAAAGTAAACTTATCATATGTATGTATGTACGTATGTATAGAGAAATCTTTGTGTATACAGAACTCCATACTATTGGTGGTTCTGGTATCCACTAGAGGTCTTGTAATAGATCCCATGTGGATAAAGGTGGGGGGGCTGCTGTACTTGATTTGGTTTTTGGCCAAATTACATTATAGGTGTGTATTCCATGTCCTTGTTACTTTAATTTGCATTTGCATTTATATATATCTTTTGACATATGATGGTGAGTATCTGTTCATATGCCTGCTTGCCATCAATATAGCTTCCTTGGAAATGGCTCAGTTTTGCTCAATTTTTAAATGTTATTTGTTCCTTGTTGAATTTTAAGGGTTCCATGCATATTCTAAAACATGTGTTATATCAGAGTTGTGTTTTGCAAATAGTTTCTCCCAGTCTGTGGCCCAAGCTCTTTTACAGACCTAACCTAACATTAATGCACAGACTTTTCTGGGAAGAGAAATGAGAAGTTGTTGACTGCAGGGGGTTCAGAGTAGAGGAAACTTGGTTGACTGAGGATGATGTGACTTATGTATTTGTGTAAGTTCTTGAGTATTTATGAATCCTCTGTGTGTCATAAACAAAAATATTAGTTACTATCAAAATAATTTATTATCACAAATAAGTTAGATGACAATCCCTGGCACTATGAAACACTCCACAGTTCCCCTCAGTGACATGTCCTACTCTAGGACCTGCCATCTTGTCACTGAACGGTTTTGCCTTAGAAATTCCACCTGACAAATTTGGGTTGGATGGACGGACACTCCTTCCCACTGAAAATAGCTAAAAATGCTACTTTCTTAAAAGTATCAGAACTTACAATATAGTAATAAATGGCCATACCCAGGAGAGAAGGGCAAGACCCTGCATGGGCCCCACAGAGAGCAAAATCCTTAGGAGGGAGGAAGGGCTGTGAGGTCCCTGCCCAGAGCAGACACGGAGCCCAGCCCTTCAGTTCTGAGCTGAGCAGTAGGACTGACACCGCCTTCCTTTTTAAAATTTAGGAAGAGATGTTTCATTCTGATTAGATGTATATCTATTATGTAGAATTTATGTGCTGTAATGTACATCTATTGTAAAAAATATATAAAACATGGGGCCTCCCTGGTAGTATAGAGGTTAAGTCTCAGCTCTATCAGCACTGCAGCCTGAGTTTGATCCCTGGCCAGAGAGCTACCCACATGGTGCAGCAGACCTCTCCTGTCTCACCCATGGCTGCCCTCAGCAGTGTGCTTCAGTGGATCTGCCTGTTCTGTTCCCCACTATGCCTCTGGTGAATCCTCGCACCTCTAGCCTGCACCCCAGTTCTTATATGCATAAATAAATAAAAATAAATGTTGTAAAATAATATATAATGTTAAAAATTGTACAGTAAAAATAGTAGTAGTAGTCCTTACACTTGGAGAGACTTTCCTTGTCTCTTGCAGATCCTGAGTCTCTCTCTCTCTTCGTCTCTCTCTCTCTGTCTCTCTCAGAGCACAGAGCCCCATGGCCTCAGCCCTGTCACCTCCAGACAGATGCCAGTTCCCAGGTCAGCTCACTCTCACCCCTCCTGAGAGGGCTCTTTCTCACTTCCTCCCCCCTACTCTGCCCCTCAGCTCCTCCCCTCCCTCCACTCTTATATGATCAGTTCATTTCTTTTTTCATCCTTAAAATATGAGTCATTCAGATGAGAACGACACCATCACCCCCACACCTGTACCTGGATCCGCTGCCCTCACCCCAGTGATAGCAGAAGGTCCCCTCCTGTCTAGATTACCCCTCAGCTTGGGAGCAGGATCAGGCCCCTCTGTTCCCTGAGTCATCATACCCCACTCTCTCGTGGTTCATGCTTTCTGCCACACACACATGCCGTGATAGCTCCCATTGAAAATATACAATTAAGCCAAACTCCTCCATAAAATCCACTGCCCGACTCCATGTCTTTCTCCCCCACTGCCCCATGTCTGTGATACTCCATAGGGTCAGATCCTCAGTGATCCCCTTCTCTCACCTAGTAGATCATCTTTTAATTTTTTGCAAATAGACATATGCACATAGTTTTAAAAGCCCACACTTCTACAAGACTTTTTAGGAAGATAGATGTCCCCATCATTCATGGTCCCCACTTCCAAATCTCAGGGACAACCTGTTTTTCTTTTTAACTGATTCACTATTTGTTATTTCTGTGTCTCCAAATAAAATGCAAATTTTACTCCTTGTTTCTGAGTTTTATGTTTCATCTTTAGTGAACTGACTCTTGTTTCACACAACCTTGTCCTCCCAACATAATAACATGATTATGATGAGCTCAATGTGTAATGTGTGCATCTTTTTTTCAGGTCATCTTATGATTTTAGTTCTTCATCAAAATGTACCACCCTTTAAAGAAAAGTGATACCTCTCAGGAGCCAGAGAAGGAATCTAATTTTCAGAGCAGGAGAGAGTGAAAACATTGTCAGTTGTTGTTAACAATGAGAAACAGAGAAGTTATGGTTAACAATAAGAAACAGACAATGACCTGTCATTGCCAACCCTCCCACAGGAGGGAGCAGGACGTGGACAGAGACCACCCTGTCCAGTGTGAAGAGCTGTGGGGTTCTGGCCAGGGAGGCTCAGGAAAGCAGGGAGCATCTCCTCAAGCCTGAGAGAGAGAATCTGGACACAGGTAAATCCAGCTTGTGATGACATAGAGCACATGTAAGTCACTTCTGCCACAATCCAAAGTACTATGTCCCAAGGAAACTAAATTGTATGAGGAATTAGGCCTTTTTTTGGGGGGTGGGGGGCACTACCATCTTTACTTGAAGGGATGAATGACAAAAACTACTAGTATTTAGATTTGGTTAACCTGTACATACTTTCTAGAAAATGAATGTGAGACTCTCCCTTTAAGAAAATCAACTGACAGGGCCTCCCCTGGTGGCGCAGCCGTTGAGCCCTGGGTTGTGAAGTTGCCCACAGCCTCTGCAGCGCTGGTTCAATCCCCAGCTGCTCCCCGGCCACCGGAGGAGGGTCCCACATGGCGCGCAGACCTCTCCTGCCGCCCGCTGCTCCCCTCAGCAGTGTACTTCGGTCCTTCTGCCTGCTCTGCTCCCTGCTCTGGCTCTGGTGAATTCTCTCACCCTCCCGGGCTTCTGACTGTACCCAGTGCTTGTATAAATAAATCTTAAAAAAAAAAATCAATCAATCAATCAATCTGCCTGTACTGTTTCCCACTCTGTCTCTGGTGAATCCTCTCACACACACTGCCCCCCCCCCACACCTCTGGCCTGTACCCCAGTTCTTGTATGCATAAATAAATAAATCTTTAAAAAAAATTTAAAAAAAAAAGAAAATCAACTGACAATTGACAACTGATAGTAATTAATTGCCTTGATAAAGTACAAGCACCAAGTGAAAACTAAGTATTGGAAAACTGTGTCCCATCACTATAAACTTGACAACTTCCAGTAGCCACTCACTTTTCTTTTGGGAAATTGGGAACATAAAAAATACATGATTTTCCAAAACTGCATGATATTGGAATTAGAACAGACACATGGACCAATGGAACTGAATAGAAAATCCAGAAATAAACCCACAGATTTACAGTCAACTAATATTTGACAAAGGAGCAAAGAAAGTCCATTCAATAAATGGTGCTGGGAAAACTGGGTCGCTACATGCAAAAGAATGAAGCTTGACTACTACCTCACACCATGCAGAAAAACCAACTCCAAATGGATTAAAGAACGAGACATAAGTCCTGAAACCATAAAATATATAGAAGGAAATACAGGCGAAACACTACACACCATGCACCTCAAAGACATCTCTACAGACACATCACCCAAAGCAGTGATAGTGAAAGCAAAGATAAATAGCTGGGACTACATCAAATTAAAAATTTCTGCACAGCAAAAGAGACAATAACCAAAACAAAGAGAAACCCCATCAACTGGGAGAAAATTTTTGCACACAACACCAATGATAAATGACTGATCACAAAAATCTACAAAGAGCTGATGAGAGTCAACAAAAACAAAGTAAATAACCCAGTCAAAAAATGGGCAGAAGAGCTAAAGAGAAACTTCTCCAAAGAGGAAATGCAAATGGCCAACAGGCATATGAAAAAATGTTCAACATCACTTGTAATCAGGGAAATGCAAATCAAAACTACAATGAGATACCATCTTACACCAGTAAGAATGGCACATATTAAAAAAAATAGCAATAACAAATGTTGGCAAGGATGTGGAGAAAAAGGAACTCTCTTGCACTGCTGGTGGGAGTGCAAACTGGTCCAACCACTATGGAGAGCTGCGTGGAGATTCCTCAACCTGCTAAAGATGGAGCTTCCATATGATCCAGCAAGTCCACTCCTAGGTAGTTACCCAAAGGACACAGAAACATTAATTCAAAAGGGCACCTGCACCCCTATGTTTATAGCAGTTATAGCTATTTACAATAGCTAAGCTGTGGAAACAACCCAAATGCCCAAAAATAGATGACTGGATCAAGAAGATGTGAAATATATACACAATGGAATATTACTCAGCAATCAAAAAATAAAAACTCATGCAATTTGCAGGAACATGGATGGAGTTGGAAGGGATCATGCTCAGCAAAATAAGCAAGAAAGAAAAAGAAAAATACCGGATGGTCTCACTCATAGCAGAAACTTAGAAAACCTAAATAAGGGACCAGGAAAAAGACTAATTATAATAAAGTAAAAATCAAAATCAACAAGCAACTATAAGGTCTACTCATCTTGTTTAGAAAGGATCAATAAATCTGAATTCAGAACATGTGTGGAATACTCTGAAGTTGAGAGTAGGTCTACTCATCTTGTTTAGAAAGGATCAACAAGCAACTATAAACCAGAGACATACTAGGGTGGGGGGGAGGAGTGGAGGAATTAGGGTCAAAATAAGGGGGGTGGGAACTGTTTGGGGAATATAAGCAAAATAGAAATGCATTCATTGTGCAAAAATGAAAAATGATGTAAGAATTATATAAAATAAAATATATTAAATAAAAAATAAAATAAAAATATGTGATTTTCAAATTTTGATTCTAGAATAATTAACATAAAGATCATATAACCTAGTAAAACAATGCATCACATTTTAAAATCATGTAGTAGTTTAAGATTAATAATAAAGAGAGGCCTATGGAATTAATATAACAGAATAGATAATATTCAATGATATTGTTTCACTTTTCAAATAACATTTGAAAAACCACCACTTTTTTAAAAAAAGATTTATTTATTTATGCATACAAGAACTGGAGTGCAGTCCAGAGGTGGGGGGGGCGGTGAGAGGATTCACCGGAGACAGAGTGGGGAACAGAACAGGCAGAGAGACTGAATACACTGCTGAGGGGAGGAGCAGGTGAGTCAGAAGAGGTCTGCTGCGCCATGTGGGTAGCTCCTTGGCTGGGGATCAAACTGATGCTGCAGTGGCTGTGGATAGCTTCATAGGTTGCTCTTAACCCCTTGTGCCACCAGGGAGGCCCTTAAACAGTTTTACTCAATTTATCACTCTTTTCCTTTTTGTTCTTTTTTTTTTTAAAGATTTATTTTTATTTTTATTTATACAAACACTAGGTACAGTCAGAAGAGCGAGAGGGTGAGAGAATTCACCAGAGCCAGAGCAGGGAGCAGAGCAGGCAGAAGGACCGAAGTACACTGCTGAGGGGAGCAGCGGGCGGCAGGAGAGGTCTGCGCTCCATATGGGACCCTCCTCTGGTGGCTGGGGAGCAGCCGGGGATCGAACCGGCGCTGCAGAGGCTGCGGGCAGCTTTGCAACCCAGCCCTCAACCGCTGTGCCACCAGGGAGGCCCTCCTTTTTGTTCTTTTTTAAATCATGACACTTAAAATTTACTTTCAATGTGAAAATTCATATATTTTGTGATTTCTTTTACATCACAGAAAAACCACCACTTTTACAATTGGATCTGCACAATTTCAATTTATTGTTGAAGTGTAACAAAGTTGAATAGTCACAATTATCTGAAAGGTAATTAAAATGTTATTGTCACATATTTCAGTGAGGCTGTATAGTTTTTCACTGACTAACCAAAACAACAGAGTAAATGCAGGAGAAAATATGACAAACCACATTCTTCTAATGAGACAGAAAAGAAAGACAGTTGCAAAAATAAAAGCTTTAGAAGATCCACGTATTGTTGTGATTATTTTCATAAATATCTATATATTTTTAAGACACTTTGTAAACATGCAATGGGTATTAATATTACTTTAAATAAGAACATCTTTTTTTAAATTTTTTTTCTCTCTCTTTTTAAAAATATTTATTTATACAAGCACTGGGTACAGTCAGAAGCATGGGAGGGTGAGAGAATTCACCAGAGTCAGAGCGGGAAACAGAACAGGCAGACTGACGAAATACACTGCTGGGGGGAGCAGCGGGCGGCAGGAGAGGTCTGCACGCCAAGTGGGGCCCTACCCCCGGGGCCGGGGATTGAGCTGGCGCTGCAGAGGCTCAGGGCAGCTTCGCAACCCAGCGCTCAACCGCTGCACCACCGAGGAGGCCCAAATAAGAACATCTTTAAATTGGTTTTATCCTCGTGTAGTAAACATTGAGATTTATAACCTCCTAAAATTATACTGGGGTCATCGCTAATTTATAAAACAGTGCCGAGATCCTGAAAGGAAAATGCTTGAATATTCCCTGGCCGGGCCTCAGGGACACGGTGTGACAAAGGTCTTGGAGCAGAAGAGGCGGGGCGGGCAAAGTCCCAAGAGTTGGGTGTGGTTCTCCGGGTCTCAGCACCCAGGGCTGTGTCTGGGGCTGGAAGGTGACTGTTGGGGCTTCCTCATCCCCCCAGTTTCACGTCTCACAACCTGTGTCGGACCCTACTTCCTGGATACTGGTGACTCACCCTGCTCTCACTCCTCATTGCCTGGAGGTCTCCAGAGCAGCCAATCAGCAGCCCCGCGGCTCCAGTTAGGAAGTCTCCACCCACCCGCGGGAACTCAGATTCTCCCCATACCCCAGAAATCTGTTCATGAGGCCCCCAAACCTTCTGCTGCTGCTCTCCGGGGCCCTGGCCCTGACAGAGACCTGGGCGGGTGAGTGCGGGCCCTGGAGGGAAAAGGCCTCAGAGGAGGGAGGAACTTGTGGAACCCCGGGGTTGGGGTGGGGCGCGCAGGACCCCTGGAAAGGCCGGTCCCCACCACCGCTGGCCCTGTTGTCCCCCATGACCCCAACCTGCCCTGGTCCCTTCTGTCCCTCCCAGCCCCTCCTCCTCTTGGTACCTGAGTCTCATGCTTCACGTCCCCCAGCCCCTTATCAATCTCAGGAGCCCCCTCGCCCCCTCCCCTCAAGGCCCATCTCTCCGGGACCCGCGAAACGAGGAAAGTCAGCCCGGGTCTCCCCTCCCGCCCCCAGGCTCCCCCCACTCCCTGAGGTATTTCTACAGCGCGATGTCCCGGCCCGGCCGCGGGGAGCCCCGCTTCATCGCCGTGGGGTACGTGGACGACACGCAGGTCGTGTGGTTCGACAGCGACTCGGTGGATCAGAGGGCGGAGCCGCGGGCGCCCTGGATGGAGAAGATGGAGCAGGAGGAGCCGGGGTACTGGGAGGGGGAGACGCGGAACTTCAGGAACGCCATGGCGGTGTACCGGGGCAGCCTGCGCACCCTGCGCCGCTACTACAACCAGAGCGAGGACGGTGAGCGGGCGGGCCCGGGGCGCTCACGACCCCACCCCCGCGGGCGGGCGGGGACCCCAGACCCCGGGCCCGAACGTCCCCCGAGGCAGGGGGACCCGCCGGACCCTCGACCCGGGACGCGCCCCGGGACGTTCCCCGCGGGGTTCCGGCGTCAGTTTCGGTTTATTCCCGGCGGGGGCGGGCGGGGTGACCGCGGGGTGACGCGGGGTGACGGGGCGGGGACAGGCTCTCACACCTTCCAGTGGATGTACGGCTGCGACGTGGGGCCCGACGGGCTCTTCCTCCGCGGGTACAGTCAGTCCGCCTATGATGGCGCCGATTACCTGGCCCTGAACCGGGACCTGCGCTCCTGGACCGCGGCGGACACGGCCGCGCAGATCACCCAGCGCAAGTGGGAGGCGGCTGGAGACGCGGATCACCAGAGGAACTACCTGGAGGGCACGTGCATGAAGTGGCTGCGCAGAGACCTGGATAACGGGAAGGAGACGCTGCAGCGCTCAGGTAAGAGGGGCCGCGAGGTCTCCCCACCCCCCTCAGGCCGGCACCGCGGGGAGGGTGTAGTCAGGGTCACAGCAGCGCCCTCTCTCAGGTCTGGGGGCGAGCAGCCCCCTGGGTTTCCTGACTCCCCAGAGGACCCCACTTTTCCTCAGAGCAGTTAAGAAATTCGGTGTCCCCTGAGCCTGAGGGGAGACCAGCCCTGGAATCACCCTTCTTGGGATCCTTTGACCCGGCAGCCCTCTTGGGAACCATCAGTTTTTCTCTCAGGGTCTTGTTATTGGTCAGAGGACATTTTTCTAATCTGACTTGTCCTTTTTGAGTCCCCAGGTCTGTCCCCAAAAGTCTGTGCTCTTCTCCTTAGAGAGCTGCGTCCTCCTATCCAAAGTTGTCACCTAATTCTAGAACTTTCTAAGGAATAAGAGATTATCCCAGACTCCCCAGACCAGGCTGGTTTCTAGATTTTGTACTTCCTCTTCTAAACACACTGCCCTGTCCATTCTGAGGATGGTCACAAGAGGGTTTTTCAGACTCCATGAGAGAAAAACCCGAAGTATGAAAGTTCTCACCTTTCTCCTCAGAGGCCCCAAAGACACATGTGACCCACCACCCCACCTCTGACCAGAAGGTCACCCTGAGGTGCTGGGCCCTGGGCTTCTACCCTGCGGACATCACCCTGACCTGGCAGCGAGATGGGAAGGACCTGACCCAGGAGATGGAGCTGGTAGAGACCAGGCCTGGGGGGGACGGAACCTTCCAGAAGTGGGCAGCTGTGGTGGTGTCTTCTGGAGAGGAGCAGAGATACACGTGCCACGTGCAGCATGACGGCCTGCCACAGCCCCAAGTCCTGACTTGGGGTAAGTAGGGAATGTGGGCACAGAGCTTCTCAGGGGTATCAGGAGCCCTTCTGGTGAACTTCAGATCATCAGATGGAGGCCTGGGGCTCAGGGTCTCCCCTTCCCTTCCAGTGCCCCCTCCTCAGTCCTCCGTCCTCATCGTGGGCATCATTGCTGGCCTGGTTCTCCTTGGAGCTGTGCTCACTGGAGCTGCAGTGGCTGCAGCTGTGATGTGGAGGAAGAAGCGCTCAGGTAGGGAAGGGAGTGGGGGATCTTGTCCACTAGGGGCTTTCAGGCCACCAGTAGAACTTGTCCTACCTGGTAATGGGAAGTACCATCCACACACCTGTGTTGCCCAGTCTGGAGCTGATTGCTAACCCTCTTTTGTAAAGCATTTTTGAAAATGAATCACCATTTGTTCACCTTGAAATGGTGGTGATGGGGTCCTGATTCCAGCAAATGGCAGAGGGGAAGGTTCATACTGAGGGCAGAGCCAGGAGGCTCTACCCTCTCATCTCCTTTCTTCATATTTCCTGGTCCTGCCCTAAGTTTCCAGTCACAGTTCTGGAAACATCCCTGTGGTGCAGACTTCAGGATTCCTTTAGGACTTCATGGGCTGACTCCTCCCTGGTCTCACATGAGGCTTCTTCCCACAGGAAGAAAAGGAGGAAGCTACACTCAGGCTGCAGGTAAGTGTGGATCAGTGGTTGGATCCCTGAGCCCCTGGGGACAGTGTAGATGGGGCCCATGGGGGAGTCACCCCCATCAGTCCCTCCTGTGGTCTCTCTGTGGCTCTGACCAGGTTCTGTTTTGTTCTCCCCCAGGCAGTGACAGTTCCCAGGGCTCTGATGTCTCTCACAGCTGCTAAAGGTGAAACCTGGAGGTCTGCGGTGGTAGGGCCTGGGGCAGAGAGAATGGGACCATGTGATGGGGAACTGTGAGGGGGACATTGTGAGGATGTGGTGGACTATGGGGAATGTCAACATTTGTGTTTCTTTGAAATTATTTTTTATCCTTTTCCTTCACAGTGTGAGCCAGCTGCCTTGTGGGGACTGAGTGATGCAGGATTTCTTCTCACCCCTACTTTGTAACTTCAAGATTTGCCAGTTTCTTTTATTGCAAATACATCTGAATGCGTCTCTGTTCTTATTAGATAATGTGAGGTGGGGAAACTGGCCGAGCCCTGCCCACCAGGACCCTCCCCACACTGACCTTTGTTCTCTCTGTGATGAACAAAAGAAGCTTGTTCTGCGTCTACCCGTCTTTGTGTTTTCCTCAAGAATAGTAACTACTTCCCTCTTGAAATAATAATTGAGTTCTGAAATTACTTTCTGTGAACTTAACCTATGGGTTTGGTGGGCTAATAAAAATGATTCCTAAAATTTGAGATGAATTAAATGGGAAACCTTCCAGAATCACGTTTGCTGTGTTGAGTCTGTGCAGGTGGGAGCGAGACAGGCTGTGAGGAACCGAGGGGACAAGACCTGTGTCCAGTCGGTGCTCAGTGCATCATGGGTTTTGACGTGGTCTCTCCTCAGGGGTCATCTCTCTGCTCCTTTGTCCTTGTCCTTCAGGAGCACCTGTCCCAACATGGCCTGTGATCACAGGGACTCAGACCTCACCTGGCCTTGTGCTGTCATGTGTGGGCAGGGAGTGCTTGTGTGGCCGGGTCAGCCCAGGCTCAGCTCTGGATCTAGCCTTCTGCCCTCAAATTTCTATGTATTTTTATTTTGATTCTTTGAGTTTTATTTTGCTCTTGGTCCCTGTCTCTGACAGCAGCAGGAAGCAACTGTCATTGTCTCTACAAGGCCCAGGGTGTCCCTTGAACACAGGAGTCTGATGAGAGATGAATTTCCAGACTCATCTAATTTTTTGTCACATTTTAGGACTGTTTTCTGGACACTTATTTCTACCTTTTCCAACTCTTTTTTAAAGAGAAAAATCTTGATATTACTTGAGAGGCGAACTTGATAATTTCCTGATAGATTTAGATATATTCCTGATAAGATTTCTATTTTTCTCTACAATAGCTCCCTGTAACCCTGCCCTTAAATGTAGTAATCCTAGTGCTGGTGCTAAACAAGACCCATGGGTTGATGGAGTCAGTTACCTTCATAGTTGACTGAAAAACAGGACCCACAAGCCTAGGAACCCCGGCTTTCCTGGTGGCCCAGGAGTTAAGTCTCACTGCTATCACCTCTACACTCCAAGTTTGTTCCCTAGCCAGGAAGCTAACCCACATATGGTGCAGCAGACCTCTCCTGTTTCACCTGCTGCTTCCCTTAGCAGTGTATTTCAGTAAATCCACATGTTCTGCTCCCTACTCTGTCTCTGGTGATTCATCTCACCAACCACACCCCCACACTTCAGACCTACACACCAGTTCTTCCATGCAAAAATAAATCTGGAAAAAAAAAAAAAGTAGGAACCACTTTTCAAAAGAAACAGACCTATGTAATGTGCCACATTAGTAAAGATACTGTCTTTAGAACAGGGAGGTGCTCTACATTGATCACTCAGCTGATAACTCTTACACCAGATGTGTGACTGGCTGTTTTTGCATTTAGGAAACCTCAGTGAACTAAAAACATGCACAATTTCCAGCCTGTGGAGAGCGTGTCCTAGTGGGGAGGGGAGACTGGGGACTGTGTGACAGCAGATCAGACAGTAAACCATGCATGTCTGGTTAGAAGTGGGTGCGGGATGTGGGAAGGTGACAGGATGGTTTTCTTTCCAGCGTGGGCAGTGTGGGTCTTGCTGAAGGGACCTTTGAGAAAAAGCTTGATGGGCACATTGCCCACAAGGATGTGATGTGCAGAGAAGTTCAGTCCAGGCAGGACAACCTCCAGGGCAGATGCCCGAGCAGGAATGTGTCTGTGTGACTGACATGAGCAAGGAGACCAAGGCTTGGAGCAGAAGCCAATGGAGATGGGATCTGTGTGCACCCACATCATGCAGGCCTTGAGGAGTTGGGAGGGTTTGACTCTGAGTAAGATGTGATATGAGGTGACAAGACCCTCTGAACAGATACACACCTGTGGGACTTCTCTCTGGTAGCCGAGTCTGGCTGCTGTGCAGCATGGAAGGGTGAGGGGTGGGAAGAGAAATGGGGGAAACCAGTGCAGGTCCCAGGACAGCGAGATTGGTGGCTTTGTTGGGGGTGAGCAGGGAATAATAGGCAGTGACAGGACTGTGCACATGTAGACATGGACTTCATAGTGTTTCCTACTGCTAGGCTGTGAGAAAGGGGTCAAGGATGACACTCAGTGTTTCAGACGGTGCAGGCAGAGAAGCGGAGCCTCAGTGACATGGGGAAGACCCAGAAGAGTCATATGTGGGCATCCCAGGCATCCAATTTAGGAAAGTTGAATCAGATCTATTAGAATTGAATGTGATGTTGGCAATTGGACAGACGAGTCTGGGGCACAGGTGAAATGTCTGAGGTAAAAAATAGATCTGGGAGGTGATGTGATGCAAATGATATTTAAAGTCTTGAGCATGTAAGGGTCACCCAGAAAGTGATGAGTAAGCAAGAGAAAGGAGCAGAATTGAACCCCAGATTCCACAGTGATGAGCAATCAGAGCAGATACCTGCCAGAACCGACTGCACAGTATGACCCCACATGGAGAAGACACGGAGACCAGGGAACCCCCCACTTCAGTGAGCACAGGAGTAACCTGGACACACATGAAGACTCAGAAGATCTAGAACAGAGCCTGAGAGACTGTTAGCTGGCCCCTCCCTTCATCCCAGGGATGCAGAATTTAGGGCTGATGCTTAGGAAGGGGAACTTTCATCTCCAGAAGCAGGAACAGATAACAGAGACTGTGGAGTCCAAGTTCCCATCCAAAGAGATTGAGGGAACGTGTATAATTTGGGGACCCAAAACTGGGGGAGCAACTCTTATGACCTAGACACCTGGCTCTTCCCTGAGGCCTGTACCCATAGTTACTCACTAGCGGGTCAATTTGAGGACCCCTAACCTAACAGTGGACCTGTCCTGCTGCTGGGGGCCCAGGGAGCCTGGGGAGGGCCTGGCTGAGCAGGAGACAGGGCAGCTCTGGTCGCCTGTGCTCAGCCCTGTGGCCAGACGGGGGCGCTGCCGCGCTGCTCCGGATTCTGGTGAAGCCGCCAGGACGGGGCGGGGTCTGAGGTGGGCAGAGTTGGGGGTTCTCGAGGGCGGCGTCCTGGGGCTGAGATGCTCTGTGAGGAGTCAGCGCTCCAGGACTCAGAGGAGAGTAGGCGCCCTGTGTGTGAGGTTTCCAGCTTTTCACCGGGACTCTCTCTCCAGTCCCTTGAAAGCAATACCTGGGAAAACTGGGAAGTTCATCAGTTTCCCTTCTACTACTTATAACTTTGGGGGGGCTATTTTTAAAAATATTACTTTAATTTAAAATTTAATTTTAAACACCTTTAAAAAATACTGCTAGATTTACAGAAAGGTGGCAAAGGTAGTAGTGTTCCTATATAACCCACATCATTTCCAAATTGTTAACATCTCACGTGACTACAGTGCATTTGAGCAGCTAAGGAAGCAATACTGAGGCACTTTCACTAAACTCCGCACTGTATTTGGATCATTAATTTCCCTAACGCTCTTTTCATGCTCCGACATCCCACCCAGGACACCACATGAAGTTCCAACCACGTTTCCTTAGTTCCTGTAGCTGACGGTTTCTCAAACTTTCCTCCTCTAATGACATCTGTGAGCAGAGCTGCTCAGGCACAATGGCCTCCATTTGAGGTCGTTCTCCATCAATACATCCAGTGTACAAATATCCACTTTTATTTTTCCTAGTTATTGTTGATTCTGGAAGGAAGTCACTATGGGCAGCTCACACTTCATGGGGATTCTACTATAAACATTTACTTCCATGCAGGGTTTTTAGTTTGGTTTGGTTTGCAAATACAAGTTCTCAGATTAGTTGGGTAAATAGTGACAGTGCTCCCTGGACTGTATGGTCGGTCTGTGTTTGGCTTTAAAAGACTGTCAGATCCTCCCTCGTGACTGGGTTGTCCTATCCTGCCAGCAGTGATGAGGGGTCCAGTTGCTGCAGTCAGCACGTGGTGTTGCCCATTTAGGGGGCATCACTGTTGTTTTTAGTCTGTCTTCCCCTAATAACCTGTGATATTGAGTGTCCCGACCCGCGGGATTCATAGGCACGAAAAGAGAAGGGCTGAGGATTGAAATGAGGGGCTTGAGACAACTTGACGCTAGCGGTTGCTTCCTTATTTTCTCGTTTCCTTCTCTTTCTTCCCTGGCCTTTACTCTTTGGTCCTCTCTCAGTACCCCCCTACTCTCTCATGGTTCTTTTCTTATATCCTGGTAGCTCCTCCCATGTACCTCCCAGTCTCATTTGATTAACAGGAAAAACCTGTGGTTTCTCAGAAGGCGAAATGGTAAAGGGACACTTAATTGATGGCACCTGTTGCACAACACTGCGCATGCTCCGGACAATTGAGCATCACAGTTATTTGGCATCTGTATGCTTCATTGGTGAAGTCTTTTGTCCATTGTTTGCATTGGATCATTTCTTTTCTTATTGTTGTGTTGTAAGACTTCATTTATAATCAATTCTAGATACAAGTCCTTTATCAGATACGTGATGTGATTTGCAATCATTTCTCCCTCTCTGTTTCTTACACTCTTGTATTATACTATAGTATACACTAGTGACTAGATATAGGCATAAATATATTTTTCTGGAAAGAGAAATGATAAATTCCTAATTGGTTTTAAGCAGGTGACCTGGCTCACTGGAGGGCTATGGTAGGAAGGGGGTGTTATTTATTTAGCTACGTAAATTCTTGAGTATAAAATTTTCTTCTGTGCTCATGAAATAATACTTTCAAAATGAAATCCTGCTAAAATCCCTTCAACAGCATCATGTCCTAATCACATGCTAAGCCCAGAGCGGCACGTCTGCCACATGATGAACCGACACATCATTCTCTCTCACTGCCCGTGGCTGCACATCAGGGTCACTCTTGGGGGTGTCTGTGCTATGGGTTTTAGACAAATGTACAGTGATGTGGACACTATATTGTGTCCTACACAGTAGACTCACTGCCCTCAATATCGTCTGTGCTCCAAGGAAACAGAAGCAAAGAAAGATCAGTGGAGCCACATCAAACTGCAAGCTCCTGCCCAGCGAAGGACACTGTCATTAAATGTAAAGGCACCTTATGGGGTGGGAGAAATAATCTGCATATATACATCCAAGATATACGAATAATACATATAACTCAACAACCAGAAAACAACCTAATCAAAAATGGGGAGAGGAGCTAAGTGGACACTTCTCCAAAGAAGATACAGATGGCCACAGACACATGGAAAATGCTCCCCATCATACATCAGATCAGAACCACAATGAGATACCACCTCGCACCTGTGAGGTGGCTCATATTAACAAGACCAGAGACAACAAGTGTTGGCAAGGTGTGGGGGAAAGGAACCTTCATATACTATCATGGGAACTGGCACAGCCCCTACAGAAAACAGTATGGAGTTTCCTCAAAATATTAAACATAGATCTGCCAGAGGACCCAGCAGTCCCCACCTTGGTATTTATCCCAAGAAAGCAAAACTCATTTCAAGGGATCTAGGCACTCTTGTGTTCATTGCAACAATACTTACAATAACCGAATTATGGAAACAATATATGCATAAAAAACAAGCATGGAAGTATTGTGGCTTGTACACAATGGAATACTACTCAGTTGTGAAAAAGATGAAATCCTGAATTTACAACAACATGGATGGGAATGGGTGAAAGTATGCTAAGTGACGTAAATCAGGAGATCCACAAATGCCAGGTGACATGACTCATATGTGTAATATACAGAAACCCAGCAAAGGAACAGAGAAAAACTAACCAAGCCCTTGGAGTCTGGCTGCAGAACTGAGGCACCAGAGGGTGTTGAGGGTGGGGAGCAAAAAGAATAAGGAGGCCCAAAGGAACACAGGGGAGGACTCTGGGTGCATTGGAGGTGGGGGTGAGGGAACCCACATCTGAAGAGGTGAGTCTCCAACTTTGAGTCATGTACAGTGTGTAAACACCTGTTACCTCAAAAATACAGTAATAAAAAACCTATTTTAAACCAACAGAAAAAAGTAACTTGTCCTCTCCATCCATCACTGACCTCAGGACTTTGCCTTCACCTCCTCACTGTCATGCAGGGTGAGGGGCTGGTTTCCCACAAGGGTAGAGGCAGGAGGTGCAGGGACTCCTGGGGCTGCTCAGACCCCACTGAGTAGAGACACTGCAGAAAGGGCGGCTCTGAGGGGACCAGAGACAGAGAGTCAGAGTTACCCCCAGTGCTGAGTGAGGGTCTGGTTCCCAAGGAGAGGGAAGTGTTTGTGTTTGTGTGTGTGTGTGTGTGTGTGTGTGAGACAGGAGAGACAGGGCACACAACATAAGGCAATAGGAGGACAATTGCACATCAAACTCTAGCATAAATGAATTCAAATCCCACAGAGTGAAGAGTGTCAGGCAACACCCCAATAAGCACAGTTCCATGGAGAAGCAGGTTGGAGCAGGACTTGAGGCAGCAGAGGATCTGGAGACAGGAGGGGGTTGGGGACTATTCTCATGGTTAGATGTAAGGAGCCTGGGTGGGCCCTGCTGGACAGCTCCTTCTCTCCTCCTCTAATACTCACTCCAGGCTCATCTCCTTTGGAGTCAGGGAGCTCCAGCCTGACAGCCCCTCTGTTTCCCAGGGGGTCACTGCCTCCGTGGGCTGCAGCTACTTTCTCTCTAGAGTAGAGCAGGAGGGAGCCATACAGGGGGAGGGAGGAGTGTGTGTCCTGCTGGCCTGGCCCAGGGGCAGGATTAGCCCAGGTCACCCCAGTTCCTGAGTTGAGTCTTTGTCCACAGTCCAGGAAGGGAGGGAGATGGAGCAGGGTCTACCTCTGGTCCTGGATGAAGGGAAAATGCTAGAGTGGGTGAAATTATTGTTCATTTCTGGGGTTCTCCCATCTCCCCAGGGTCACCCTCTGTGTGCAGCAGGGAGAGGATCTCAGATAAACCCAGGCTGGTTCCCCCACCTCCCTCCCTCCCTTCCTCACTGCTGTGCTCAGGATGACTGTCCTGGTCCACACAGAAGAGGAGACAGAAAAAGAGTGTTGTTACCACATTAGCTACCAGGACTGGAGGTAAGTGTTTTCTTTTTTACTGTAAAAGTTCTATTATTTTTTGTGGTTTTAATGATGTGAAACATAAAATTGTGAGAAAGGGAGAAATGTTAACCCAAGCAAACAATAAAAGGATAACAAAAAGGCAAAAATCAAACAAAATAAACACTTTGACTCAGGGCCCCCCTGCTGTGGCAGCTGCAGTGAGGAAGGGTCTGGGAGCTGAGGGGGCTGAGGCCTCAGTGTGGTCACATCCCCTGGAAACATCCAGAGTGAGGGTTGGGTCCTCGTAGTGACGGCGCCCACTACCTGCCCAGGCAGCCATATGTGATTAAGTTGAATTTAAAAATTCCTCCTGATGTTGCTCTTGTGATGGAGGGAGAAGAGGGGAGAGAGGAGGTGATGACAGAGGCTAGGCCCTGAGACTGCTGCAAAGTGACCAGGTTCTGACCTCTGGGTTCAAACAGAATAAGGATAAATCTTCACATAATAGCCCTTGGAATATCTGAAATCTTCGTGTTCCTAAGGAGGGTAAATGCCACCAATAGACATTGTTCTCAGTATGTGTTTGATGGAAATGTCCCAACCAGTCATTACCTGAAACAAGAGTCCTCCTGAGCTGCTTTTTGTGTAACTGTGTTAATTTCTTAACTCAAATGACATATATTTGGGGTGCTACCTGTTATAGGACAGGGAGAGGGGCAGCCCAAACCCCGCAAACCTGCCTGTTCTAAATGGGTTCTGCCATCCGCCGCATCAACACAAAACACATGAGACTTTAATGGGAAGGAACTTTAATAAAACTAGGAAACAATACAGGTAAGGCAAAGAGTCTAGTTTCTAAATGAAGCACCCAAAGTTACCCGTCCCCTCGTGGGTAAAACTCCATCCATATGGGATCGGCCCAGAACAAGGCCCCAAGGCCTGCCACAAGTCTAAAGCATCTTCCAGTGGGGACCCACAGAAAAGAGTCAGAAACAACCAAACAAGCCCGGAAGGAAAAGAGCAAAATCAACATCAAGATAAAAGCTGCCATGGTCACCTCTCCACGGGTCTCACCGACATCTGTGTCACCCAGTCCACAACCAAAAGACAAGCGCAGTTTCTTCACGTGTCTCTAGGCTCCACGCGCCTCCTCCAGGTCTCCTGGCTCCATCCTGCTTCCTTCCTCAGTCTCTTCTGCAGCTTCTCCTCTTCCTGCTCAGCTCCACCCTCCCTTGGGTGGGGCAGGGAACCTCCCCCTTTCCATGGAAATGGTGGCAACAAGTAAAAGGGGGGAATTGTTAGGGGGAAAAGGATGTCCCAAAGCAAATTCCATATAGGCTTTGTGGACTCCACCCCCACCCCAGGTCAAAGCCAAAGACACTGGGAACTCCAAATCCCATCACCACCAAAGGGAAGGTGGCTGGGACCTGAGGGTGGGGTTAAGCAGCCAGGTGGATACAAAAGGCAGACACGTGGGCTTTGGGGGCTCTCCATTTTGGGCTCTCGGCCAGCTTGCAGCGTCTTGTCAGCTCTGAGAGTGACTTTGGGTTTCCAGGTCGTCGGATCGGGTAGGACGCATTAAAGACTTTATTTCCCTATTTTCTCCCTGAGTTGTACCTTTTCCTTATTTTCTTTTTCTCTTGTAAATAAACCTTTTATTAACCCTTTTGTGTGTGTCTGCAGTAGAGTATTCATAAGTCTCTTTAAAGCGCGGGTGAGGACCCACAGCCAGGAACCCGTTTAATATCGGGGCTGCTCTATAACACTACCCACCAGGCACTGGGGCACAGAGTGAGCTGTCCCAGGACTCTGTGTGTCTGTAACTCAGGGTCCAGCAGGAGACGGGCCTGGGGAGCACAGAGTGAGGGGCCCCTGACTTGGGGGCTACTGCGCCTCCTCCCTGAGGGGGTGACAGTTGATGCTGCACCTCCCCCCGCAGTGATCTTTAGGAATGGCTTTCGCCAGGGTCCCTAGATCTGGCTGGACAACCAGCGCGCGGCGGGAGAACAGCCTGAAGCAGAGGAAGTGCAACGGAAGTTCCCTGAAAAGGCAGAAGCTTATCAAAAGATAACAACCACCAAGAACCACTACAAGAATGCTAAAAATCTTATCCCTCTTCCTAGAACTACAAACTTTAATCCCTTATTTGTCTTTCTAAACTTCCTTCTTTCTTCTATAATGGTCATTGCTTGTTATGTAGATCACCTCCCTGATAGTGATAGACTGAGCCAGCCAGCAAGCTAATTTCCTTGATATTCATTCCTGTGCTTTTGGAAAACATATATATACTTGTCACAAACTTAAAAAAAATTACACTCAGATTTTCACTCTTGAAGTGTGTCTGTTTGTCATTTCTTTCGCCGACGCCCTGACCACCCTGCACGCTTCTCTCAACCCTGAGGTGGCCTCATCGTCTACTGCTGTGCTGGTCCGTGGCAAGTTGACCTGAGCCCCAGGGGGAGCCCCAGGCGCGGGGCTGGTCCAGGGCTGGGCACAGGCAGGAGCTAGAGCCCTGGAAGCGGGTGCTGAGGGGCTGGGTCTCGCCCTGGGCCTGGACTCCAGCCCGCCCCTCAGAACACAGGTGGGACCTGCACAGGAACTCACCCCCCAGAGCCTCAGTTTCCTCACTCATGTGTGGTGAAGTTAGGGACGCAGTGAGGGTGGTGAGCTGATGTCTGTGAGTCTCAGCTCAGGGCCTGGCACATCGTGGACGCTCAGCCCCTGTCTGCTCTCCTGGCTGCAGGGAAAGGGCGTGGGGGAGAAAGTGGAGGTGATGCCAGGCCCTGTGAGCCCTCCCTGCCTGGTGTGGGGAGCAGAGAATGCAGGTGTGGGTCCATGTTGGGAAAGGCCTGGGGCGCCACGGGGAGCAAAGGCTGGAGAGGGTGAGAGTGTGTGGGCAGGAAGGAGGCTCCTGCGGCCTGACCAGGGCAGGTGTGGTCACCTCCTCCCTGAGCATCTTCTCTTTTGTCCGTTTGTTCCCCTTCCTCACCCACCCTGCAGGACAGTCATGACCTCAGGACCACGACTGGACCCTCCTGGCAGAGGGGACCTGCAGCATCTGCCTGGGGACAGAAGCCCACTGGAAGCACCTCCTGTAGCCACAGTCTCTGCCAGGGCTGTCACAGCTGAGTCACTCTCAGACCCACCGAAGGCCATGTGCTGCCCACGCTGCCAGGAGCACCCAAGAGGGGACATGCTGGGTCCTGGTCAGTCTCTGCTCTGGCCCCAGCATTGGAGCCCAAGGGAGAGAACCCAGACAGGAAATGCGGGTCTGTGGGCAGCACAGGAAGAGGACATTTCCCATGTCCAGCTACCGGAAGGGTATGGTTTGCAAAGACCTCAAACACAAATGTCACCCAGTGCTGCAGAGGGGGAAGAATCTAGGTCTTCTGTGATTGGTAAACTCGAGGACTATTATTCTGAATTTTTTTAAATTAAAAGTCTTGGTGGCTGGTTCTATTATGGATTACCAGGCACCCTCCTAGAGAGATAAGCTCCAATCTCTTTGAATCTGATTGTATTGTTAAAAATGACTTGTGGACATAAATACCTGCATTATCAAAGGCCCCTCCTAGATGACAGCAGGGGGAAGGGGGGAATAGGGGTCACCGGATGACTGACCTTTCTTTCCCTCAGGTGGAAGGGGGTGCAGTGTCCACTCCCATAGCTGTGACCTCAACAGGCTCACATAACTTACTGCCCCTTATTTAAAACTGAGCCTGGAAAAACTATAACACTTATTTCGAAGCTACACAAGAGGGAGCAGAACTAGGATTCAGTCTTGGCTTTTCCTTCATTTGAGATCATGTGCTTTGCTGCATCATACTCTACACCTTTTTTTTGTTTGTTTGTTTCGTTTTGTTTTTTAGTTAGTGAGCTAATCATCCTTATTTATTTTTTTCACAATATGGAATTTCCCCCCTCAGTTGGGCTCATATACTTTTTCCACGACCAAAGTTCCCACAGCCTTTTCCACCACGCTCTCCTCCCCGCTCCCACTCTCCCCCGCTCCTTCCTCTCCTCCTCCTGACTGTGTGTGTCAGACCTAAGGTCTGATTTCTAGGATCAGACTTACTGTTTGTCTTTGTCTGATCCTTTGTTTAGTTTCTCTAGATTCCACATGTAAGTGACACAATCTGTTATTTATCTTTTTCCTTCTGGCTCACTTCTCCTAGAATCATCCTTTCCAGCTCCATCCATGCTGCTGCTGCAAATGGCATGAGTTTGTCTTTTTTTGGATCATTGATAATATTGCATTGAGTATATATGCCATGTCTTCTTGATGCACCCAAAGTACTTGGAAATTTAAGTTGTTTCCATATCTTGGCGATTAAAAGGATTGAAATTATAGACTATATTCTCTGACCACAATGACATTATATTAAAATTGCATAGCTGGAAGCTATCTGGAAAACCCCCAAATATTTGGAAAAATGACTGATATTACAGACTGATATTACATTTCCACAGCTTTTGTAACCTTACACCACATATTAATAGTTTTCCAAAGCTGTGGAAATGTAATCAAAACTTGTAGGCTGCAGCAAACACAATGTTTAAGGAAAATTTATAATATTAAATGGATAAAAGGAAAATATGATGACCAACAATCAAATAAATCTGATAACTGATATGAAATGAACCAACTCCCTTAAGACACAAATCCAAAATGAAAGAATAGTAATCTAAAGTAATCCTGGAGGGATTAAATAAATTAAATTCATAATTAAAAAATATTCCACAAAGAAAACTCCAGGCTCAGATAGCTTCACTGGCAGATCAATTGAGCACGTCAGTAAGTATTACCACCAGTTCTGCCAAACTTTTGGAGAAAATAGAGGCGAAAGAAACACTTTCTTCTCATTTCATTAGGTTAGTGGTGGTTCACCAATACTAAACCAGACAAGTCCTCAAAAGGTAAATTCAGACCATTGTCTCTCAGAAATACCTAAGGAAATGTCAGAAAATCAAATCCAACACATTATTACCAAGTAAGTTTGATGTCAGGATGCAAGTTTGGATGAATATATAGAAATTGATATAATGCATCATATTTATAGAATCAAGAACACCCACAGGATCATCTCCATGTAGAAAAGGCAGGGAGAGACAGGAGAGGTCTGCTGCGCCTTGTGGGTCACCTCCCTGGCCAGCATGGGAATCAAACTTGTGCTGCACTGGCTGGCTTGATAGTGTTGTCTTTAACCCCTGCACCACCGGGGAGGTCCAGAAAAGGTATTTTAAATACCTTTCAGGATCAAATGGGCCTTGCTCTCCCCCCACTCTTGGTTCCATTATTTGCCTTGTCAGGACAGCATAAGGTATAGGGGGAGTTCTTGAAAAAGGGTAATCCCTTTAAACACTTCCCCCTCCTCCATTTTCCCCCTTTCCACCATGTATTTGAATGACACCACACCTGCAGTCCAGAAAAATGCCTAAAACTTGAGTAGAATTTGCCAAACTTTCTTAAAGACAACGCCTGTGTGATCACCACCCAGGTGAAAACAGAGACTCTTCCAGCCCAGGCCAGAGCCCCTGGGCCTCTCCTCACACAGACCATCCCTCCCACCCAGTGTCCCCTAAGCTGACCCTTCCCTGCCCCTACCCTCTGGCTCCCCCCCCCCCACTCCTGTTGGCCTCCCTTCCCTAAAGCCCCTATTTCCTCCCTCTCCTCACTCCTCCAGGAGCCTCCCCTCTTCCTAGCCCATGGCCCTGGGGGTCTCTCCTCCTGGCCCTCTTCCAGCCCTAGGTATGAGGGATTAGTGTTGAGTCTCTGGAGGAGGATCCTCCATCCCTGGAGTCAGCAGCTGGAACAAGTGACAGGGACTCTGGGTAAAGGTCGCATCCCAGGGGACTGAGGGCACCTGGTATGTTTGTGGGGCCCACCCTGGTCCTGAGAGTCACTTGTTATGACGGGGGATCTTGTCGTAGATGTAGGCTCCCCGAAGTCAAAGTATGCGCACGTTGTTATGAGAGAGAATGCCCGTGGGTCCGTGTGTGTCTCCGGTTGAGGAATAGCAGCCGCCACACCCCACGTGAGAGCAGCAAGTGTGGGTTACTGCAGCAAGAGGCAAGAGCTCCTGACAGCAGGAGGGCCCAGGGAGGACGCCCGTTCCCTGCAGCCTGCCCGTGACTACAGATGTCAGACTCCTGCTGTCCAGCCTGCCAGACTATTGATCAGGCTCTCGGTGGTCGGGGGGTTTCCTGGTGGTGGTTTTTCCGTTCCCTCATTATCCTGTCGCCGGATCTTATCTAGGCGGTGGCGGGCTCAGCAGCATGTCAGCAGAACACGTCTGTTTTCCTGGGCGCTGTTATGTTCCTTCTTTTCCTATATTGTGTAAAATCACTGCCCCGTGTCTCAGGCTTTCCCGCTCCCCGGTCCCCCAGTCTCAGTCCCTCCCAATGTCAGTATTTTGGGGAGCAATTCAGATGCAGAAGCTGACCTGGGTGGGGGCCCCTCCTCGCGTGCACAGCCCTGTCTCACTGCTGGGAGCCCAGGAGAACCTGGGGAGGAAGCGGGTCAGAGCCTCTGTCCTCAGCCCGCGGCCACACGGGGGCGCTGCGCCCTCCCAGCTTCTGCGCCGCCGGGGAGAGGCTGTGACTAGGCGGAGCGGGGCTGACCCGGAGGCTGAGCCTCAGTCCTGGGACTAGGGCGCCCTGGGGGTGGGCACCTGGGGTGGGCACCTGGGGTGGGCGCCGGGCGGGGCAGGGTTGGAGGAGAGAGCCCTGGGGGCTGTTGCGAGTCCGAGGGGCCATCTTCTCCTCAACCTTTCTCTCCAGCACCTTAGATGACAGCACTGTGGAAACTGCAAAATGGTTAATTTATTCCACCATCCCTACTGCTTTCCTGGGGGCTGTTTCTTCAAATCAAATTTTTATTTTAGAATATTCAAAATATACAAAAGCGCAATTTATGAGAATTCCTATATATCATCACACATAGTTTCTCACTGCCAACATGTCGCTGTCATGTATCTACAGCTTGTGAACCTGCATGAACACACGGCAACTGAACTCACATTATTCAGATTTCACTTGTTTTTCTTTTTTTCTGCTCCAGGATCCAGACTTTCCTTCTTCTTGATGACCTGGACATTTTTTAAGAAGTATTTCTCAGGTGCGTTGTAGAATGTCTCACTTTGAGCTTGGTTGACTGGGACGTGGATTTAGGGAAGACCACACCCAGGGGCCATTCTCAGCCCCTCACACCGGGGCAGACGATCACGTGCCTGTAACTGGTGGTGTTCACCCTCCCCACCTGCTGAGGGCTGTTTCCCAGCTGCTCCGTGTGAAGTTCTTTGCTCCATCTGTAACAGGGTGGTCCCCAGGAAAGGGGGAGATTCCCTGCCCCACCCAAGGGGGGGTGGAGCTGAGCAGGAAGAGGAGAAGCTGCAGAAGAGACTGAGGAAGGAAGCAGGATGGAGCCAGGAGACCTGGAGGAGGCACATGGAGCCTAGAGACACGTGAAGAAACTGTGCTTGTCTTTTGGTCGTGGACTGGGTGACACAGATGTGGGTGAGACCCGTGGAGAGGTGACCATGGCAGCTTTTATCTTGATGTTGATTTTGCTTTTTTTCTTTTGGGCTTGTCTGGTTGTTTTTGACTCTTTTTTGTGGGTCCCCACTGGAAGATGCTTTAGACTTGTGGCAGGCTTTGGGGCCTTGCTCTGGGCCGATCCCATTTGGATGGACTTTTACCCACGAGGGGACGGGTCACTTTGGGTGTTTGATTTAGAAATTAGATTCTTCGCCTTACCTGTATTGTTTTTTAGTTTTATTAAAGTTTTTTTTTATTAAAGTCTTTTATGTTTTGTGTTGATGTGGCGGATGGCAGAACCCATTTAGAATAGGCAGGTTTGCGGGGTTTGGGCTGTCCCTCTCCCTGCCCTATAACAGATTTGGCGCCCTTGGGTGGGGCAGGGAACCTCCCCCTTTCCTGGGGACCACCCTGTTACACATCCACACTGCAGTCTTTGAAGGAGTCACTCAGAGGGAAGGGTGATCTGCTGTAAACATTGTGTGTGAGTTTCTGTGCAAATATAGTTTCTCCATTGAGTTGGGTCATATTTAGTGAGTGATCAGTGCATTGCAGGGTGAGTCTTTGTAGGAAACTGTTGATTGTCTTTCCTAGTGATGATGTTATTTGTATCCTATCTGGGGTGAGGGTTTCCGTTGCTCATGTCCTGATCTGCACTATGTATTACAGGCACCAGTTTTTCACTTCTGCCAACTCATAGGTATTTGATGGCATGTCATTGCTATTCTCATTTTCAGTTTTCCAGTGACATAGTGTAGGGTAAATGGTTTTTCAGTCTTTTCTGCCCTCCCACTATTGGGATTGCCCTGCCTGATGGGCACCTGCAGTTGTTACATTGTTGCAAACTGTCTTGTTTACTTCTGTGGGCCATGGCCCCACTATTGAGAGATAGTCACCAAGAGAAGCAGAAGCAGGAGAAGAGGCAGGAGAGAAGGGGAGAAAGAAGCCAGAGTAGCCCAGAGTGAAGACTTGCCAGGGGCTTGGAGGCCTTCTGGCCTCCTGGCCCCCTGGCACTCCTGCCTGCCATGTACTTGGTTTCTGCTGTACATGTAACAGCTCATTAAAAGCCTGAAAAAGCCACTGAGAGCTCCAGGACTCTCCTTTACCCCATCTGCCAGATCAGAAAACCTGCTTAGGGCCATCCTACACAGAGGATGTTGAGAATCTTTGCAAGATGTGGCAGCTCCTGCCACTGTGTCAGCCTCTGTTGCTGGACGCCCGTAAACTTATTGGAAAGAGGGAGGCTTTAACTCAGACTTAAGTCAGAGTATATAAGACCCCCTTCCCCTGTGCGCTGGACTGGACAGTCAATGACAGGTAAGATCAGGGGCAGACTACAGAAGGCACTGGCCAGCCTCATGTCTGTGACTCCTGACGACCTAAGACAGGCGCAGTCCCCGAGGGGATTCAGCATAATAAACTTTGGCGTTCATGTTAAGCAGAAAAGACCCCCTCTGATGTTACAGGAAAGGATTGCTGTGCATCGGCGCCATAAGCAACCAACAAACACTGCCTGAAAACACTGAGACACACACTGTTAATCTTTAACTTACAATTCAATAGCCCTGTGCTGCACTGCCCAGCTGTGTGCTTTAAACTGGATTAGCTGCTTTTAGAACATGCTTAAATATATAACTAAGAAAAGTAATCATTGTGATTTTTTTTTTTTTTTTTAAATAGAGGCATGTTTTATTTATTTATTTATTTGTTTGTTTGTTTTGTTTATACATGCACTGGGTACAGTCAGAAGCACGGGAAGGTGAGAGAATTCACCAGAGCCAGAGCGGGGAGCAGAGCAGGCAGAAGGACCGAAGTACACTGCTGAGGGGAGCAGCGGGCGGCAGGAGAGGTCTGCGCGCCATGTGGGACCCTCCTCTGGTGGCCGGGGAGCAGCCGGGGATCGAACCGGCGCCGCAGAGGCTGCAGGCAGCTTCGCAACCCAGCGCTCAACCGCTGCGCCACCGGGGAGGCCCAATCATTGTGATTTTATAGTAAATACTAATAACAAATAATAGTATGTGGTAATGGTAATTAAAAACTAATGTTATGATAAATATATGAAACATGATCATTATAAAAATCATGTAGGTAATATTTAAGTCAAGGTTAGGATAACAAAGACCTCCTCTGAGTAAATTACAGTAAGTACTTGATTCATCGATAATTGTACTTAATTGGAATTTAGGTGAAAAACAATATGTAATAATTCTTGCTATGTTTCACTGCATATCTGATGTATGATTTACCACAAACTGTGAAAAATAATCTTATGTAATGGTCACAGAAATGTATAAAAAGAGAAGGTTGATTTTAATAAATTGCACTCAGATTTTCACTCTCCCTTGAGTGTGTCTGTGTGTCATTCTTTCTTGTCCCTCGCCCTAATTCCTTTGACCACCTTTTGCTCATTCTCACTCAATCTCGGAGACTGCCTCGATCTCCCCGCCGCTGCTGGGCTGGTCCACGGCAGCAAGAAGCTTATTTGCCATTGGCACATCTTCTTTGTGAGGTGCCTGTTCAGAGTGCTTTTTCTTTCTTTATTTTTTAAAGATTTATTTATTTATTTATACGAGCACTGGGTACAGTCAGAAGCGCGGGAGGGTGAGAGGATTCACCAGAGCCAGAGAGGGGAACAGAACAGGCAGAGTGAGGAAACACACAGCTGAGGGGAGCAGTGGGTGTGGCAGGAGAGGTCTGTTGCACCATGTGGGACCCTAGCTGGCGGCTGGGGATCCAACCAGCGCTGCAGAGGCTGCGGGCAGCTGCACACCCCAGCGCTCAACTGCTGAGCCACCAGGGGAGGCCCAGAGTGGTTTGTTTTCAATTGAGTTTTTTTTTTTTTTATTGCTGTTTTGAGGAGTCTATGTAAATTCTAAAACAGATTCCATATAAGATACATGAATTGCAAACACATCCCCAAACTTTGACCCAAACTCTTTTACAGAAATAAAATTATACATTAAAGTCTAGTTAGAAGCATAGTTATTTCTTCCTGGGAAGAGTACAGGACAATTACTACATGAATATTTTCCAAGTAGAGGGGGTGACAAGGGACAATGTGACATTGATTTTTCATATTTCTGATCTTTTGAATTCTCTTGTGCACAGGAGTATTCACAAAATTACATTGCATTACAATTCCTACACTTGTTAAACACATGGCAGATCATGCACAGATAATATGTTGATACTTAGATTCTGATCATCTACTCTGGGACCCATCATCTCTGAGCTGAAATATTTACCTTAAAATTTCCATTTCTGCCTTGATAATGGGTGTGGTGTGATAACATTCACTGACAAGGTATATCCCTGTACCCCTAAAATATATATACAGTGTTGTAAACCAGTGTCACCTCGATACGAGTAATTTAACTAATAGACAAGAATTCCCATTTCTGTAATAGCTGGGCTAATTTGTATGAACAAAGCTTTCTACTGAAATTAACTAAAGATATCCTGTAAATTATAAAGCCATCACCTTCAACCTGACAGAGCTGAAAAGCTATTAATAAATTGCCTCACCTTATAAATGAAGGGGGAGAAGCTGCATGGGCCCCACATAGAGCAGTGCCTTGAGGAGGGGAGGAAGGGCTGGGAGGGCCCCCCCCAGAGCAGACATGGAGCCCAGCCCTTCAGCTCTGCGCTGAGCCTGATGACCACCAACCACTGCCCTTTCCAAATTTAGAAAGACATGTCTTATTCTAATTATGATGTACATGTATAATGTATATGTTCACTATAATACAATATGTTACAGTAGATAAATGATAAAGAAAAACTAATCCACACACTTGTTGCATTTTCTCCTAGACTATTGCATATTTTGCTGCTGCCTGAATGTGGATTTCTCTCTCTCTCTCTCAGCACAGAGCCTCGTGGCCTCAGCCCTGTCACCTCCAGATGCCATTTCCCAGGTAAGCTCACTCTCACCCTTCCTGAGAGGGCTACTTCTCACTTCCTCCCCCTACTTAGCCTCTCAGCTCCCCCCAACCTCCACTCTTATATGATCAGTTCATTTCTTTTTGTCATCCTTAAAATATGAAGCACTCAGGTGAGAACGGCACCATCACCCCCGCACCTGTATCTGGATCCTCTGCCTCACCCCAGGCATAGTAGAAGGTCCCCTCCTGTCTGGATCACCCCTCAACTTGAGAGCAGGATCAGGCCCCTCTGTCCCCTGGGTCATCATAGCCCACTCTCCTGTGGTGCTGCACCTCCCCCTGCAGTGACCTTTAGGGCTAACCCTCCCTAGGTCTGGCTGGGCAACCAGCGTGCAGGGGGAGAACAGCAAAACCCTACCTGCTGCACCTCCCCCCGCAGTGATCTTTAGGAATGGCTTTCGCCAGGGTCCCTAGATCCGGCTGGGCAACCAGCGCGGGGGGGGGGGGGGGGGGGGGGGGAACAGCCTGAAGCAGAGAAAGTTCAGCGGGAGTTCCCTGAAAAAGCAGAAGCTTATCAAACGATAACGATAACGACCACCAAGAACCACTACCAGAATGCTAAAAATCTTATCCCTCTTCCTAGAACTACAAACTTTAATCCCTTATTTGTCTTTCTAAACTTCCTTCTTTCTTCTATAATGGTCATTGCTTGTTATGTAGATCACCTCCCTGATAGTGATAGACTGAGCCCATGAGCAAGCTAATTTCCTTGATATTCATTCCTGTGCTTTTGGAAAACATATATATACTGGTCACAAACTTAAAGAAAATTACACTCAGATTTTCACTCTTGAAGTGTGTCTGTTTGTCATTTCTTTCGCCGACGCCCTGACCACCCTGCACGCTTCTCTCAACCCTGAGGTGGCCTCATCGTCTACTGCTGTGCTAGTCTGCGGCACTGTGGGTCATGCTTTCTGCCACACACACATGCTATAATAGCTCCCACTCAAAACAGTTAAGCCAAACTCCCCCCATCAAATCCCACCACCTGACCCCATGTCTTCCTCATCCACTGCCCTGTATCTATGACACTCCGTAGGGTCAGATCCTTAGTGAGTCCATTCTCTCAATGACTAGATCGTCTTTTAATTTTTGGCAAATAAACATATGCACATAGTTTTAAAAGCCCACACTCCTGCAAGACTTTTTAGGGAGGTAGATGTCCCCATCTTCTATGGGCTTCAATTCCTGAATCTCAGGGACAACCTGGTTTTCTTTTTAACTGATTCACTATTTGTTACTTCTGTATCTCCAAATACAATGCTAATTGTTGTACTCCTTGTTTTTGAGTTAATGACTCATCTTTAGTGAATTGACTCTTCTTTTATACAACCTCGTCCTCCCAACATAATAACATTATAATTATGATTAGCTCAATGTGTGATGTGTGCATCTTTTTTTCAGGTCATCTTATAATTTTAGTTCTTCATCAAAATGTACCACCCTTTAAAGAAAACTGATATTTCTCAGGAGCCAGAGAAGGAAAGCATTTTCAGACCAGAAGAGAGTGAAACATTGTCAGTTATTATTAACAATGAGAAACAGAGAAGATTGGTCATGACTCATCATTGTCAACCCTCCCACAGGAGGGAGCAGGAGGGAGGGAGCAGGACATGGACAGAGACCACCCTGTCCAGTATGAGGAGCTGTGGGCCCTGGACAGGGAGGCTCTGGAAAGCAGGGAGTATCTCCTCAAGCCCTGAGAGAAAGAATCTGGAGACAAAGTAAATCTGATTTCTGATAACATAGAGTACATAAAAGTCACTCTGTCACAATCCAAAGTACTATGTCCCAAGGAAAACAATTTGTATGTGGTGAATTAGACCTTTTGGGGGGGAGAGAGGGCAGGGGCCCTACCATCTTTACTTGAAGGGATGAATGACACTCAGTATTTAGATTTGGTCAACCTGTACACACATTCTAGAAAATGAATGTGAGTCTGTCCCTTTAAGAAAATCAAGTGACAGTTGATAACTGATAGTAATTAATCTTGATAAAGTACAAGCTGCCAGAGACCAGCTCTCGTGAACAGGGTTGGGGAGAGGAATCTCAAAGAACTGAGAAACAAAGAAATGACAGACAGAAAATAAATTTTAAGAGAAGTGGGACCCAGGGGACACAAGGCTTCTCACTCAGAGCTCAAGTGTCCTGAGTGCCTGGTGCAACTCATTTTTATTGATACAAACCACCCCCCTCCCCTCCATGTTAGTTACTAGACCATGAATCATTCTCTTAGTATTTACCTTGTCCGGACACACATTCACCTGCATTATGAGGTATATTCTACTCTCTTTCTAACCTTGCCTGTTTCTCAGACTTAGCTTTGCTGACACAAGAAAGGGCATCATAGTCTGGACATGGGCCAGTCTTCCAGCCCATGGTGACCAGTCTTCCAGTCATGAACCTGAGACTTTCCTTGCTTCAGCACTTTACGATTTAGGGGTCTCCAACTAAGCTCCAAGTGAAAACTTGGTATTGGAAAATTGTGTCCAATCACTATAACCTGACAACTTCCAGTAGCCACTTACTTTTCTTTTATTTCTTTTAAAAAATTTTTTAATTTTATATATTTTTTACATCATTTTTCATTTTTGTACAATGTATGCATTTTCATCTTGGTTATATTCCCTATAAAATTCCCACCACCCTTGTTTTGATCCTACTCCCTTACTCCCCCCACATTGTGTGTCTCTGTTTTATAGTTGCCTGTTGATACTTTATTATAATTAGTCTTTTTCCTGATCCCTTATTTAGGTTATCTATATAGATTCATGCTATGAGTGAGACCATCTGATATTTTTCTTTTTCTTTTGGGACCTTTGGAACATAAAACATATATGGGGACTGCTGGTGGCTCAAGGGGTTAAGACCATCACTATGAAGCTATCTGCAACCACCGCAGCATGAGTTTGATCCCCCACCAGGGAGCTACCCACATGGCAACAGACCTCTCCTGTCTCACCAGCTGCTCCTCTCAGCAGTGTATTTCAGTACATCTGCCTGTTCTGCTCCCCACTCTGTCTCTGGTGAATATTCTAACCCCAGTGTCTCTGGCCTATACCCCAGCTCTTGTATGCATTAATAAATAAATGTTTAAAAAAAAGTGTTCAAAATTTGATTCTAGAATTAACATAAAGATCATAAAACCTAGTAAAAGAATGCATCACTTTTTAAAATCATGTAGTAGTTCAAGATTAATAATCAAGAGAGGCCTATGGAATTAATGTAACAGAATAGAAAATTTCAATGATGTTTCACTTTGCAAATAACATTTGAAAAACTACCACTTTTACAATTGAAACTATACAGCTTCGATTTATTGTCAAAGTGTAACAAAATTGAATAGTCACAATTATCTGAAAGGTAATTAAAATGCTATTGTCACATATTTCAGTGAGGCTGTATAGTTTTTCATTGGCCAACAAAAACAACAGAGTAAACGCAGGAGAAAATATGACAAACCAACATTCTTCTAATGAGACAGAGAAGAAAGATAATTGAAAAAAATACAAGCTGTCAAAGATCCACTCATTGCTGTGATTATTGTCATAAATACCTATATTTCTTTAAGATACTTTGTGAACATGCATCGGATTATAATTTTTTTTTTTAAGATTTTTTTTTTTTTTTATATGCAAGAACCAGGGTATAGGCCCATTGAGCGGGAGGGCGAGAAGATTCACCAGAGACAGAGGGGGGAACAGAACAGGCAGACTGACGAAATACACTGCTGAGGGGAGCAGCGGGCAAGACAGGAGA